>NC_092175.1:35984481-36346981 GCF_045791955.1 Oncorhynchus clarkii lewisi | reverse complement strand
TTCACAGCAGCTTCTGGAGGAAGTTTTACAGCTTACAGGGAAGTCCTATAAAATGGGTTTTACATTGTTAAGAGGCACAGTTATCCGGGCTGATTCGCCTGTTCTGAGCGCTGCTCTCTGACCCGCTCAGCGGACGTGTGCCGGTAACTGGTTTTACATCCCTTGAAGCCTTGAGGCACAGGTCACAGAACAGTTACGCTAAACACTTCTCCCTCCTGCCACCTTTCTCTCTCTACCCCTCTCTCAGCATCGCTCCCCTTCTCTCTTCTCCATCTTCAGAATGTAATATCAAGCTCTAGTTGTGAAAAACAATAGGTTTATAAAAGATTACATGGACCTACAATACTAAAAGTGTTTTTCAGTACACACTCAAATTCTTAATGTCTATTATGGCCACAGGCTTAGCAGTGAAACAGTCCCATGCTACAGCATCGGACTTATCTGAGTTGGCTTCCATTCTGTAAATAAAGGTTACGATAGAGTATTCTGTAAATAAATATTATGATAGAGTATTCTGTAAATAAAGATTAAGATAGAGTACTCTGTAAATAAAGATTACGATATAGTATTCAGTAAATAAAGGTTACGATAGAGTATTCTGTAAATAAATATTACGATAGAGTATTCTGTAAATAAAGATTACGATAGAGTACTCTGTAAATAAATATCATGATAGAGTATTCTGTAAATAAATATTATGATAGAGTATTCTGTAAATAAATATTATGAGAGTATTCTGTAAATAAAGATTACGATAGAGTATTCTGTAAATAAATATTATGATAGAGTATTCTGTAAATAAATATCATGATAGCGTATTCTGTAAATAAATATTATGATAGAGTATTCTGTAAATAAATATTATGATAGAGTATTCTGTAAATAAATATTACGATAGAGTATTCTGGAAATAAAGATTACGATAGAGTATTCTGTAAATAAATATTATGATAGAGTATTCTGTAAATAAATATTATGATAGAGTAATAAACACATTGTATACTGTACATGTACTGCCTAGGTGATATGTGAAGTATTATAGGCAATAAACCATCCACTGAAAAAGGCTTTGTTTTTTGTTTAGTTCTAACAGTACACAAGTGGCATTTGACATAGTGGTCTGAGGTTTGAGTACATCAAACCAAATTCCTTCAGGCGCTAGCTAGATAATACACACACTTATTATGCATAAATTACATGATCTACCCAAAGGTATATCATTAAGAGTAAGACAGTCTTGTTCCAGAGCCATTTGCCTGTTTACTCCGTCACAAACCAGCACCAAAGAAAACAGCAGTTAATGTGAGGCCTCCACTTCAAGCCCCTCGAGAAGTTGTCTATTGAAATATTCCAATGTCTCTTTGAGAGATGCACAATGTCAACATTTGTACAGAGACTAGCTTTTCCCACAGTTCCATAGGTGAAAGGATTCAGTGATGAAGAGTAAAGGCCCACCTGCATCGTGGACCGGAGTTAAATATGCTCTGTGGTACTGAAAGAAAGGAGAAGGTTCAGCTGATAGATGAAAAAGGCTTCAGCAAAGGACCTACACAAGGGCTTGTCCCATAGTGAGATGTCGCCCTCATCTCCTTCAGAGAACCGGGTTTACATACTGTAAAGCATGAAACACAGCGAGAATCTCACTGCCAATAGACTGCCTGTAGGTACTTATCACAGTGGGAGGCCGTTCCTTTTCTTGCTAGAACAAAAGCGGTACATGCTGTGTGTCGACCTGGTAGCAACGAACATACCAATTCTACTTGTAGAATTGCAATGTTCGTCAGTGGCCAACAACTTAACTTTGAGCCATTTTTTTTTTTAAATAGGGCATTTTCTTCATACATCCACAGATGAGCCAGTGACACTTGGGATGGTAGCTAGCTAAGTGCACAGACACAATGCACACAACACTAAATACTTTCCCCAAGCTAGCTAACCACTGTAGCTAGTATTGACATTATAATTAAATCACAATGGATTAGCTAGTTTCCATGAAAGAGCTGCCTGTGTTAGCTGCCGAGTGCAGTGTCCTTAGCTAGCTAGCAATGTTGTGCTAGCTAGTAAATATGTTAACGTTAGCTAGCTAGCTAAATATGTGGCTATGGGCTGGCACTGGCAGTATGGGATTATAGAGAGGGAATTAAATAGTTTCTTTGTCATCTTGCTAGGTAATTATCTAGCTGTGGCCACCTGGATAGTATCAACAAGGGCTTTCTACAAAATAGAAAAATTAGCACAGATAGCGTGGGATCTAGACCATAAGCAATATGCACGGCTATGCATTGCTAAATAAAGCTACTGCCACCTTCTGGTTTGGAGTGTTTTAACAAGGCTGAGTGGCTGATGACTTCCAAGGTCTTTGCTGTGTGAACACAAAAGAGATTGACTGCCGACACCCTGTTCAGAGGTGCTAAGTACTGTCGGCAGGCAAGCATTTGACAATCCCACCGGTGTTTTGAGCTTTAACTATAGTTTATCATAAACCAGAACAAACTTTAATCTGAACGGACGCAAGTTAACCAGTGTCCCTTTCTCAGGATGGAGGGTTACAAAGCCTGTCTGTTATACCAACAATGGAGCCTTCCTTTCTTCACAACAAAGTGCTAATTCCTTAAGATGCAAATAGCCAACGCACAAGCACGGCCAGTCAATGAAAATCGAACCAATTGACATTTGAATGTGCAGCTAGCATAGACAAGAGGCCATTAACAGGCATGGTGGGGGTCATTAGTTCATGTTCTCTCGCCATCTCCATCCTTTGTCTGCCCTTTTAAGTGTTTTCCTGAGGCCAACCTAGCTATGGCCAAATAGATCCTTTTGTGAGTCCTAAGACCTCCGGCCTCTCAGTCCAGAATTCTGTCTTCCATTTGGGTCTAACCTCTTAATTGGGAGGCCAATGCTCTTCAAACCAATGGTCATGAGGTTGCACAAGCATTATCCTTTCAGTTCCCAATGAGGGGTTGAACTTAGGTCATCTACCTTCAGGAAGGTCCCACTGAAATGAAACCATTCCACCTCTGAATGTTGGCAATGCCAATGAACTAAACTTGCCCCATGTGGCAGAGGCTGTACAATGGAGGAATTATTAATATTATTTTTTAACCTTCATTTAACTAGCCAAGTTAGTTAATTAAGGAAAAATGCTGATTACAATGATGGTCTAGAAACAGTGGGTTAACTGCTGTATTCAGAGGCAGAACGACAGATTTGTATCTTGTCAGCTCAGGGATTTGATCTAACAACCTTCTTGTTACTTGCCCAACACTCTAAACACTAGGCTACCTGCGGCACCACAATTTAAAGGTGAGCTATGATGCTGTGAAATCACATAGAGACAGACATTATGCTTCAAAGCAATGGTGAGACACGTACTGTACTTCGGATTATTCTGTAGGATACCTGTCATTCTCGTTTCAAGCGAAACACTACGTTTCGGGAAAATAAATAAAAGATGAGAGAAAAAAGTGTGTACTTTTTCATACAAGGTTAAGAATACCCTGTCTTCTCCGCTGTCATTCAACAGACGGGTTATAAATCTTAATGTTCTATGGCCGATCTTGCTCAGTAAACCCAGGCTGTCAAACAGTCTCTGTGCATCTGAAAACCACATTTTCCTTTTTATAACTTCCACATGTGAGGGCTTCTTGCTGTATAAAATCTATGAAATTATTCAACTTGTGGCCTTGACCACAGTGTCAGTTGGCCTATAATGTCACTGTTCTACTATTCTCAACACATGATGAGCAGTGAGCACTGATCGCAAGACTGCACTGCTTCTCCAAATATAGGATTCACCAAATATACAGTAGGTAATGGGGCAGGACTGTTAGAGAGAATGATGGCATACAGTACGTTACCAGGGAGACCAAAACATTGAGATGAGACTGAACAAATAGGGCTGCAGTGAGAACCAGAGACAGACAGTTGGACCAACTTTTTGAATTTTGAATATCGTTCTAATTCTCGAAATTCAGTTACATTGCATTATCAAATAAGGGGGGCAGGGTAGCCTAGTGGTTAGAGCATTGCGCTAATAACTGTAAAGGATGCAAGTTCAAAACCCTGAGCTGGCAAGGTACAAATTTGTCGTTCTGCACCTGAACAGGCAGTTAACCCACTGTTCCTAGGCTGTAATTGAACATTTGTTCTTAACTGACTTGCCTAGTTAAATAAAGGTAAAAAAATATAAATAAATGTTCACACCTGCAATACATGCAACAGCGTACACATTTGTTACTGTCTGTCCTTGAGATTTTCTATAAATCTTCTTATAGGTTGTTATTTATAGGCTGTATATAGGCAGTTTTTTAAGAATTTCATTTTAAGGAGGGAAACTACATAGGTACAACAGATAACTATGGGGAGAACTCCCCATTGTTAGCCTATGTGGGACTGTGTCTATGTTCCCTAAACATAGATTGCCAGGGCCCTATGTTTCCTCAGCCTCAAGTTACCTCAGCCCCATGTTCCCTCAGCCCCATGTTACCTCAGCCCCATGTTACCTCAGCCCCATGTTACCTCAGACCATGTTCCCTCAGTCCCATGTTACCTCAGCCCCATGTTCCCTTAGACCCATGTTCCCTCAGCCATATGTTCTCTCAGCCCCCAGATGCTCTAAAAGTTATACAGCTGCACCATTAAGAGCATCTTGACTGGCTGCATCACCGCTTGGTATGGTAACTGCTCTGCATTCAACCGCATGGCACTACAGAGGGTAGTGCGCACAGCCCTGTACATCACTGGGGCTGAACTCCCTGCAATCCAGTACTTCTATACCAGGTGGTGTTAGAGGAAGGTTTTGTGGGTCATGAGGGAACATAGGGCTGAGGGAACATGGGGCTAAGGGAACATGGGACTGAGGGAACATAGGGCTGAGGGAACATGGGGCTAAGGGAACATGGGGCTGAGGGAACATGGGACTGAGGGAACATAGGGCTGAGGGAACATGGGACTGAGGGAACATAGGGCTGAGGGAACATGGAACTGAGGTAACATAGGGCTGAGGGACAATGGAACTGAGGGAACATAGGGCTGAGGGACAATGGAACTGAGGGAACATAGGGCTGAGGGAACATGGGACTGAGGGAACATAGGGCTGAGAGAACATGGGACTGAGGGAACATAGGGCTGAGAGAACATAGGGCTGAGGGAACATGGGACTGAGGTAACAGGCCCAGGATATTGAATATTCTCAATTCCTTCCATAAACCTGGGCATAGAAGCCTTTCATAGGGCAGGGGACATACCTGGAGGACAGGAGCACTCTTGAATGACATCCCTGGCAGCGCGAAGTTTGGGCAGTGCTTTGGTCAGTCTCTGAAAGGGAACAACAAGAGCCACAGTGAATAATGTGAGATGTTAGATGTACAGTGGGGCCTAAAATTATTGACACCCTTGATAAAGATGAGCAAAAATGACTGTTTAAAATAAATAATTAAAATACTAAGCTATATTGTACGCAAAAATAAAAATGAAAATAGATTATTTTATACTAATAGAATTGCTCAGAGAAAGAGATTTTGTTCAACAAGTAGTATTGTTTTTATTTTATTTAAAGGTAGGTGTCAAAATGATTGACACAGCTGTTTTCAATACCTTTCAACGCATCACCTTGTGAGGATCAAGGCACTGGGCTTTTTCCTAAAATGTTTTATGAGTTGGAGAAGCCATTGGAAGGGATCGTAGACCATTCCTCCACACAGAATCCTTCCAGATCCTTGATATCCTTCGTCTGCACTTATGTTCTACACTCTTCACAGGTTTTCAATAGGTTTCAAGTCCAGAGACTGAGATGGCCATTACAAAATGATGATTTGTTTGTATATTTTGATGTGTGCTTGGAGTTATTGTTATGCTGGCAGTTCCACCTGAGGCCAAGTTTCAATCTCCATGCAGAGACAACCAGTTTTTGGGCTAAAATGTCCAGGTAATGGGTCAAGTTCATGATGCCGTTGACCTTAACAAGGGCCCCAGGACCAGTGGAAGCAAAATAGCCCCATAACATCATAGATCCACCAACATATTTTACAGTAAGTATGGGGCTCTGTTCTGCTCATGCATTCTCATTTTGACGTCAAACCTCTCAATGGTGTACGTGGCCAAAGAGCTCTATTTTCATTTCATCACAAAAATGTAAACACCCTACGGGACTCCCAATCACAGCCAGTTGTGATAGAACCAGGGTCTGTAGTGATACTTCTAGCACTGAGATGCAGTGCCTTAGACTGCTTCGCCACTAGGGAGCCCCGTGAGATTAATGTAAATACCTGGAGTTTACTAAACAGCATTGGCACTTGGATTGGAACCGGTGCTTCGGTCAGATGACATGAAAATGGAGTTCTACAGCAGAGGAAGGGTATGAAAAGAATCTGGAGGGATTCTGTACGGAGGAATGGTCTAAGACCAATGTGTTCTCCAACTCATAAAACATTTTAGAAAAAGGCTCCCCACTTGTCAAAAACTGTCTGAATTCAACATTGTTTCCACTTCAATTCAACCCCCCCAAAACCAATATGATGATGTTGAATCAAAGTGGAAAACTAATTGGATTTGAAAAGTCATCAATGTAAGGACATTTCGTATTTTTTCACCCAACTGTTTACCTAGATCCAATAACATGGTGAAATGTTTGGTTGATTTCACGTTGAATTCACGTTAGTTGAAAACTCAACCAAATGGAAATAAAAACTACATGTTGAACTGTGCCCTGTGGGTCAGTGCCATTATCCTCCTAAGGTGAGGTATTGAAAGGTATTGAAAACAGAGGTGTCAGTCATTTTGACCCCTACCTTTCTGAGAAAAATATATATTACTTGTTAAACAAAATCTATTTCAGTGAGCAATTGTATTAGTAGAAATCCTATATGAAAAACAGAAAGGAAAACGCAGCACATTGCTGCTCATGCTCCCAGGTGATTTTTTTTAACAACCTTTCCACCCTTAGGTGTTCGTTCATCAGGCATCCATGACCTAAGGGTCGAAACGTTGTTATTAATAACGTTGACACCTGGGAGCATGAGCAGCAGTGTGCGGTTTTCTATGAGTTTGCCTACAACTCCCGCACCTGCGGAAAGTACCTATGTTCTTCAGATTTTGTATAAAATATATATATATTTCCCAATTTTTTTGGAGCATACAATACAGCTCAGGATATTTGTATAATTTTTTTATACAGTCTGTTTTGCTAATCTTTATCAAGGGTGTCAATCCCACTGTAAATGTAACCCATCGTGCATGCTAATTGTTCTTTAGTGGTAGTACATGACAATCGTTTTTTAACGGATGTCAAATTGGACTCCAAATTACCGAATCAGTCTGAATTGAGGTGTCAAATGAGTAGTTAAACTAGATTAATTAGGCCATGTTCCTACATGATAATGGTGATCGGCTACAATGTTGTGATGAAATATGCAACCTTAATGTAGGCTCATTCTAACGTGAGAGATAATCCTTTCAAAATATGGCATCTGATCTTGCATCACTGTCTGAAAGAGGTTCATTAAATCGTATTACACTTTAACGTCAACCTCACCTCGTGCACTAGTTTTTCAATGATATCCTGAAGACCAGGTACCATTCCATTCTCATCGGAAGGGATCGGGGAAATTCTCTCCATCTCCAAAGTCTGCACTCTGTACTCCAGGTGAGCTGTCCTGAAGTTTACTAAAAAACAAAATGCCATAGAACACACCGACAAAATTACGCAAAATGCGGTTGGCAGCCCGCCTAAACAATGCGAAAAATTGGATTTGTGGCTGTTGTAGTTGATTGAGTCCATGGTCTTTTCATCAGATTTTGCGGGGGATCCCATCCTGGCATCTGCAGTAAAATTATTCGTGCAAACTGCAAAAAATTCCGTTAATGAATTATAGGCTATTTTCCTGTATGTCAAATTTCCAAATAGAAATATTTCGATTGTTGTAATCCCAGTTTGTTACTGTAGCGGAGCCATCACAAGAATGAATGTTTAATCTCTGCGCAACTGTGGAGACATGAAGGGACGCAACAGCGTGCAACAACAGCTGCACGAGGACTTGTGTAGGCTACGGATGCGCTCACGCGATTTGGTCCAGTCACAGACATGATGCCAAATACCCTTTAAATCGTTCTTTATCACTTCCTGAAGTCCATTCAAGCACTAAGCACTCAATGTTATTTATTCAAAAGGTTGTTCAAACAAGAAATACATGTCCTTTTTCAAAATCTACAGAAAGCCAGAGAGGGCATATGAATTAAACAATTATTCCCTCCTTATGTTGTGATCAGGATTTATTTATAGGTGTTTTTGTCGAGATCATGAGGTAAACTCTATAAATAAGAGTGTAGGTATTGGTGATACATTGACAGCAGTGCCAAAGTGGACCAAAGGCCGCAAGACTCCACACAGATCTAAGACTTTTGATTAGTGCACATCTGTAGCCAGGTGCTAATGTACAGGCCGGGGCCTTCTCATCAAAACCCCAGAAAGAAAAGACAAATAAGGACAAAATAAGGAAATACAAATTCCAAATAAACTGCACATGATACAGTATGTCTAGTCAGTGAGATGAATGGCGGAGCTGTCCTTCTACAACATTTTGCCCACCATTTGTGGGTATAATGACTAAATAGCCTGTAGCTTTTATGAAATGTTGGAGTATTTTAGAATCCACAACACTTCACCTGTTTTTACTAGTTTCCCTTTTCTTTACTATATCTTAATTGTTGTTTGTGTTTTTGCTGCTATTCACAAGCCAACATCCCTGTTACAACTATTAAAGAGATTCAAATCAACTTTTATTGGTAGTTTGGTAAACTTTGATTAACATTTAATTGATAGTCTGCAACCACAGACCTCAGTGTTGACATTCCACATTCAATCAATTTAAAATAGTAGTTCAACCACACTTTTACATGTCTTTGAAATTGGATTGTATTGGAGCCAAAACTGGAAGCCATCTATAGCTGACAGACATAATTCAATTTCTGTCTGGGTTAATCCCTTGTCAAAATAAAAACAGATGCGTTGATCCACCGTGGGCTCCTCAGCCATACCGCCTCAACCATACTGTCAATCTATCACCAATACATCCAATATCATCAATACATTTTTGGGGGGTTACAGCCTGAATTCACAATGTATTAAATAGATTTTATTCTCATGCATCTACATACAATACCCCATAATGACAAAGTGAAAATATGTTTTTGGACATTTTTTCAAATGTAATGACAATGAAATACAGAAATGTCTAATTTACATACGTATTCACACCCCTGAGTCAAGACTTTGTAGAAGCACCTTTGGCAGCGATTACAGCTGTGAGAATTTCTGTGTTTACACATGCAGCCCAATTCTTTTGACCAATCACATCAGATTTTTTTTTACATCAGAACTTGTTCAGAGTTGATTGGTCAAAACCACAATGATTGAAAAAAAATATACGAAATTTGGCTGCCTGTCTAAACGCAGCCAAAGACACGTGTCAAACTAATTCCATGGAGGGCCGGGTGTCTGCTGGTTTTCACTCCTCCTTTGTAACTCAATGATGAATTAAGGTCACTAATTAGTAAAGAACTCCCCTCACCTGTCTAGGTCTTAATTGAAAGGAAAAACAAAAACCCGCAGACACTAGGCCCTCCATGGAATGAGTTTGACACCCTGCTCTAAGAGCTTTCCAGCACAGGAGGTTGGTGGGACCTTAATTGGGGAGAATGGGCTTGTGGTAATGACTGAAGTGGAATAGGTGGAATGGAATCAAATACATCAAACACATGTTTTCCATGTGGTTGATGCCATTCCATCAGCTACGTTTCGGCAGCCTCCTGTGCTGGATTGTGCAACATTTGTTCGTTATTCTTTTCAAAAAATCTTCGAGCTCTGTCAATTTGTTTGTTGATCATTGCTTGACAACCATTTTCAAGTAGATTTAAGTCAAAACTGTAACTCGGCCACTCAGGAACATTCACCGTCTTCTTAGTAAGCAACTAGATCTGGCCTTGTATTTTAGGTTGTCATGCTGCAAGGTGAATTCATCTCCTGGTGTCTGATGGTAAACTGACTGAACCAGGATTTCCTCTAGGATTTTGCCTGTGTTTAACTCCATTCTGTTTATTTTTATCCTGAAAACTCCCCGGTCCTTAACAATTACAAGTATACAGATACCACTGTGCTTGAAAATATGGAGAGTGTTACTCACTAATGTGTTTTATTGGATTTGCCTCAAATTTAACACTTTGTATTCTGGATAAATCTAAATGTAATAGATTCAGGCTGTAACACAACAACATGAGGAAAAAGTCAAAGGGTGTGAATACTTTCTGAAGGCAATGTATTCAAGGGGGGTTGTTTTGCCCTCAACTGGAATCTATTCATGGGGCGTTGTATTGCCCTCAATTGGAATCTATTCATGGGGCGTTGTATTGCCTCAACTGGAATTTATTCATGGGGCGTTGTGTTGCCTCAACTGGAATTTATTCATGGGGCGTTGTATTGCCTCAACTGGAATTTATTCATGGGGCGTTGTGTTGCCATCAACTGGAATCTATTCATGGGGCGTTGTATTGCCCTCAACTGGAATTTATTCATGGGGCGTTGTATTGCCTCAACTGGAATTTATTCATGAGGCGTTGTGTTGCCATCAACTGGAATCTATTCATGGGGCGTTGTGTTGCCATCAACTGGAATTTATTCATGGGGCGTTGTGTTGCCATCAACTGGAATCTATTCATGGGGCGTTGTGTTGCCATCAACTGGAATTTATTCATGGCGCGTTGTGTTGCCATCAACTGGAATTTATTCATGGGGCGTTGTGTTGCCATCAACTGGAATTTATTCATGGGGCGTTGTGTTTCCATCAACTGGAATCTATTCATGGGGCGTTGTGTTGCCATCAACTGGAATTTATTCATGGGGCGTTGTATTGCCTCAACTGGAATTTATTCATGGGGCATTGTACTGCCCTCAACTGGAATTTATTCATGGGGCGTTGTGTTGCCATCAACTGGAATTTATTCATGGGGCGTTGTGTTTCCATCAACTGGAATCTATTCATGGGGCGTTGTATTGTCATCAACTGGAATCTATTCATGGGGCGTTGTGTTGCCATCAACTGGAATTTATTCATGGGGCGTTGTATTGCCCTCAACTGGAATTTATTCATAGGGCGTTGTGTTGCCATCAACTGGAATTTATTCATGGGGCGTTGTGTTGCCATCAACTGGAATCTATTCATGGGGCGTTGTATTGCCTCAACTGGAATTTATTCATGGGGCGTTGTGTTGCCATCAACTGGAATTTATTCATGGGGCGTTGTATTGCCTCAACTGGAATTTATTCATGGGGCGTTGTGTTGCCATCAACTGGAATCTATTCATGGGGCGTTGTGTTGCCATCAACTGGAATCTATTCATGGGGCGTTGTGTTGCCATCAACTGGAATTTATTCATGGGGCGTTGTGTTGCCTCAACTGGAATCTATTCATGGGGCGTTGTATTGCCTCAACTGGAATCTATTCATGGGGCGTTGTGTTGCCATCAACTGGAATTTATTCATGGGGCGTTGTGTTGCCATCAACTGGAATCTATTCGTGGGGCGTTGTATTGCCCTCAACTGGAATTTATTCATGGGGCGTTGTGTTGCCATCAACTGGAATTTATTCATGGGGCGTTGTGTTGCCATCAACTGGAATCTATTCATGGGGCGTTGTGTTGCCCTCAACTGGAATTTATTCATGGGGCGTTGTATTGCCATCAACTGGAATTTATTCATGGGGCGTTGTATTGCCCTCAACTGGAATTTATTCATGGGGCGTTGTATTGCCATCAACTGGAATCTATTCATGGGGCGTTGTGTTGCCCTCAACTGGAATTTATTCATGGGGTGTTGTATTGCCATCAACTGGAATCTATTCATGGGGCGTTGTATTGCCCTCAACTGGAATCTATTCATGGGGCGTTGTATTGCCTCAACTGGAATCTATTCATGGGGCGTTGTATTGCCCTCAACTGGATGACTAGGAGTACTACAAGCAGACCAACAGAACACATTCCCATCACTGTTTATCCTACTGACTTTAAACTACCAACAAATGTCTATCAATAAATAACAACAACTTTTATGAGCAATAGTTTTTCCCCCATTAACGTCAATGTGGCTGACAATATTCTAAAAGCTAACCGATTAACCTGAAGTAAAGAAAGTGTTAATTTGTTGTGAAGAAACACATTGAAAATGGACAAAACATGTTAAATAATTGTAATCACAAATCAACAGGGATCAACGGGAGTCAAGTTGTCTTCAACTTAGCTCAGTTGGTAGAGCATGGCACTTACAATGCCAGGGTTGTGGGCTTCATTCCCACGGGGGACCAGTATGAAAATGTATGGTCTCACTACTGTAAGTTCCTCTGGATAAGAGTGTCTGCTAAATGACCAAAATGTCAAATAAATGCTTAGGATACGGGCAGGTGAACTCAATGTGTCTGTAAATTGGGCAGATGTAATAATATGAGACAGCAGACTGATGCAGTCTATAGAAATCCCCCTTGGAGTAGAGAAATGTAGAGTGGTGGGCAGGGTTGGGAAGTACACTGCTATTTCAATGAAGAACATTTGAAATTGGGGATACTTTCTGAATTGAAATGGAATTGACCCCAACCCTGCTAGTGTGTGCTGTGATCTTCAGGGTCACTTTTTCCCCTCCTTCCTTATGAAATGGAAGAAGGGGTGCCAGATTGTCTCCTCCGGGGTGAGCCTCCTGGACACGCCATACTCCATCATACTGTGGATCAGGTCCAACAGATAATCATGGTCTGAGTTCTTGGAGGACATGTATTGCTACGGGGACAACATAAACATAGTGGTACACATTAGAACTAGAATGTATTGCTACAGGGACAACATAAACATAGTGGTACACATTAGAACTAGAATGTATTGCTACAGGGACAACATAAACATAGTGGTACACATTAGAACTAGAATGTATTGCTACAGGGACAACATAAACATAGTGGTACACATTAGAACTAGAATGTATTGCTAAGTGGACAACAGACACTTTTTAGTATAAACAACATCTAGTTGTAAAGTATTTAATTTGACATGTGCAGATCAATTGTGAGGGTATTCCAGTGATTGTATTGTAGTATTTCTGATTCTCAAAATGGTGCTAGTTCCTACTGAACTGACTGAAAAAAACAACATAAACACAGTAAATATATATTTTAACATGGATAACACAATAAAGTCAGTGACATATTTCTGTTGTGGTCTCTAAACTGCATGGTACATGTCATATACAGTGCATTTGGAAAGTACTCAGACCCCTTGACTTTTTCAACATTTTGTTATGTTACAGCCTTTTTTCACTCAACAATCAACACAATACCCCATAATGACAATGCGACAAAACAGGTTTTTATACATTTTTGCTAATTTATTAAAAACAAAAACCAGAATGTCAGGAACGTTGTTTTATAAGTACCAGTCAAAAGTTTGGACACACTTACTAATTTAAGGGTTTTTCTTTATTTTTACTATTTTCTAAATTGTAGAATAATAGTGAAGACATCAAAACTATGAAATTGCACATATGGAATCATGTAGTAACCAAAATAGTGTTGAACAAATATTTTATTTTATGTTATATTTAGATTCTTCTAAGTAGCCACCCTTTGCCTTGATGACACCTTTGCACACTCTTGGCATTCTCTCAACCACCTTCAATGAGGTAGTCACCTGGAATGCATTTCAATTAACAATGTGCCTTGTTAAAAGTTAATTTATGGAATTTCTTCTTAAATGCATTTGAGCCAATCAGTTGTGTTGTGACAAGGTAGAGGTGGTATACAGAAGATAGCCCTGAAAGGAAACCACTACTGAAGGACTCCAATAAGAAGAAGACTTGCTTGGGCCAAGAAACATGTGCAATGGACATTAGACCGGTGGAAATCTGTCCTTTGGTCTGATGAGTCCAAAATTGAAATGTTTGGTTCCAACCACCGTGTCTTTGTGAGACGCAGAGTAGGTGAACGGATGATCTCTGCATGTGTAGTTCCCACCGTGAAGCATGGAGAAGGAGATGTGTTGGTGTGGGGGTGCTTTGCTGGTGACACTGTCAGTGATGTATTTAGAATTCAAGCCACACCTAACCAGCATGGCTACCACAGCATTCTGCAGCGATACGCCATCCCATCTGGTTTGCGCTTAGTGTGATTGTCATTTGTTTTTCAACAGTACAATGACCCAAAACCTCCAGACTGTGTAAGGGCTGTTTGACCAGGAAGAAGACTAATGGACTGCTGCATCAGATGACCTGGCCTCCACAATCACACGACCTCAACCCAATTGATATGGTTTGGGATGAGTTGGACCGCAGAGTGAAGGAAAATTAGCCAACAAGTGCTCAGGATATGTGGGAACTCCTTCAAGACTATTGGAAAAGCATTCCAGGTGGAGCTGGTTGAGAGAATGCCAAGAGTCTGCAAAGCTGTCATCAAGGCAAAGGATGGCTATTTTGAAGAATCTAAAAAATAATTTGTTTAACACTTTTTTGGATACAACATGATTCCAAATGTGTAATTTTATAGTTTTGATGTCTTCACTATTATTCTATGATGTAGAAAATAGTACAAATAAAGAAAAACCCTTGAATGAGTAGTTGTGTCCAAACTTTTGACTGGTACTGTACATTGTTAACAAACAATAAAACAAGCTTGTATTTTGAACTAAGCACGATGAATTTATAAAAGTTATATTCTTCAAGAATCAATGGGTATATATCATTAATAATTTGTCAAAAAGACTACACTCAATCATATGACCCACTGAAGAGATGAGTCTTCAGTAGAGACTTAAAGGTTGAGA
Organism: Oncorhynchus clarkii lewisi; assembly: GCF_045791955.1. NCBI lineage: Eukaryota > Metazoa > Chordata > Actinopteri > Salmoniformes > Salmonidae > Oncorhynchus > Oncorhynchus clarkii. The sequence goes on along the minus strand of NC_092175.1, from coordinate 36,332,134 downwards.
CCGAGTTTGCGTCTCTGACATGGGTAGGCAGACCGTTCCATAAAAATGGAGCTCTATAGCTTTACAAGGGAGACCTGACCAGAAAGGCAACAGTAGCACTACAACATACAGTACAATCAACACAACACGTCATCATGAGCCACTCCGGCCTACAGGAAACATTTACACTCTTTCTGAACAGACTTTTGCACCAAAATTTTACTCTCAGAATACAGCTCTGAAGATCTGGTAGGCCACGTGTCTGATCTGGCCCAGATGAAGGTCATGAAGCCGTTTTCCTTCGGAAAGTCAAAAGTGCTAAGACCCAGAAGCCCAAACACAATACAGATGTGGCCATGGTGATCGAACCAGTCCAGCATGCACACACTGTATGAGACCAATTAGAAGACCAGTAGTTTGTGCATCACCTCCGAGCAGCTCGACTGAGGTTAAGACAATATGTAAATAACAACATTGTAGGCTTAAATGTGTCCCTTTAGTCCTTGACAATTACGTTTTCTCATCTTCCAGGAAGTTCCTCTGTTCTCCAGCGCCACTCTCTGGTCATCTCTACAATAGCAGACGTTAGAGAGAAAGAGAGAGAGATAGAAAAGCATTGACAGTTAACCCATCAGGCTGAACAAGAAATAAAGACTTCTATTACTTGGAAACTACTATAATACTAGTTATCTCTAGTCTTACTGCTAACAGATGGATGGAGGGGAAAAAATCTGCCAAATATCAAAAGGTGAAAAATATTTCTTAAAATATTCCAATGCCCCCGAGCTATACCCTACCTACATTGACACCAGTGAACACACATCAGACAAAAGGGTTACAGAAAGAACGTTTTGTTCTATACATCTTTTAGTGCGAGTCTATTGTGATAGATAAGGTGACCCTCCTCATCATCTTCATCACTTCGGGATCTTTTCCTGCAGTGATTCCTCTGGAAGGGTTGGGGGGCACCAGCATCACTAACATCATAAACCCGACAGAACCACCCCAGAATGCACCAATCGTTCATTCGGCGGGGGGGAAGTTGATGAGGGGGAGAATATTCGGCCCATTCAGAAACCCAGGCCACAGCGGCAACCATTTCAAATGCATCCCCGAGAAACGTACAGGTGCCACCATTTTTATTTATTGATTTTATTTTACCTTTATTTAACTAGGCAAGTCAGTTAAGAACAAATTGTTATTTTCAATGACGGCCTAGGAACTGTGGGTTAACTGCCTGTTCAGGGGCAGACCGACAGATTTTTATTTATCTTGTCAGCTTGGGGAGTCAATCTATCAACCTTTCAGTTAGTAATCCAGCGTTCTAACCACTAGGCTACCTGCCGTAACCATAATGTTACAGAAGAAAAACATGGCAACACAGAAGTTCTTTCAAGAAATTAGAAGTGAAGTAGGACAGCATCCACAATTTAAATGGCTGAGTTTTATGGAGCACAGCATCTAATATTTGTGCTGAAATTAATAACTCAATCTTATCTTTCACTGATTGTTTAAAAAAAAGTATATAATAATAATAAAATAATAATAATAAATAACAATGATAATAAATATATATATATATATATATATACTCATAATAAAATAAAATAAATAATAATAATACAAATAATCCTAATAATAACAATAATAATAAGCATAGCACTGTTTTGGCTAACTAGACCAGTTCCAAATAACTATGCAAGTTCAAATAACCCCAATAACGAAATGTTCAATCGTACATGATTACTGTTCTACTATACTATCAAACAAATCCACAGACAGAGTTAGAGAGGGAGTGAGGAGAGTAATCATATCAAGCCAGAGCACCCCCTGGCTGTGGGAGTGGTGTGGTATGCAACTGCTCTGGTGGCTCCGGCCACTGTGTGTGGAGGATTTGCTGTAGTGGTGCAAGTCTCTGTTCCTCCGCTCCTTGCACAGCTCCCCCTTGGTACCATCTCTGACTCTCTTGCTCCACACTGGGCTCGCCAGCACTCTGCTCCCTGCACTCCAGCCTCTTAGAGTCAAGGTGACAGCTGTGGCCGAGGAGGCAGACTACAATTAAACACACACAACCTGGAAAACTACAAGGTCCTGTTCATTGTCAAGTAAGAGACCTTGCTTAAAAAAAAGTTTCCATGCTGTGTAATTTAATGAACATTAACGTTTTCTAATCAAATTCTAATCTTGAAAAATGAGAAAACTCACTATTTCCAGATAGTCATTTAGTCTTGACACACAAACATATTGACCTGACCTGACTCGGCTGATGCCAAAGACAGTTTATGGACATGGGGAAGTAAATGTGCTGGCAGGGTTTCATGTTTTTGACCATCACCTCAGCCCTCTATTTGATAAAAACGGTTACAGCTCTGCTCAGAGGTCTGCTTTTCAACAGAGCCGGTTCAAGTGTAAACAGAGATGTAGATTTGAATGCTTGAAATATACTATACATGGCCAAAAGTATGTGGACACTCCTTCAAATGAGTGGATTCGGCTATTTCAGCTACACCTGTTGCTGACAGGTATATAAAATTGAGCAAAACGCCATGCAATCTCCATAGACAAACATTGGCAGTAGAATGACCTTACTGAAGAGCTCAGTAGTTTTCAACTTGGCACTGTCCTAGGATCCCATCCCAAGTTCATCAAATGTCTGCCCTGTTAGAGCTGTCCTGGTCAACTGTAAGTGCTGTTATTGTGAAGTGAAAACATCTAGGAGCAAAAACAGCTCAGCAGCCTAGTGGTGGGCTAAACAAGCTCACAGAACTGGACCGCCGAGTGCTGAAGCACATAGCGCATAAAAATAATCTGTCCTCGGTTGCAACACTCACTGTTCCAAACTGCCTCTGGAAGCAATGCAGCACAAGAACTATTCACCGGGAGCTTCATGAAATGGGTTTCCATGGCCGAGCAGCCACACAGAAGCCTAAGATCGCCATGCGCAATGCCAAGCATCGGCTGGAGTGGTGTAAAGCTTGCACTATTGCACTCTGGAGCAGTGGAAATGCATTCTCTGGAGTGATGAATCACGCTTCATCATCTGGCAGTCCGACAGACAAATCTGGGTTTGGCGGATGCCAGGAGAACGTTAACTGCCCGAATACATAGTGTTAACTGTAAAGTTTGGTGGAGGAGGAATAATGGTGTGGGGCTGTTTTTCATGGTTTGGGCTAGGCCCCTTATTTCCAGTGAAGGGAAATCTTACTGCTACAGTATACAATTACATTCTAGATGATTCTGTGCTTCCAAATTTGTGGCAATAGTTTGGGGAAGGCCCTTTCCTGTTTCAGCATGTCAATGCCCCTGTGCACAAAGCGAGGTCCATACAGAAATGGTTTGTTGAGATTGGTGTGGAAGAACTTGACTGGCCTGCACAGAGTCCTGACCTCAACCTCCTCGAACACCTTTGGTATGAAGTTCATATAAAGAAATCAGTCAATTTAAATAAATTCAAAAGGCCCACACACTTGGGAGCCAGGCCCAGCCAATCAGAATGAGTTTTTCCCCACAAAAGGGCTTTTTTCAGACATAAATACTTTTTTCAGACAGAAGCTGGATGTGAAGGTCCTGGGGTGGTGTGGTTACACTGTGGTTGTGAGGCCGGTTGGACGTACTGCTAAATTCTCTAAAACAACATTGGAGGTGGCTTATGGTAGACAAATTAAGATTAAATATTCTGGCAACAACTCTGGTGAACATTCCAGCAGTCAACATTTCAATTGCACGCTCCCTCAAAACTTGAGACATCTGTGGTGTTTTGTTGTGTGACAAAACTGCACATTTAAGAGTGGCCTTTTATTGTCCCCAGCACAAGGTGCAGCTGTGTAATGACCATGCTGTTTAATCAGCTTCTTGATATGCCACACTTGTCAGGTGGATGGATTATCTTGGAAAAGGAGCAATTCTCACTAACAGGGATGTAAGCAAATTTGTGCACAAAGACAATTCTGTTTGTCAATGTTGTGCAGTTTTGTTTTGGTTCATTTGGAATACCCTAAATATGATTCAAAATCTAACATCAGGAAATATAGCTGAACTATTGGAGCAAATTGCTTAATGCATTTCAATGCGAGGTCAATTTCAGTTTGACCACAGCCTACACTTCATCACTTGGTGAGACTGACCTCTTGACCCCAAAGAAACCACGAGCAGCACCTCTTAAACCAACAGTTACATGTCAGTAAAGTAGAATATGGGGTGAAAACGAGAAGTGGTGGAGTGGGGTCGGGTGGAATGGGATGGGAGGAGTGACTGCTTTAATCTTCTGAAGAGCATCCGCTGACCCCTCTCGCATAAAGAGGATGAGTCCCGTGTATTGACACAAAGGTAACTGAATTCTCTCAGTCGTAATTGCAACTCTCCCTCTTGTGGTCACACTAGGGGACTTGATCATTTTTTTGTCACACAGTAGCCAACATGGCCAATAGCAGAAGTCTATATGCCAGCAGTACAGTTAAGACTGGGGTGGCAGGTCGCCTAGTGGTTAGAGCGTTGGACTAGTGACTGTGAAGGTTGCAAGATCAAATCCCCAAGGTAAAAATCTGTTGTTCTGAACAAGGCAGTTAACCCACTGTTCCTAGGCCGTCATTGAAAATAAGAATTTGTTCTTAATTAACTGACTTGCCTAGTTAACTAAAGGTTCAAACAAAATTCACTTTCTGAATTCAAATCCTAACAAGAGAAGCAAACATCAAAAAGATAATTGAGTTGCGTTCTCCTCGTCTTCTATCTATAATGATAATATGTAATTTAGCAGACACTTTTACCCGAAGCGACATACGTGCATACATTCTACATATGGGTGTTCGTGGAAATCGAACCCACTACCCTGGCGTTAGAAGCCCCATGAGCTACCAACTGACTACAGAGGACCACTACTATCTCCCATAGTAGGAGTAAGACGATGGACAACAACTTTAAAGCAGTAGCTAGGCAGATGTGTGTGTAATGGTCTCATGGTACCCCTATCATTGTGTCATTCATAGACTGGCACCTGGCCACATAATTCCACTCTAGCCAAGCCACACAGATTCAGGCATCAAGTCTGCTGGCATCAGTAAAGTCTGGTGAGGAGGAGGACTCTTCCAGCCAAATTAAGTGGTTCTCTGTCAGGATCAATATATTCCTGAGCATCTGTCAGGCTAGGATCATAAATCCAAGATGCTATGGGAGAGAGCCAAAGGGATGGAGGGGAGAGGAGGAGAGAGAGGTGGAGAGAGAGAGACGGAGAGAGAGGAAGAGAGAGAGAATGGGAGAGAGAGAGGAGGAGAGAGAGGAGGAGAGAGAGAGGCTCCTCTTAGCGTAATGGACAACGGTTCAAAAGTTGAACGTGCCGGGCACCCGCTTGCGTCTTGATAAACCCTTGAGTCATTGTGTGTGGGTGAGGGCGGCGCACGTTGAGAGCTGGGGGAGTGGGGTGTAGTGGGGTGGGCTGTGCATTAGGGAAATTGCCTCCGCCTGTGACACGGCACTGAAATAATTACAGTTGGTTGAGGAATGCTGAGGCCATGCTTTGCCTCTGCGTGTGCGGCCAGTGTAGGTTGGTGTGCTGCAGAGGGCCCCGCCCAACCCAACCCCACCCCACCCTCCGCTGTAGGTCCCCGCCAACCCAACACGGCACAGCAAGGCCGGCTCTAGCCTTTTAGGGGCCCTAAGCGAGATTTGGTTGGGCCCCTCCCCCCCTACCTCGCGGGCAAAACATTTTAGTGTCCCTCCCTCTTGACGGTGGAGAGAAATGTTTGACTTTCAAAGTTCATTTCTTGCATTTCAAAACATTTTTCCTTGGGACAGAGAGAGAATGTTACAGTTTTAAAGCATGTAGCAAATCTACACATTTTGTCAATGGACAGAGAAAAACATTTTAGATTTTACAATACATTTCGTGCAATTCTACTCATTTTGCCATGGGGCAGAGATACTTTTTTGGAAGTTTTACAGCTAATTTTGTGCAATTCTACTCATTTTGCCATGGGGGCAGAGATACTTTTTTTTCAATTCTACAAATTTTGTCATGGGGTGGAGAGATTTGTGCTGTTGTATCGTTTTCCTGCAGTCAAATGACCTACTGGCCTCATGGGTGGACTGCTAGTCATATTTTTCATAATTTCATAATCAATAAACATAAAATAATTTATAAAATAAACGCTGAAAATCCATTGTTTTTATGTCAAGCACTTTTGTTATATCTGTGACGCACTTAAGCGTAGTGTGTGCGGAGTCAGGCGCAGGAGGCAGAAAGTACTGAGTAGTGCTTTATTTAGGCACGGGGAAAATCGTGCGCGCCACAAACATGATACACAAAACCAGGACCTAACAAGTCCAGAGGGAAAACCCCAAAAGGAAACACACTACCAATACACTACCACACACAAACACAGTGGGAAAAATAAGCCCGCACAAAGAGCAGGCGGGCCGAACAGCTTAAATAACCCAACTAAACGTAAACACGAAACAGGTGTAACTAATAAGACAAAACCAACAGAAAAGGGAAAAGGGATCGGTGGCAGCTAGTAGACCGGTGACGACGACCGCCGAGCACCGCCCGAACAGGAAGAGGAGCCACCTTCGGTAGGAGTCGTGACAATATCTCAGTCTTCTGTATATAAACTGTAATATTGGGATGCAAACTCAATATTTAATACATTTCAACTTTATATCTGACATGGTAAAGGTGTCTTCTTTTTTTAAAGCCCATAACCATGTGTGTGATGTTTGTTTAGGACTACCCAGAAACACTCTCTGTGACCCTGATTTGGCCCACTGCAGTAGAAGTTTCAGGCACGTCTTCTGCAATTTTACACATTTGCTCTAGGGCAGAGATAAAATGTGGCAATTTTATAACAAATTTCATGCAATTCTACAAATTTTGCCATGGAGCAGAGATAAACAAATTCTACCCATTTTGCCATGACTTATGCCATGTTAATGACATCTGAGTGAGAGTGCATAACAGAGGCCCCCTGGAGCTCAGGGCCCCTGGGCACGTGCCCTGCGTGCCTTGTTAGTGTTCAGCAATGATTACTACAAGTTTAGATAGCTGGCTAGTGACTAGACTAACTTACCAATCTAAAAATTGGTAGCTGACATGGCTAATTGAGTGACTATCAGTGACTGACATAACAAGAGAAGAACTGCTGATGCACAACCACATTTCGAAATTGCACCTTGCGTATTCTGGGGGGGGGGGGGGGGGCCCTAAGTGACCGCTTATGCCTGGAACCGGCCCTGCAGCGCAGCTTAAAGGATGGGGCTGTTTGGTTAATCGATGAGGTGGATGAGGAGGGACACAGAAGGAAAGCGGTAGAAAGAGACAGTCAGACAGAGAGAGAGGGAGGGAGGGAGAGAGAGGGGGGCGGGGGGGAGAGAGTGAGAAAGAGAAAGAGGTATGTGCGGGGATCCAGGCCATGGCAGTGCTAGGGAGCCTTCCCTGATGGATGTTGGGTCGGTAGGGAGTGCTGTCAGTGTGTGTTACATGCAAAATCAATTGGATTATTACATGTGCTTAGAGGACTGGGTTATTGGCTAGGATAGGTGATTACTAGAGCTGGACAGACCTTCAGTATGGGACTCACCTGCTTCAAGTCTTGGAAGTACGACAGTGCCGCTCAGAAAGGTGAGTGAGGTGTCAACCCTCGCCTCACATACTCATCCTGTCAGACTACTCATCATCATGAGACAGATCTGGTTCACTTTAACCTGGCTTGGACGGCTCTACTATGTGACTGTTTCCTGATATTCAGCAGAAAGTAAGCATGCTTCCCTGTGACCATGGTGAAAAAGCCAAATGTAGGGTTATTCTCCAACCATTTGAAATCCATCAGTGTACCATTCATATAGCTTTTTCTATTCTGTGCATCACTGAAGCTAAACTCAAGGCAAACGTGTAAGTGATGAAGAATCTTTCACCTACTGCTTCTACTTGTTGAAAATGAAATGCTTGCACTGATGTCCTTAGTGTGGCCAAATCATCACAGTTCTGTTCATGTGTATGACAGATGTTTCAGCGTGTACAGGCCGTGCTTAAACAGTTCTAATTTGACTATATCCCTATGGATTGCTGACGGTAAGAGGAGGGCAACACAGAGGGGGTTAATGAATTAAATCCCAGTCGGAGTCTTGATGTACCGAGCCCTATCTCACACTCACAGGCAGATAACATGGGGGTCCCGGGGGAACCAGAGAGTGATATAGTGATGTAGTGTCTTGCAGCCCTTGAGTGACATCAGTTCATGTTCATTGGGGTTCAGCGGGGAGAGGGGAACGAGGGGAAGGAGGGGCAGGAGGCAGGAGAGAAAGACATCGAAGCTGTATTAACCAGACCACTGATTTACAGCAGCAACAGATAGGGGAGAGGGAGGAAGGGGAGAGTGTTGGTACTCAAAATAATGAGCTGAGAGTGGGTAGGGGATGACGAGATGAGACACAGAGAATGAGATAGACAGTCGTCTGACAAAGGACTAGAGGATTGAGCATCATTCTAGGGGAATGTGGAGCAACCAGGCTGCAGCAGAGTTACTCAACTACAATCTGGTGGCAAAGGTCCTGAGGGATATTGTCGTATATCGGCATTATCAAAAAAAACTACAATTCGCACCCCATGCAACCCTAAAATGTTCAAACTGTTCACACCCCTCTTGTTGGAGAAGAGAAAGATTTGTAGTTTTAAACCTAATTTCCTGCAATTGTACACATTTTGCCGTGTCTTATGTGTGTTCATATGATACCTGAGTGAATCAACTAAATCAATTGGGGCTCCTTGGGGTTTGAGGACCCTTTTTTAGGCACGTAATCTCACCATGATAACTACAGTATTTAGATAGACAGTTAAGTTAGGCTAACTAGCTATCTGACCTGGGCTAGTAGTAGATCAACTGGACATTTCTGGTTATAAATAGCTCTATAAGGTCACTCATTGAATGACATAGCAAAGGGAAAACTGCTATTTTTGGGGGAAAATGAACCTTGTGCATTCTACTATTACAACTCTCAACAGAAGTAAGTTGAAAACCTGACTGAGTTCCTCAATTATTAGTTTTTTTTTAAAAGTCGGGACCCATGGTCTGTATTAACTCTGGGTCCGGATCCGGACTGTGGTCCGTCAGTTGAGTATGGCTGGGCTAGAGAGTAACTTCTGTTAGAAAAAGGCTTGTTCTAGCCCATACTGTGTTGCATTACACTAAATAGTATTGGAATTATATCACTGAAGTTTCCTGAATAGATTTAAATGATGTTGTGCCCGATAGAGATCACATACTGTGCACCCAGATCACATGTAGATCTGCTCAGATCTGTTTTCACAGAGTAGGCTGAGGAATGGATTTACATCATTTAGCAGACACTCTTATCCAGAGCAATTAGATTAAGTGCGTTGCTCAAGATGACATCGACAGATTTTTCACCTAGTCGGCTCAGGGATTCAAACCAACAACCTTTCGGTTACTGGCCCAAGGTCTCTTAACTGCTAGGCTACCTGCAGCACAGTCAGCGGCAGAGACCGCCCTAGAGACTTTTATTGTACTCAGGTGTGTCTTATTATTTCCTGATTGTTTCCACTGTAAGAGAGGTGTGTTTTCTGTTTCACTTTGTTAGTTCTTAATTTCAGTTTCCTGTGTGTTTCCCCCGTGTGAGTTTTGAGTGCTAGTGTTTGTTGTTTTTGGTTTTAAGTATTCTGTATCGTTAACATTCTCAATTAACATTCTCAATTATTCAACCCTCCACTGGACAACCGCCAGTACCAGATTCAAGCCTTTATGGACTCCGGGTCCGCAGATAATTTAATTGATGCTACAAATTCCCCGGGTGAAATGTCCCATCCCTCTGCAGATTCAAGCCCTCAATGGATGCCCCATTGGCTCCGGTCAGGTGGAATATCAGGCCAAGCCCATTCTACTGCAGGTTTGGGTGAACCACTCTGAGACTCTTAGGTTTCTCTTGATCAATGCTCCTGAGAACTCCTTTATCCCAGTTTCCTGGTCTATGGGACACCTACTAGACTGGGGTAAGGACTGCCAGACTAAATGTCTAAGATCCCCACCAAGAGCCCTTTCCATTTCCTCCTGCATCCCTTGAAGACCAAGACTTTTCCACTCTCCCTCCAGAATACTTCGACCTCCGGGAGTCTTTCAGTAAGAGGCAGGCCGCCACCCTTCCCCCTCATCGTCCTTACAATAGAATTCCTATAAGGTGCCATACTTCCCTGGGGTCGGCTATACTCCCTCTTGACCCATGGAGCAGCAGTAATGGACAATTGCACCCAGCAGTCGCTGGAGGCAGGTTTCATTCGCCCCTCTACATTCCCTGCTGATGCAGGCTTCTTCTTCGTGGATAAAAAGGATGGAAGCCTGCATCCCTGCATCGATTACAGAGGGCTGAACCAGATTTCAATCAAGATTCGCTACCCCCTACCCATGATGTCCTCCGCATTGAAGTTGGTCCAAGGCGCCCAATACTTCACCAAACTGGACCTCTCGACCTCTGTAACGCTTACAATCTAGTGAGAATCAGGGAGGGAGATGAGGGGAGACTTCATTTAACACCCCAAGTGGCCACTGTGAGTATTTAGTCATGCCCTTCGGATTATCAAACTCACCGGCAGTCTTTCAAGCATTGGTCAATCACACCCTGAGAGATATGTTGAATTGTTTTGTCTTTGTTTACCTCAACGACATCTTGATCTCCTCCAAGACCCTTCCAAAACCCATACTGCACGTCCAACAAGTCCGGAGACGCCTCCTGCATTGTGAACTATATGTCAAGCTAGAGAAGTGTGAGTTCCACGTATCACAAGTTTCCTCCCTGGGTCACATTATCTCTACCCCAGGCCTCAAAATTGACCCCGTAAAGATTGAGGAGGTCGCCGTCTGGCCCCGTCCCACCTCACTCAGGCAGGTCCAGAGGTTCCGGATTTGCACATTTTTACAGAGGTATATACGCAACTTTGGTGCGATGGCAGCGCCTCTCACAGTCCTAACCCACAAGTCCCAGACCCGTTTTTGCTGGACCCTGAGGCTGACAGGGCATTCCTAGAGCTCAAGGGATGTTTCACCTCTGGACCCATCCTCATTCATCCTGATCCGACTCGTCCCTTTGTCATGGAGGTGGATACCTCGGACACAGGAGCAGGGGCGGTCCTTTCACAGCAGAATGAGGAGGACAAGAAACTGCACTCATGCTCCATTCTCTCCAAGCGCAACTACGATGTAGGCAACCGGGAGCTCTTGGCAGTCAAGTGGGCCCTTGAGGGGTGGAGACACTGGTTGGAGGGGGCACCACATCCTTTCGTGATCTGGACGGACCTTAAGAACTTGGTCTCCATTCAAGAAGCCAAGAGATTGAACGCTTGCCAGGCTAGGTGGGCTCTGTTTTTTAACAGGTTCGATTTCACACTAGCCTATCGCTCTGGATCCAAGAATCAGAAGGCAGACGCCCTGTCCCGCCAACACAATGTCTCTAACAAGGAAAGGGATCCCAAGCCCATCATACCCAGCTCAGGCATTGTGGCCCTGTGATATGGAGTATAGAGACCACGGCCCGACAAGCCCAGACCCGAGAACCTGACCCCGGCGGGAGACCCACTAACAGACTTTACGTTCTGCAATCAACATGATTGAGGATGTGAGATCCTTTGTTGCAGCCTGTTCCATCTCTGCCCAAAGCAAGTCTTCACGTCAGCGACCGGCCAGGTTGCTCCAACCTCTTCCCATCCCCAGCCAGCCCTGGTCTCATCTGTCTGTAGACTTTATCACAGGGTTACCTCCATCCCAAGAGCTTACCACTATCCTGGAGGTCGTCGAATGGTTCTCCAAGGCAGCCAACTAATCGCCTCACCCAAGTTGCCTTCAGCAAACGAGACTGCTGATCTCATGATTACCCATGTCTTTCAACTACACAGACTTCCCCAGGACATTGTCTCAGATCATGGGCCCCAGCTCATCACACGGTATTGGAAGGCCTTCTGTTCCCTGTTGGGGGCATCGGTGAGCCTCTCCTCTGTGGACCACCCACAGTCGAATGGTCAAACTGAGAGGGCTAACCAGGAGCTGGAGAAGTTTCTCCCCTGCTTCGTGTCCACTCAGGCCAGCAACTGGAACAAGTTCCTTGTCTTGGCTGAGGCGTTTATTCAACCATGTTGCCGCACCTGGATCAAAAGTGTGATCCTCCTTCCTCCGATCCTCTGCCTGACACCAACATCAGGCAAACCGACACTGAAAACCTCTTCAGCTCCTCTGACCGGGTCAACGGGTGTGGCTGTCTACCCACGATCTTCCCTTAAAGGTGGACTCGTGGAAGCTCGCTCTTCGCTACATAGGGCGGCAGGTAGCCTCGTGGTTAGAGCGTTGGACTAGTAACCGAAAGGTTGCAAGATCAAATCCCCGGGCTGACAAGGTAAAAATTTGTCGTTCTGCCCACAAGGCAGCTAACCCACCGTTCCTAGGCCATCTTTGAAAATAAGATATTGTTCTTAACTGACTTGCCTAGTTAAATAAAGGTAAATAGGACCATCCAAGATCCTGAGTTGCATCAACCCGGTCACCTATTGTCTTCAACTTCCCAGGTCCATGAGGGTCTGTCTCTCCTTTCATGTCTCCCATCTCAAGCTGGTAAGGGCCAGTCCCTTCTCTCCCTCCAAACCTGCTCCTCCGCCCCCTTGACTTGTGGATGGCCGCCCGGCCTACGCGGTCCGGTGTCTGGAGGTTCTTTGGGTCAGAGGGACCCTGCAGTATCTGGTGGACTGGGAGGGCTACGGTCCGAGGAGCTGGCTTGTGTGCCTGCCTGGGACTTCCTGAATCTGGGTCTTGTTAGAGACTTCAAACAACTGGTTGGTTGTCATGGCTCCGCAGCTGGAACTGATCGTAGAGGGGGGAGGGGGGGTACTGTCATGATTCCTCCTGGCAGTAGAGACCGCCCTAGAGACTTTTATTGTACTCAGGTGTCTTATTATTTCATTATTGTTTCCCCTTTAAGAGAGGTGTGTTTTCTGTTTCCCTTTGTTAGTTCTTTATTTCAGTTTCCTGTGTGTTTACCCCGTGTGAGTTTCAAGTGCAAGTGTTTGTGGTTTAATTAAAGTTTTCTGTATCGTTACATTCTCAATTATTCAGTAAAGTATTTACGTTTTTCCCAAGTAGCTGATTCCTGGTCTGATTCATTCTCAGTAGTGCATGAGCGGGTTCAATGAGCGGGTTCAATGAGCGGGTTCAATGAGCGGGTTCAATGAGCGGGTTCAACTATACCACATCAAAAAGAAAAGTGGCATCCCTGAAATGAATCACCAAACTCTTTTCCAGAAAGAATGTGAGCAGATTTGAGAGCACAGTTTAATTGTTTCCAGAACCCCATAACGTGATTAATATCTCTGGAGAAAAATGCATTTAAAAAAGGCAGCAAGCATATTAATTAAATTATGAAAATCATTGAGCTTTTCTTCCCTTGTTGACTCCGAGAAGTGCTGAAAGATAAAGAATAGCCATCTGATTCTGCCAGGCCATTGTCCACCTGAAAGGACACAGTGACCGTGAGGAGCCAGAATCACATGTCCTGCACCATTATAGAAAAATTGCCCCTTTAATTGACTGGAATAAATCCCAACAGCTCACAGTCGGCAAGCATAAATCACACGTGGTACCTGAAAAACATTATTCTGTGGCTGGCAGATAAAGATCATTAAACATTACTACAACACCCCCACTTGCTATTTCCAAGAAAGCCCCCTTCCTTTGTGTACATAGGGATCCTACACAGCTTTTCCCAGCACCTACACTAAAGATTTCAGAAAGAGGCGGAGAGAGGTGGAGACGTGTGAGATTGTGAAACACATGGAATGTAAAACAGTGTTATCTGTATTGGCCTTTGGGGATTAGTCATGTTTGACTGGCGCTGTGGTATGACTATATGAGAGGATGTCAGTCTCTGGGCCTGTGGAGACGGGCAGAGAGGACAGACACTCACACTGCGTATACCACTTTATGCACACACAGTCTGTCCCTCTCTCTGTATGAGTGAAGGAGAGATGAAATGCTCCTGATCTGCACTATCAGCAGTCAATTCATTAGCACAAGCGTTAATGTGATGTAGTTTAAGATTTTATTGTCTGCATGTATTCATTGACCTCTACATCTATGTACAGTGTGTAAAAGTAGCCCCGTTACACTACTTGTCCTATCTCGTATTCACAGTGTAAAGGGGCCAATCGGTGTCTGTGTTGATTACTAGAGAAAATACACTGATCAAACTGGTCAGGTAGTTTTGATGACTTAGTTTACTTCAGGGGTTTCTAATCCAGAGTCCTGCAGTACATGGAGATGGGGTTGGTTGGGGCATATCTAAACCATGCTTAAAATACATGGCAATCAGAGAAGACTAAACGTCCAATCAATCCCAGTCAGAAAAGAGTGGACATCATTTTTACTGTACCCAATTCCCTATATAGTGCACTACTGTTGACCAGAGCCCTATATAGTGCACTACTGTTGACCAGAGCCCTATATAGTGCACTACTGTTGACCAGAGCCCTATATAGTACACTACTGTTGACCAGAGCCCTATATAGTGCACTATGGTTGACCAGAGCCCTATATTGTGCACTATGGTTGACCAGAGCCATAAATAGTGCACTACGGTTGACCAGAGCCTTATATTCCCTTTATAGTGCACTATGGTTGACCAGAGCCCTTTATAGTGCACTACAGTTGACCAGAGCCCTTTATAGTGCACTACAGAGCCCTATATCCCTGGTCAAAAGTAGTGCACTACAGAGCCCTATCCCTGGTCAAAAGTAGTGCACTAGATAGGGAATAGGGTACCATTTGGGAGGCGACCCAACGCGTCATCTGTAATGACAGGAATATTGATCTATCTGTAGGGTAATTGTGGCCCTGGACTGTAACAATAAATGCAACTTGTCTGCTGTTCCTCGTCTCAGAGAAATATTAAGTATTATCTCTACGCCTGCAATAGCATCTGCTAAATATGTGTATGTGACCAATAACATTTGATTTGAAGTAGAGGTCATCAGTGGCCTGCAGTCACAGTCTACTCAAACTAAACACACTCATAACCCTGGTGCGTCACGTCTTTGCTATCTGTCTGTCTGTGACTCTCTCCCTCCTTCCATCCATCCATCCCTCGCTCCCTCCCTCCCTCCCTCGATCCCTCGCTCCCTCCATCCCTCGCTCCCTCCATCCCTCCCTCCCTCGCTCCCTCCCTCCCTCGCTCCCTCCCTCCCTCGCTCCCTCCCTCCCTCCCTCGCTCCCTCCCTCCACCACAGGTGGGAACAGAGATGTACTGGTCAGCCCTGGCTCATACTTCTTCCTCTCCAACAGCTGTGGTCAGGGAGAGGAGTGGCTCAAGACCCTCAACAAGGGTGTCTGGATACCCTTTACAGGTAACTTCACTATAACACTACTGCTACACTGTTACACACTCATCAGCCTACAACACTCAAATTCAGACACTCTCACTGTCTCTCACTGGAAACGGTCGACCAAGGCGACTGTTTACAAATCCAGCTGGATTTGAAAACTCAGGTTTGATTTGCCAGAAATACAACACGTGCTCTCCAGCAAGATTCAAACAATCAATGCACTCTCTACCGTATAATTTGATCACGTTACATTGTTTAATACATTTTAGTTCAACAGACTTCCTGAACTGACCAGTGTCTGACTTTTCCAGTCAGCCCTGTGTGTGTGCGCATTCGTCAGCCTTAGCTCCTCTTCCCCCCTGGTGGGCACAGCTGTGTGTCTGCCTTAGCTGGGTGCCTGCCTGGGCTTCACACCATAGTTACCCAGAGAAGGGCCAGCTCCCCTTCAAGCTCCATCAGTCTCAAGGCCCAGGGACAAAACATAGGGGGCTCCACCTAGAGGTCTGCAAATAGAGCACAGGAGTACGCGCACACACACACACACACACACCACAGGTTAAGCTGAACTAGCCCATGTGACTTGCAGGCCTAGTGCGGAATTTCCTTGTGTGGAGAAATATTGATTGTTATCCAGACCTGAGGAATAATGACATAGTAATCCTGTAATATTTGAGCATCAGGCCACCATGGAGGGAATTCACTGGGTCAAAATACACTTTACTGCCTGTAAAGACCTTAAGCTCTTAAATGTCCTTTAAGGCTACTTGTGTTGTGTGCCTACCATGTCAATCTGACCCCTGAGCCTGATCAATGCCCAGCAACAAATTTCACAAGAGAGATGAACATTCACAATTAATTCCTCGCACCGCCCAGGAGCAGTTAGTCGCTCCATCCCTGAGCCTACTGCCTCTCTGTGACACACACGTCGTCCAGGAAAAGTCATCCAGGAGACGTCGTCCAGGAGAGAGATCTTCAGAGATTAGAGGCTCACTGAGGCCACACAACCACCAAATTAACTTATTTCTAATGTCCAACAAGAGAGCAAAAAGCCAGACTCAACTGGGGCTGCATGAGGCTCATCAGGGGCCAGTGTCGCCCGACAGAGGCTTGGACTGCAAGAGGAGAGGGGCAGTTCATAAGGGGATCAGTGGAAAGTTATTTTGAGAGGGCTGGCAGCCTGCAGGCAAAGTGGTATGCTACGACAGAAGGGAGTGGGAGGACAGAGGGGAGTGGGAGGACAGAGGGGAGTGGGAGGACAGAGGGGAGTGGGGGGACAGAGGGGAGTGGGGGGACAGAGGAGAGTGGGGGGACAGAGGAGAGTGGGAGGACAGAGGGGAGTGGGGGGACAGAGGGGAGTGGGGGGACAGAGGGGAGTGGGGGGACAGAGGGGAGTGGGGGGACAGAGGGGAGTGGGGGGGACAGAGGAGAGTGGGGGGACAGAGGGGAGTGGGGGGACAGAGGGGAGTGGGGGGACAGAGGGGAGTGGGGGGACAGAGGGGAGTGGGAGGACAGTGGGGAGTGGGAGGACAGAGGGAGGACAGAGGGGAGTGGGGGACAGAGGGGAGTGGGGGGGACACAGGGGAGTGGGAGGACAGAAATCATGCTAACCCATCAATTTTTTTGTCAATCTCTGACACTGTTCTCCCCTGTTAATGATTCTCAGGTGTAGAGAGATAGGAGCAACAGAGGGATGATTCCCACCGATGCTCCTGTGTGTATGGTGGGGAATAGTTTGTTACGGAGGCTGGGGAGTGGGCTGAAGAGGGGGCTGGGAAGTGGGCTGAAGAGGGGGCTGGGGAGTGGACTGAGGAGGGGACTGGGGAGTGGGCTGAGGAGGGGGCTGAGGAGGGGGCTGAGGAGTGGGAGGTGGGCTGAGGAGGGGGCTGAAGAGGGGACTGGGAGGTGGGCTGAGGGGGCTGGGGAGGGGGCTGGGGAGGGGGCTGAGGAGGGGGCTAGAGTGGGGGCTGAGGAGGGGGCTAGAGTGGGGGCTGAGGAGTGGACTGGGGAGGGGACTGGGAGGGGGCTAGAGAGGGGGCTAGAGAGGGGGCTAGAGAGGGGGCTAGAGTGGGGGCTAGAGTGGGGGCTGAGGAGTGGGCTGTCCTGCTAAATAAAGAGAAAGGGTCAAATCAAATCAAAGTTTGTCACACACATGGTTAGCAGATGTTAATGCGAGTGTAGTGAAATGTTTGTGCTTCTAGTTCCGACAATGCAGTAATAACCAACGAGTAATCTAACCTAACAATTTCACAACAACTACCTTACTACCACACAAGTGTAAAGGGATGAAGAATATGTACATAAAGACATACGAATGAGTGATGGTACAGAATGGCATAGGCAAGATGCAGTAGATGGTATCGAGTACAGTATATACATATGAGATGAGTAATGTAGGGTATATAAAAAAAAATTACATCAATTTTTCCAATATTAAAGTTTTTGGCGTTGAGTCAGTATGTTGGCAGCAGCCACTCAATGTTAGTGGTGGCTGTTTAACAGTCTGATGGCCTTGAGATAGAAGCTGTTTTTCAGTCTCTCGGTCCCTGCTTTGATGCACCTGTACTGACATCACCTTCTGGATGATTGCGGGGTGAACAGGCAGTGGCTCGGGTGGTTGTTGTCCTTGATGATCTTTATCGCCTTCCTGTAACATCAGGTGGTGTAGGTGTCCTGGAGGGCAGGTAGTTTGCCCCCGGTGATGCGTTGTGCAGACCTCACTACCCTCTGGAGAGCCTTATGGTTGTGGGCGGAGCAGTTGCCATACCATGCGGTGATACAGCCCGACAGGATGCTCTCGATTGTGCATCTGTAAAAGTGCTTTAGGTGATAAGCCAAATTTCTTCATCACGCTGTCTGTGTGGGTGGACCAATTCAGTTTGTCCGTGATGTGTATGCCGAGGAACTTAAAACTTACTACCCTTTCCACTACGTGCATGGCCATGCAGTCGTGTTTGAACAGGGAGTAGAGAGGGCTCAGAACGCACCCTTGTGGGGCCCCAGTGTTGAGGATCAGCGGGGCGGAGAGGTTGTTACCTACCCTCACCACCTGGGGGCGGCCCGTCAGGAACTCCAGTGCCCAATTGCACAGGCCGGGGTCGAGACCCATGGTCTCGAGCTTGATGACGAGTTTGGAGGGTACTATTGTGTTAAATGCTGAGCTGTAGTCGATGAACAGCATTCTCACATAGGTATTCCTCTTGTCCAGATGGGTTAGGGCAGTGTGCAGTGTGGTTGCGATTGCGTCATCTGTGGACCTATTGGGGCGGTAAGCAAATTGGAGTGGGTCTATGGTGTCAGGTAGGGTGGAGGTGATATGGTCCTTGACTAGTCTCTCAAAGCACGTCATGATGACGGAAGTGAGTGCTACGGGGTGTTAGTCGTTTAGCTCAGTTACTTTAGCTTTCTTGGGAACATGAACAATGGTGGCCCTCTTGAAGCATGTGGGAACAGCAGACTGGGATAAAGATTGATTGAATATGTCCGTAAACACACCAGCCAGCTGGTCTGCGCATGCTCTCAGGACGCGGCTGGGGATGCATCTGGGCCTGCAGCCTTGCGAGGGTTAACATGTTTAAATGTTTTACTCACGTCGGCTGCAGTGAAGGAGAGTCCACAGGTTTTGGTAGCAAACCGTGTCAGTGGCATTGTATTGTCCTCAAAGCGGGCAAAGAAGTTGTTTAGTCTGCCTGGGAGCAAGACATCCTGGTCCGTGACGGGGCTGGTTTTCTTTTTGTAGTCCGTGATTGACTGTAGACCCTGCCACATACTGTAACGGTTTTCTAGTGGTGAAGTAGAGGCGGACCAAAATGCAGCGTGGTTTCTTTGATTCATGTTTAATAACAAAAGATAAACACGAACACTACAAAAACAATAAACGTGGAAAACCAAAAACAGCCCTATCTGGTGCAAAACACAGAGACAGGAACAATCACCCACAAACACACAGTGAAACCCAGGCTACCTAAATATGGTTCCCAATCAGAGACAATGACTAACACCTGCCTCTGATTGAGAACCATATCAGGCCAGACATAGAAATAGACAAACAAGACATCCAACATAGAATGCCCACTCAGATCACACCCTGACCAACCAAAACATAGAAACATACAAAGCAAACTATGGTCAGGGTGTGACACATACCTCTTGTGTCTGTTTGAATTGCGACTCTACTTTGTCTCTATACTGACGCTTAGCTTGTTTGATTACCTTGCGGTGGGAATAGCTACACTGTCTGCATTTGGTCATGTTTCCGGTCACCTTGCCCTGGTTAAAAGCAGGGGTTCGTGCTTTCAGCTACGAGCGAATGCGAAAGACAAAACACTGTGAATATTGTACTTGGTGGGACAGTGGGGGTCATTGAAGGAACACTGAAGAGTACGCCCTGAGGGAACCAACATAATCTAATTGGGGAAAAAGAGAGTGGCTCAAGGGGAGACTGGGAGTGTATTGGAAAGGGAGGGAGGTATGGCACTGGCTGAGTGAAAACACATTCCTGAAGCATGTGGAGGAATGGATAGGACAAGGAGGGAGAGGCACGTGCAGCAAGGCCACAGTTTACTCCTCTGGACAAACTAAATAGTGCTAAACACCATTACTGCTGGATAACGCAGGAACACTGACTTCCTTCTCCTCTGAGAGGGAATGGAGGGAATAATACACTACTATAATAACACCTTCTAGGAGAGATGGCAGTGGATTCTTTTGTCAACACAATCCAGCCTGAAAGAAGTTCCTCTGGATTTTTCAATGCTAACCAGATTGAGTTAAGTTTAGCAGCCTAAAAAAGGACTTGAGCCCTTGGAACCAAGGCTGAGGTGAACATGAGAGGAGCCGAGCCACAAGTGCACTCTTTATCTGGATTCAGCAACAACGTGCGGAGGAACTTTTCTGACATTCCAATGTTCAGTGGTGAAAGAAGGGACCTGTGTTATCAGTAGAACACGTAGTATTACTGGACTCTCAAATCTCCTGTCAAATAAATTTACTTAAGACTCTGATGAGGAGACATTAACCACCAAAAATGAAGAGGAGATTTTACTTTACAAAGTTCAACATTCCATATTACTTTTTGACATTGCTCATATTCCTGTGGCTGTTCAATTGATTGGGATGTTTGCTTCATTCTATGCCTCAGTGATTGTGAGTTTTTGATGTGTCCGGCACTTTACAATGCCTCTTCTTGTAGAATGAAATTCTTTCCTTTGGAATGCTCATTTATCTGATTAGGTCACATAGTTGAGCTCAGGGACCACTGTTGAGCATTGACAAGGAAAGTCTGCCCCCTCATTTCTTGAGTCATCAGATCAAGGAGCCTTATCTGTTTACCTAAAGAGAGGGAGAGGAGGAGGAGGGAGGTAGAGAATAGACATAACACGGAGTACCAGCCAGGAGAGAGTTTACAAAACAAAAAGAGGTAGATAAAAGTGGGCGAGGACACGCACTGGTCTCCACAGCGCCGAGCTGTCACAAGCCATCTGGGTCCTCTCATAATCCCCCATCAAACAGCCCGACTGGCCAGAAAGAAAAGAGTGGAGGAAAAGAGGGGAAAAGGAGGGAGAGATCTGGAAAGAGAGAGAGATTTGGATGGTGAGAGAGAGAAATATCTGGGTGGGGGAAAAGAGAGAGAGAGATCTGGACAGTGAGAGAGAGAGAGAGATCTGGACAGAGAGAGAGATATCTGGACGGTGAGAGAGAGAGAGAGATCTGGACGGAGAAAGAACAAATGTGAAGAGAAAAGCGAAGATGCCGGAGAACAAGGCGACAGTGTACAGGACCAGCAGCTACCTGTCCCACTCTGCCTACAGGAAGATCAAGCGGGTTCTGAGCTTCAGGAGGCGTGAGTTTCTCAGACCACACAGAGACCCACACAGAGACCCACACACAGGCACCAACACACAGACCCACACAGAGACCCACACAGAGCTGCAGTGTGAGGCAGGCTGTGTAGACAGGTGGTTTCGGGGTATAGAGGGTTTGAGTTCTCTTGTCTGAGGAAAGGAAAGAAAATCCCTGAACCATCAAATTCGTACTCTATAATCAGCTGTTTATTAAATTAGCATGGGGGATCTTAAATCCTGTCTCTCTCTCTCTCCTCTCTGTCTGTCTCTCTCTCCTCTCTGTCTGTCTCTCTCTCCTCTCTGTCTCTCTCTCTCTCCTCTCTGTCTGTCTCTCTCTCCTCTCTGTCTCTCTCTCTCTCCTCTCTGTCTCTCTCAGGCGTGTTTGGCCAGCGGCTGGAGGAGACGGTTCTGTATGAGCGGCGTTACGGGGTGCACATGGCACCGCTGGTGGTGGAGCAGTGTGTGGACTTCATCCGGGAGCGGGGTCTTCTGGAGGTAGGATTGTTCCGCCAGCCAGGCCAGGCCACGCTGGTTAAAGAGTTACAGGATGCCTTCGACGCTGGGGAGAAGCCCTCCTTTGACAGGTAAGAGCTCTCCAGTCAACACAAACAGGTTCTATTTGATTGCAAACACTGCAGTTCCCAAGCAAACAGATCAAGTTCATGAAGTTATACCTATGCACCAGGTATGTCTGGATGTCTCACTATATGTAGTTGCTCACCCACATACACTGGTAGTGATGTGCTGTATTTTAAGTGTGTGTGTGTATGTGCGTGTGTGTTTGTCATCCTAGCAGTACAGACGTGCACACCGTGGCGTCGCTCCTGAAGCTGTATCTGCGGGAGCTGCCAGAGCCACTGGTGCCCTTCTCCAGATACCAGGACTTCCTGGTGTGTGGCAAGAAGATCTCCTTTGAGAGGAAGCAGGTAAGTGTCCACCCAGCCGCAACATGCAGGCCATGCTGAGATGCATCGGATAAACAGATGAAGACAGAACACAACCGCTGATCTAAAAGTCCAAGGGAGAAATCTAATTGATAAACTCCACCAATGGTTAATATTGTGATAGGAGCAGCGTAGCGCACTACCTACAACAATATCTTTGCCTGTATCTCCAAGAGTTTGACAGAACTACGGCATCTTCTTCATCAACTTCCAGTGGCTAACTTCAACCTGCTCAACTACATCTGCCAGTAAGTCTACCGTTTACCTGTAATTTACAACAATTATCACAAATCAAGATAACGTCAAATCTGCATACAACATACAATGCATTTCCAAAGCAATGAATGGAAATTGATTGAGTCACTACAGCAGGGTTCCCCAACTGGCGGGCCGCGGGGGATTTTATTTGGCACCTCAACTTTTCTGAGCAATATAAAAAAATATTGTACTGTATTTATTTTTATTTGTTTGTTTATTGTTGGACATCCAAGTGATTTTAGTGTTGGGAATCTGTTCCAAAGTATTCCCATTTCCAAAGTATAATAGAGATATACCGAGCCTTCACAAAGTATTCAGACCTCTTTGATTTTCCCACATTTTATTACGTTACAGCCTTATTCTAAAATGTATTAAACAAATGCACACAATACCCCACAATGACAAAGCGAAAACAGTATAAAAACGCATACCTTATCTATGTAAGTATTCAGACCCTTTCCTATGACACTTGATATTGACCTCAGGTGCATCCTGTTTCCATTGATCACCCTTGAGCTGTTTCTACAACTTGATTGGAGTCCACCTGTAGAAAATTCAATTGATTGGACATAATTTGAAAAGTCCTGTCTATATAATGTCCCACAGTTGAGATTGGATGTCATTGCAAAAACCAAGCCGTGAGGTTCAAGGAATTGTCCGTAGAGCTCCGAGACAGGATTCTGTCTAGGCACAGATCTGGGGAAGGGTACCAAAATATTTCTGCAGCATTGAAGGTCCCCAAGAACACAGTGGCCTCCATCATTCTTAAATGGATGAAGTTTGAAACCCCCAAGACTCTTCCTAGAACTGGCTGCCTGGCCAAACTGAGCAATCGGGGGAGAAGGGTCTTGGTCAGGGAGTTGACCAAGAACCCAATGGTCACTCTGACAGAGCTCCAGAGTTCCTCCGGGGAGATGGGAGAACCTTCCAGAAGGACAACCATCTCTGCAGCTCTGCAGCACTCTACCAATTAGGCATTTATGATAGAGTGGCCAGACAGAAGCCACTCCTCAGTAAAAGGCACATGATAGCCTGCTTGGAGTTTGCCAAAAGGCACCTTAAGGACTCTCAGACCATGAGAAACAAGATTCTCTGGTCTGATGAAACCAAGATTCAACTCTTTGGGCTGAATACCAAGTGACACGTCTGGAGAAAACCTAGCACCATACCTACGGTGAAGCGTGGTGTGGGTTTTCAGCGGCAGGGACTGGGAGACTAGTCAGGAATGAGGCAAAGATGAACGGAGCCAAGTACAGAGAGATCCTTGATGAAAACCTGCTCCAGAACTCTCAGGACCTCAAACTGGGGCGAAGGTTCACCTTTCAACAAGACAACGACCCTAAGCACAAAGCCAAGACAACGCAGGAGTGGCTTCAGGATAAGTCTCTGAATGTCCTTGAGAGGCCCTGCCAGAGCCCGGGCTTGAATCCCATTGAACATCTTTGGAGAAACCTGAAAATAGCTGTGCAGAAACACTTTTATTTTTAATAAATTAGAAAACATTTTTAAAAACAACAACAGTTTTTGCTTAATCATTATGGGGTCTTGTGTGTTGATTGATGAGAAACAAACACAATTTAATCAATTATAAAATAAGGCTGTAATGCCAAAAAAATTGGAAAAGGTCAAGGAGTCTGAATACTTTCCGAAGGCACTGTATGTGATCGTATACAAACATAAGCAAGGTTTGAAATTATTCTATTTGAGTCAAATATTATAACTGTTTTTGTTTCTCGCGGTCAATTCTACAAATTATTTTTCATTATGTTCCGTCCCCCTGGCCATCTAGCTCAAGAAGAATCGGCCTGCAGTTGAATCTAGTTGATGATTCCTGCACTATAGGTTCGTTTTATGTCATTTCAACAAGCCATGACCACCACCATCTCAGATGGTTCTGAAATCATTTCTGTAGTTAAAAACAGATTAGATTAGAATTCCTGCAACATAATTTTGATGAAATATAATTATCTGAGGAATTAAGCTAATTGATTGCATTTTAAGTTATAGAAGTCAGTAATGTTCAATAAATATAGTACCCAACATCCGATTGGGAATCCAAATAGATTGGAAATAGATACGTGGAATCCAAATAGATTGTCAAAAGCCACCCAGAATCCTATCCACCCAGAATCCTATTCGTACATAATGTATACGGTATCAGTTCTCTATGTCTGACTAGTAGTATGGAGCTGCGGCTTGGAGTTTCTTCATCCTATGTAACAAATTCTCAGTGAATTTAGTGATGTTTCCCCCCCTGTTGAGAGTTATTGAAGTTGTTAGGTTTATGTCCCATCCTACATCCCAATATGACCAGGTTATGTCCACTAGATGGTGCTGTTGCTGCTATTATTATTATTATTATTTTTTTTTAAAGAATTCCCCCCCTCAATGCTAAAGGGATAAATAGTTCACCCATATTGCCAAATGGTTTCCTTACCCTGTAAGCAGTTTATGGACCAGGTACGACAGCAATCTATGCTTTGGTTTTATTTACCTGGCCACTGTTTCAAATGCTAACTGTTTCAAATTTGTGGCAGAAATCCAATGCAAGTCAATGGTACCTATACTAGCATTTTCACGTTTAATATCCAAGTAACATTGAGTTACACAATCCATTTTTAGCTATTTCAGGATGTTTTGCACATGAAGCATGGCTTTTGACCATCCTCATGTCTAACTGATTGTTAAAAAAAAGGTTGATCTAAATCAGATGTCAGTTACTATATGTTTTTAATATTATATGAATCCTATAAATTAAAATGACAAATTTGGGTGAAATCAATTAGTTTAATTTCTCAGAGATCAAATGATTTGTATCCCAGAAAAATAATGGTGCAAAAATGCTAATCATATATTTTTCTAACAACAGAAACAATTTCAGAACAATTTGAGATAGTGGATGTCAAAATCCTCTTTCTTGGACTTTTTGAGGTGGAACGACCCAATAGAATTGGCCTGTGGCCCAGTCACAACATACGCCATACAGCCTCATCTGTTCAACCATGACACATTTCTGTATGTTATGTAGCAGATGTGACAAAATCGACTCTGCCCAAGTCTCATACAGATAAATCACTGCCAATACAGGTTTTTGAATGAAGTCCAGTCCTATTCTAGCAGCAACAAGATGAGCACCCAGAACCTGGCTACTGTTTTTGGCCCAAACATCCTACGACCCAAAGCTGAAGATCCAGAGAGTATCATTGGAGGTGAGTGAGAGTCAGTGGAGTCTGGTGGGAGGAGCTATAGGAGGATGGGCTCATTGTAATGGCTGGAATTGAAATTAAGGAATGGAGTCAAACGTGATTTGCATATATTTGATAGCATTCCATTAATTCCATTCCAGCCAGTACAATGAGCCCGTCCTCCTGTAGCTCCTCACACCAGCCTCCACTGGTGAGAGTGTTATTCAGAGAAAGAGACATGGATCAGAGCTAGACAGAACTAGCCAACAGATACAGAGCCAGTGAAGACAGACTGAAACAGATATAGGCAGATAAAGATAGTGTCTGTCTGTCTGCCCATGTGTCCTTGTGACAGTGTTTATATCAACACATTGTTGTGTAACATGCTATGTGCCATGTGATGCTGTTTGTACTGTATGTGTCCAGCTGTTACTCAGTGTGTGTGTGTGTGTGTGTCTGTGTGTCTGTCTGTCTGCCCCCCCCCCCCCCCCCCCCTACCCAGGGGCAGCCGTGGTGCAGCAGCTTATGTCCGAGCTGATCAGGGAGCACCTGTGCCTTTTCTCCAGGGAGGGGGGAGACATAGAGGCCCCTGGCTCTTCACGCCCTGACTCTTACCCATGTCAGAGATGGAAAGGAGACCAATTCGAGGGGGCACACATCCAGCCAACTGCCCAGACCCAGTCACATGATTACAGTCTGGGCATAACAGCCGAGCACCTCCCCCAACAACAGCTAGCTCACCATCCTTCACCTTGCTGCCGCCAGCTCTCTCTGCCTCTGATCCATAAGAGGAGAGGGTCGGCCCAAAACCCAGATGAAACCAGCTTAGCCACACGGCTGTCCATCACAGACCACCAGCAGCAGCCAGCTGAGGTGTTCTCTCCAGTAAGTCTTGCTTCTGGGCCTCTGTACCACAGACACACTCTATCCCAGTCAGAGTCCCAGCCCACTGAGACCGCAGACAGCCCCCACCCTGCCTCCCAACTCACAGAATCTGCCTCCACAGTGACGCTACAGGCTGCCCCAGAACCCAGCAGCATACTGCCCATTGGCTGGAGGGGCCCAGAGGATCCCAGTTGGGCTGCAGAACAGGGGACTACTGGCACCAGTGGTAGCAGTGAGGCTCAGAACAGTACTCTGTCTGTCTATGACAACCTGGACACACTAGAACGCATGGAGGAGGTGGCTGCGGATGGTGGTGGGGGCCGCCCTGCTGGCCCAGTGGAGGTGGGCACGGCCAGCATGGTAGACACCAGAAGCTCCTGGTCTTCCTGTGAGATTCTGTCCCTGGAAGACAATGGGTGTGGTGGGGTCAGAACCAGCCCAGGACGGGGGTCCACTAGGTTCCCCTCCTTCAGGACTGACCCAGGAGACGAGGACCTCCCTCCTAACTCCCCAGCCTCCTCCTCTGCCCTCACTGATGCCCCCCTGAGCACGGGCAGCTCGGAGGTCTTCCTGCCCTCTGCTCCTCCGGACCTCCGCGTCCCCCCGGCCTCCCAGGCCATGCACTGGCTCTTGACTGGCCTCAGACAACAGATGGCCAGGCAGAGGGCTGAGTTCGAGGCCAAGATCCAGAGGTAATAGAACTGTGAATAAACCATGGAAATGCAACAGCAGTCCTTGTCAACAGTCTATATACATGCTACATTAAGAACACCTGTACAAAACATTAAGAACACCTGCTCTTTCCATGACACCAGGTGAATGCTATGATCCCTTATTAATGTCACTTGTTAAATCCACTTCAAATCAGTGTAGATGAAGGGGAGGAGACAGGTTAAAGAAGGATCTCTAAGCCTCAAGACAATAAAGACATTGATTGTGTATGTGTGCAATTCAGAGGGTGAATGGGCAAGATAAAAGAGGAGGGAGGGAGAGGAGGAGAGGGTGAATGGGCAAGATAAAAGAGGAGGGAGGGAGAGGAGGAGAGGGTGAATGGGCAAGATAAAAGAGGAGGGAGGGAGAGGAGGAGAGGGTGAATGGGCAAGATAAAAGAGGAGGGAGGGAGAGGAGGAGAGGGTGAATGGGGAAGATAAAAGATTAAGATGCCTTTGAACAGGGTATGGTAGTATGTGCCCCGGTTTGTGTGTGTCAAGAGCGGCAACACTGCTGGGTTTTCAAGCAACAGTTTCCTGTGTTTATCAAGAACGGTCCATCCCCATCCAAAAGACATCCAGCCAACTTGACACAACTGTGGGAAGCATTGGAGTCACCATGGGCCAGCATCCCTGTGGAACGCTTTTGACACCTTATAGAGTCCATGCTCTGATGAATTGAGGCTGTTCTGATGGTAAAAGGTGGTGCAACTAGGGTAGCCTAGTGGTTAGAGTGTTGGACTAGTAACCGGAAGGTTGCGAGTTCAAACCCCCGAGCTGACAAGGTACAAATCTGTCGTTCTGCCCCTGAACAGGCAGTTAACCCACTGTTCCTAGGCCAATACAAATAAGAATTTGTTCTTAACTGACTTGCCTGGTTAAATAAAGGTAAAATAAAAAAAATAGGAAGGTGATCCTAATGTTTAGTACACTCAGTGTACAGTCTATATAGAATCTTCAACATGTGCCAATAACATATTAGTCCTACATGTTACATGTTACACCACAGTCCTGTAGTACCAGCAGAGTGAAACCTCTGTGTGTGACTCCTTGTCCTCTGTCCTGTCTCTCCCAGGTTGGAGATGCGTAACGAGGCCCTCCAGGGGGAGGTGGTGGGACTGCGGAGCAGCCTGGAGCAGCAGCGCCGCTGGTACAGTGTGGCCGAGATCAAGATCCGCAACGTGGAGCGTGCCAGGGCCGATGCCGACCGCCGCAACACCACTCTGCAGAGGGAGATGGAGCAGTTCTTTGATACCTTCGGAGAGCTGAGCGCTGAGGCCCGGAAGAGCGAAGGTTAGGGTTAGCACCCCTGGAGAGCTGAGCGCTGAGGCCAGGAAGAGCAAGCATATCTTACAGAGCTAGTCAGATTAGAGAAAGATGCCTTTATCAGAGCACTACAAGAGCAGTATCAGGAGAAAACACCATCCATCTGAATAGAATATAGAGAGAACTGTCTGTTGCCATGATTAATCCATATTGGATTTGTCTCATAATGAGTTGTACATGTTTGAGGATGGTTTTGAGATGGAACCTGCTGAGATGGGCAGCTCTGCTCCGATGCCTTAGACATTTTGGACATTTTGGACACCAGACCAGACCAGACTAGAATGAGGTGGACTGGAGACGATGGAGACAGACAAGAAACATAAGCTACTGAGCTCACTAAATGTGTCTATGACTGAAATGAGCCCTATAATATACAGAATCAAAACTTGGAGACTTAATGGATGGCTGACAGCTGGCCTGGCCGTTGATATAATAGACAGGCCTAGACCCAGCCAGTCTGTCCTGAGCCACACAGGAAAAGTTTTGAAAGAGATCTGGAAAGTTTCATAACAGTCTCATAGAATCTGACCCTACGAGATCCGGAGTACTGCTGGTTTTCAGTTCTACCCAATAATTCATTACACCCACCTGGTGCCCCAGGTCTAAATATGTTCCTGCATAGAAGGGAATAAAAAATTTTTTTTTGGGGGGGGGGGGGGGGGGCATTATAACTGGCTTCAATGTTCAGATTTGAATGTGAGGCCCAAACAAGGTGTTGAAACACAGAGAATATGTACTATTCCCAGTCTCTGACAAGAACCCACAGCCATTTAGACATGGTGTGAAAGCTGATCTTAAATAGGATTTGATTTAGTGCTTCCAAGTATTGAGGTCATGTTCTGAGTTTGTCTATGAGGGTGTCTAAGAACAGACTCATATTACAGATGCAGGTATTTCACACTGCTATAAATATGAAGGATTATAATTTGGGACCCATCTGAACACTATTCCACTTTGTTGTGACAGGGCAGGGTGAGTCACAGCTTTTAACAGTACACCACCTGAAAATACTCTGTAGCTTTTCCACGAAACCAATATGTATAGTGCAATATTAACATCCTGAATAATAAAACATACTTTTACTAAATCATTTTGCAGAGGAACGTGCGCACACACACACACTGAAACACGCATGCAAGCACGCAAACACACACACTTGTATGACATAAAATAACCAAAGACTTAAGCAATAGATCCTGTCTATAGCAATAACATTTTATTGAGCAGAATAAATTTTTGTCCTCCTTTGATGTCAAGTGATAATCATCTCTTGAGTTTTTGCATATTTTTCAGACAGGATGAATATAATGGAACATATTAAAGGTGCAACACAGGATTTCTATTTGCATTGTAATTTCAGAAAAAAATGCCATAATATATCTGGTACTAATAGTGGAATGATGGTGTTTCATGACCCGCCAGTGTTGTGATTGGCTGCATCTGTTTTCAAACTGGGAAAGCTATTCTGACTTTGTAGCTATGTTATCTAGTGGAAATTGCTCTGTCATTTTCTGGTTGCTATAATTCTACACAGTTTGCTCAATTTCAGTTTATGTGAGAAAACAAGCACTGCATAGTGTAGGGAATCAATATACCATCTTAATTGCTGTGAAATATCTTTTCAATAACAAACAATATAATTTTTTACAGCTGTTTGAAACTGGTGGACCAAAACAAAAGATACTTTTGGTTTTGGTCCACCAGCATCAAACAGCGGTTTTGGTCACTATTCAGTGATTGTTTTTTTCACATAAACTGAAATTGAGCGAACCGTGTAGAATTTTCTAAACCAAGAAATTAGTGATTTCCACTAGATATCCCAGCCACAAAGTCAGAACAGCTTTCCTAGTTTGACCACAGATGCTGCTGTGGCAGAAAAGGAATCAACAGGCGAATACACCAGCCAATCACAACACCGGCGGTTCAGTAATATTGCGACACACTATCATTTCACTATTACCGGCAGATATATTTTTGACATTTTTTAAAATTAAGATGCAAAAATTTGAGGAAAAAATCTTATGTGTAGCACTTTTAAGGAGTCATCAGTGATGCATCTCTGAATAAGACCACCAGTGGGCGCCCATACATGGCATTGCACAGCAGAGAACACACAAGCAGTAGGGACAGGCCAATCTAACAGATTCTACCTCCAGTTTATAGACTTCACTATGTATCTATGTCTTGAAGAAATGTGTATTCAACAAGTTTGATTGCATTAAACAGCAAACCAGGCAAAGTGTCTGTATTGATTGTTTGATAACAAAATGAGTGATAGAGATAAAGACATAAGATAGCATAGACCAGTAGGGTTTGGTCAGTATGATTGGGACCTGTGGACTGTAAACACAGGGTTTGGTCAGTATGATTGGGACCAGTGAACTGTAAACACAGGGTTTGGTCAGTATGATTGGGACCAGTGAACTGTAAACACAGGGTTTGGTCAGTATGATTGGGACCAGTGGACTGTAAACACAGGGTTTGGTCAGTATGATTGGGACCAGTGGACTGTAAACACAGGGTTTGGTCAGTATGATTGGGACCAGTGGACTGTAAACACAGGGTTTGGTCAGTATGATTTGGACCAGTGGACTGTAAACACAGGGTTTGGTCAGTATGATTGGGACCAGTGGACTGTAAGCACAGGGTTTGGTCAATATGATTGGGACCAGTGGACTGTAAACACAGGGTTTGGTCAGTATGATTGGGACCAGTGGACTGTAAACACAGGGTTTGGTCAATATGATTGGGACCAGTGGACTGTAAACACAGGGTTTGGTCAATATGATTGGGACCTGTGGACTGTAAACACAGGGTTTGGTCAGTATGATTGGGACCTGTGGACTGTAAACACAGGGTTTGGTCAATATGATTGGGACCAGTGGACTGTAAACACAGGGTTTGGTCAATATGATTGGGACCTGTGGACTGTAAACACAGGGTTTGGTCAATATGATTGGGACCAGTGGACTGTAAACACAGGGTTTGGTCAATATGATTGGGACCAGTGGACTGTAAACACAGGGTTTGGTCTGTATGATTGGGACCAGTGGACTGTAAACACAGGGTTTGGTCTGTATGATTGGGACCAGTGGACTGTAAACACAGGGTTTGGTCAGTATGATTGGGACCAGTGGACTGTAAACACAGGGTTTGGTCAGTATGATTGGGACCAGTGGACTGTAAACACAGGGTTTGGTCAGTATGATTGGGACCTGTGGACTGTAAACACAGGGTTTGGTCAGTATGATTGGGACCTGTGGACTGTAAACACAGGGTTTGGTCAATATGATTGGGACCAGTGGACTGTAAACACAGGGTTTGGTCAATATGATTGGGACCTGTGGACTGTAAACACAGGGTTTGGTCAATATGATTGGGACCAGTGGACTGTAAACACAGGGTTTGGTCAATATGATTGGGACCAGTGGACTGTAAACACAGGGTTTGGTCTGTATGATTGGGACCAGTGGACTGTAAACACAGGGTTTGGTCTGTATGATTGGGACCAGTGGACTGTAAACACAGGGTTTGGTCAGTATGATTGGGACCAGTGGACTGTAAACACAGGGTTTGGTCAGTATGATTGGGACCAGTGGACTGTAAACACAGGGTTTGGTCAGTATGATTGGGACCAGTGGACTGTAAACACAGGGTTTGGTCAGTATGATTGGGACCAGTGGACTGTAAACACAGGGTTTGGTCAGTATGATTGGGACCAGTGGACTGTAAACACAGGGTTTGGTCAGTATGATTGGGACCAGTGGACTGTAAACACAGGGTTTGGTCAGTATGATTGGGACCAGTGGACTGTAAACACAGGGTTTGGTCAGTATGATTGGGACCAGTGGACTGTAAACACAGGGTTTGGTCAATATGATTGGGACCAGTGGACTGTAAACACAGGGTTTGGTCAATATGATTGGGACCAGTGGACTGTAAACACAGGGTTTGGTCAATATGATTGGGACCAGTGGACTGTAAACACAGGGTTTGGTCAGTATGATTGGGACCTGTGGACTGTAAACACAGGGTTTGGTCAGTATGATTGGGACCAGTGGACTGTAAACACAGGGTTTGGTCAGTATGATTGGGACCAGTGGACTGTAAACACAGGGTTTGGTCAGTATGATTGGGACCAGTGGACTGTAAACACAGGGTTTGGTCAGTATGATTGGGACCAGTGGACTGTAAACACAGGGTTTGGTCAATATGATTGGGACCAGTGGACTGTAAACACAAGTAAACACAGTTTACCCACCTTTTATTTTGAGAGCGTGACTTTTTTCACGGCGTCCCGGCGATCAGAGTTTACCCACATCTTTCTCTTACCACTACATCACTGATTGGGACCTTACAATGATGATTTAAGAGTCGACCTACCCCATATCTTATTAATAGCTTACAGGAGCAAGATCGTCAGACTCATGTTCAGATTTTCAGCCTTGTATATTACTAAACTGCACAAACCAGAGACACACAACCCCACTCAATGTCCCTCACACATTAGATTCACTCAGTGAAAAACAATAACCCAGAGAAAAAAGCCTTTGGGAGGTTGTGGGGCGGTGTTGTGTGCTCCATGGAGTTGATCTAGAAATCTTTCTCAGATATATTTATTTATTTCATTTAAAAAATAAACTGTTTTCGCTTTGTTATTATGGGATATTGTGTGTAGATTGATGAGAAAAAAATGTATTTAATCCATTTTAGAATAAGACTAACAATTTCATCTCATTTTAGAGGCTGCAACATAACAAAATGTGGAAAAAGTGAAGGGGTGTGAATACTTTCTGAATGCACTTTATCTTTCTCAGGGCCACCATGATCACAGCTCCAGTCCAGTTTGTTCCCAGCAGACTGCCACCATGAACACAGCTCCAGTCCAGTTTGTTCCCAGCAGACTGCCACCATGAACACAGCTCCAGTCCAGTTTGTTCCCAGCAGACTGCCACCATGAACACAGCTCCAGTCCAGTTTGTTCCCAGCAGACTGCCACCATGATCACAGCTCCAGTCCAGTTTGTTCCCAGCAGACTGCCACCATGATCACAGCTCCAGTCCAGTTTGTTCCCAGCAGACTGCCACCATGAACACAGCTCCAGTCCAGTTTGTTCCCAGCAGACTGCCACCATGATCACAGCTCCAGTCCAGTTTGTTCCCAGCAGACTGCCACCATGATCACAGCTCCAGTCCAGTTTGTTCCCAGCAGACTGCCACCATGAACACAGCTCCAGTCCAGTTTGTTCCCAGCAGACTGCCACCATGATCACAGCTCCAGTCCAGTTTGTTCCCAGCAGACTGCCACCATGATCACAGCTCCAGTCCAGTTTGTTCCCAGCAGACTGCCACCATGATCACAGCTCCAGTCCAGTTTGTTCCCAGCAGACTGCCACCATGATCACAGCTCCAGTCCAGTTTGTTCCCAGCAGACTGCCACCATGAACACAGCTCCAGTCCAGTTTGTTCCCAGCAGACTGCCACCATGATCACAGCTCCAGTCCAGTTTGTTCCCAGCAGACTGCCACCATGATCACAGCTCCAGTCCAGTTTGTTCCCAGCAGACTGCCACCATGAACACAGCTCCAGTCCAGTTTGTTCCCAGCAGACTGCCACCATGAACACAGCTCCAGTCCAGTTTGTTCCCAGCAGACTGCCACCATGAACACAGCTCCAGTCCAGTTTGTTCCCAGCAGACTGCCACCATGATCACAGCTCCAGTCCAGTTTGTTCCCAGCAGACTGCCACCATGAACACAGCTCCAGTCCAGTTTGTTCCCAGCAGACTGCCACCATGAACACAGCTCCAGTCCAGTTTGTTCCCAGCAGACTGCCACCATGAACACAGCTCCAGTCCAGTTTGTTCCCAGCAGACTGCCACCATGAACACAGCTCCAGTCCAGTTTGTTCCCAGCAGACTGCCACCATGAACACAGCTCCAGTCCAGTTTGTCCCCAGCAGGACTGAGGCAAAGACATTAGCATGGATCTGTCGGTCAGGTATCACAAGGCTCTTTCTCAGGACATCAAGGTCCAGAATTATCACGATTCCTAAGTCAATGTGGGTCTCGCCAGTGTTGATTTTCATGTCCCAAGGAGAATGTCCACTGTACTCTCAACCTTACATGACGCACCGTATCAAACAACCTGTCAGTTAATGGTCCAGCATTGAGACTGCTCTGGACACCAGGGGGTGGAAAAGAACACAATGAAAGAAAGCTACATATCAGTGATGAGACCTGTCTTTGATTAACCCTGGAACATTTCTCCTGTCACCACACTGAGGTTCTAGAGGTTCCACAAACACACGTATCGCTATGAAGTCAATCAACACACAGTAAAGCATTAGAGGCTAGATTCAACATTGCCCATTGAAGGATTGAGAATGAGAGGGTATCTGGAGGACAGAGATTGCACAGAAAAGGAAAGAAAATGCAGACTCAAGACTGATGGGAAGATGACACACTTGCGCGTCGCTTGTGTTTAGGGGGAGTTTGGATAGTTATACAATTTTTAGAAAGAAATCTGAAAAAGAACTGAATGCATGATTGTATCCCTCTTTTAATCAATATTTTTCTTGGAATGACTTTAAGTTGAAATTGTCTAGAAAGTGCAATGTATTCACCGTTCCCCTTTTTCCCCTTCAGTTTCATTATAATACATCTTTCAAACATCAACACATTTCTGACATGTTTCCCATTGCATTTTAACAATAGTTTGTTCCAAAATAAATGGATGTATTTTGTACAGTTTGTATGCCTCAGCATATTTGGATCAGCTGTAAAATCCAGTCTCAGCATCACAACAATCAATACATTTAAACACACAGTATACAGTATAGATAGATACTTATGTACATGAACACACATAACATGCATAAAATGTATCACTCTTTACCCTCATTAGGAAAGACCCAGACCAGAGCCAAGTACTGTTTCTTCACACAGAGGAGGCTAATGTCCTCTGGATGGAAATACATGAAGATCTTGCATCACAGCTGTTTCTATGTGTAGTCAAGTATTCATTTGTAGTAACATGCAGCAATGTTTTTTGTTCATCATTAGATATTTCCGATGACAAAACAGTCATAAGACATTATAGCCTAGCCCTAGTTTAATGCATATACAGTACTTTATACTGAAACCTTAGATGGTCAAACTACACATTGAACAGCGTGTGCTCTTGGCTTGGACAACAAGTCTAGAGGTGCATGACTTATTTGAACCATGGTACAGTATGAATGGACTATTTACAACAGAGATAGGGAAAGAGTGACAGAGAGTTCAATTTCAAACGGAATCATTTTCAGTTTAAAAAAAGAAAAGCGGTTGAATGATTTACCATCCAGCGGGACCCAAAGTAGAAATAGACAGTATAAAGTAATGTGAAAAGTGCTACCTAAGAAGATGGATAGTTAGTGATGATTGAAAAAAAAAAACAGAGATGCCAGGGTGAAAAGAGGCTCACTGTCACTCCTCTAGCGCCCCTGTGAGGGTGTCAACACAGCTGCTGTCGGTGTCAGAGGCCAAGGTCTGCTCAGTGGACATTGAGGAGAAGTCACTCGTAGAGGACGACTGGGAAGCTGTAGCACTGTGGTTCACCACTTCATCTACAGCGAGAGAGAGAGAGAGAGAGAGAGAGAGAGAGAGAGAGAGAGTGAGAGAGAGGAAAAGACAGTGAGAGAGAGAAAGACAGTGAGAAAGACAGTGAGAGAGAAAAATACAGTGAGAGAGAGAGAAAGACAGTGAGAGAGAAAGACAGAGAGAAAGAGAGTGAGAGAAAGAGAGAGAGATAAGGGCCCATGAAGTGATACACAGTATGACATCATCAAAACATATGACAGTGTGACTCACACCCTGACCTTCTCTTGAGAACAAAAACATTTGTCTTCATTTTTGGGCTTAGAGAAAGTGAGTAAGGATTATAAGGACCAAGATGATCTCACCAACAGTGAACATTGGGGAAGGTATCCTGTAAATGTCATTTCTAAAGCCCCTCAGCAACAGGGAGATATACTTTAAAAACGTGTCAGAAGCACACAGTATCCATGGTCATTCACCTGAACAGTCCTCCTTCATTACTCCATTCTGGTTCCTCTCCTCCCAGTCCATCAACTCGTCATAGATCAGCTCTGGAATATATGAAAGGAAAGGTGTCCTTGACTCACAGTGATGGAAGGTAGGCTATGGTCTGACTGAAGGCAGGCTATGGGCTGACTGAAGGAAGGCTATGGTCTGACTGAAGGCAAACTATGGGCTGACTGAAGGAAGGCTATGAGCTGACTGAAGGCAAACTATGGACTGACTGAAGGAAGGCTATGGGCTGACTGAAGGCAAACTATGGGCTGACTGAAGGAAGGCTATGGGCTGACTGAAGGCAAACTATGGTCTGACTGAAGGCAGGCTATGGGCTGAATGAAGGCAAACTATGGGCTGAAGGAAGGCAGGCTATGGGCTGACTGAAGGTAGGCTATGGGCTGACTGAAGGCAGACTATGGGCTGACTGAAGGCAGACTATGGGTTGAAGGAAGGCAGGCTATGGGCTGACTGAAGGAAGACTATGGGCTGACTGAAGGCAGGCTATGGGCTGACGGAAGGAAGGCTATGGGCTGATGGAAGGCAGGCTATGGGCTGACTGAAGGAAGGCTATGGGCTGAAGGAAGGCTATGGGCTGAAGGAAGGCTATGGGCTGACGGAAGGAAGGCTATGGGCTGAAGGCAGGCTATGGGCTGAAGGAAGGCAGGCTATGGGCTGAAGGAAGGCAGGCTGTGGGCTGATTGAAGGCAGACTATGGGCTGAAGGAAGGCAGGCTATGGACTGACTGAAGGAAGGCTATGGGCTGAAGGAAGGCAGGCTATGGGCTGACTGAAGGCAGACTATGGGCTGAAGGAAGGCAGGCTATGGGCTGACTGAAGGAAGGCTATGGGCTGAAGGAAGGCAGGCTATGGGCTGAAGGAAGGCAGGCTATGGACTGAAGGAAGGCAGGCTATGGGCTGAAGGAAGGAAGGCTATGGGCTGACGGAAGGAAGGCTATGGGCTGACTGAAGGAAGGCTATGGGCTGAAGGAAGGCAGGCTATGGGCTGACTGAAGGCAAACTATGGGCTGAAGGAAGGCAGGCTATGGGCTGACGGAAGGAAGGCTATGGGCTGACTGAAGGAAGGCTATGGGCTGAAGGAAGGCAGGCTATGGGCTGACGGAAGGCAGACTATGGGCTGACTGAAGGAAGACTATGGGCTGACTGAAGGCAGGCTATGGGCTGACTGAAGGCAGACTATGGGCTGAAGGAAGGCAGGCTATGGGCTGACGGAAGGAAGGCTATGGGCTGATGGAAGGCAGGCTATGGGCTGACTGAAGGAAGGCTATGGGCTGAAGGAAGGCTATGGGCTGAAGGAAGGCAGGCTATGGGCTGACTGAAGGCAGACTATGGGCTGAAGGAAGGCAGGCTATGGACTGACTGAAGGAAGGCTATGGGCTGAAGGAAGGCAGGCTATGGGCTGACTGAAGGCAGACTATTGGCTGAAGGAATGCAGGCTATGGGCTGACTGAAGGAAGGCTATGGGCTGAAGGAAGGCAGGCTATGGGCTGACGGAAGGCAGGCTATGGGCTGACTGAAGGCAGACTATGGGCTGACGGAAGGCTATGGGCTGAAGGAAGACAGGCTATGGGCTGACTGAAGGCAGGCTATGGGCTGAAGGAAGGCAGACTATGGACTGACGGAAGGCTATGGGCTGAAGGAAGACAGGCTATGGGCTGACTGAAGGCAGGCTATGGGCTGAAGGAAGACAGGCTATGGGCTGACTGAAGGCAGGCTATGGGCTGACTGAAGGCAGGCTATGGACTGACGGAAGGCTATGGGCTGACGGAAGGCTATGGGCTGATGGAAGGCAGGCAGGCTATGGACTGATGGAAGGCAGGCTATGGACTGACGGAAGGCTATGGGCTGACGGAAGGCTATGGGCTGACTGAAGGCAGGCTATGGGCTGACGGAAGGAAGGCTATGGGCTGACTGAAGGCAGGCTATGGGCTGACGGAAGGCAGGCTATGGACTGATGGAAGGCTATGGGCTGACGGAAGGAAGGCTATGGGCTGACTGAAGGCAGGCTATGAGCCGACTGAAGGCAGGCTATGGGCTGACGGAAGGAAGGCTATGGGCTAACGGAAGGCAGGCTATGGGCTGACGGAAGGAAGGCTATGGGCTGACTGAAGGAAGGCTATGGGCTGACTGAAGGGAGGCTATGGGCTGACGGAAGGAAGGCTATGGGCTGACGGAAGGAAGGCTATGGGCTGACTGAAGGAAGGCTATGGGCTGAAGGAAGGCAGTCTATGGGCTGACGGAAGGCTATGGACTGATGGAAGGCAGACTATGGGCTGACGGAAGGCTATGGACTGACAGAAGGAAGGCTATGGGCTGACTGAAGGAAGGCTATGGGCTGACTGAAGGCAGGCTATGGACTGACGGAAGGAAGGCTATGGGCTGACTGAAGGCAGGCTATGGACTGACGGAAGGCAGGCTATGGACTGACGGAAGGAAGGCTATGGGCTGACTGAAGGCAGGCTATGGACTGACAGAAGGAAGGCTATGGGCTGAAGGAAGGCAGGCTATGGGCTGAAGGAAGGCAGGCTATGGACTGAAGGAAGGCAGGCTATGGGCTGAAGGAAGGAAGGCTATGGGCTGACGGATGGAAGGCTATGGGCTGACTGAAGGAAGGCTATGGGCTGAAGGAAGGCAGGCTATGGGCTGACTGAAGGCAAACTATGGGCTGAAGGAAGGCAGACTATGGGCTGAAGGAAGGCAGGCTATGGGCTGACGGAAAGAAGGCTATGGGCTGACAGAAGGAAGGCTATGGGCTGAAGGAAGGCAGGCTATGGGCTGACGGAAGGAAGGCTATGGGCTGACTGAAGGAAGGCTATGGGCTGAAGGAAGGCAGGCTATGGGCTGACGGAAGGCAGACTATGGGCTGACTGAAGGAAGACTATGGGCTGACTGAAGGCAGGCTATGGGCTGACTGAAGGCAGACTATGGGCTGAAGGAAGGCAGGCTATGGGCTGACGGAAGGAAGGCTATCGGCTGATGGAAGGCAGGCTATGGGCTGACTGAAGGAAGGCTATGGGCTGAAGGAAGGCTATGGGCTGAAGGAAGGCAGGCTATGGGCTGACTGAAGGCAGACTATGGGCTGAAGGAAGGCAGGCTATGGACTGACTGAAGGAAGGCTATGGGCTGAAGGAAGGCAGGCTATGGGCTGACTGAAGGCAGACTATTGGCTGAAGGAAGGCAGGCTATGGG
Source organism: Oncorhynchus clarkii lewisi (assembly GCF_045791955.1). Taxonomy (NCBI): domain Eukaryota; kingdom Metazoa; phylum Chordata; class Actinopteri; order Salmoniformes; family Salmonidae; genus Oncorhynchus; species Oncorhynchus clarkii. The sequence goes on along the minus strand of NC_092175.1, from coordinate 36,292,368 downwards.
CTGACTGAAGGAAGGCTATGGGCTGAAGGAAGGCAGGCTATGGGCTGACGGAAGGCAGGCTATGGGCTGACTGAAGGCAGACTATGGGCTGACGGAAGGCTATGGGCTGAAGGAAGACAGGCTATGGGCTGACTGAAGGCAGGCTATGGGCTGAAGGAAGGCAGACTATGGGCTGACGGAAGGCTATGGGCTGAAGGAAGACAGGCTATGGGCTGACTGAAGGCAGGCTATGGGCTGACTGAATGCAGGCTATGGACTGACGGAAGGCTATGGGCTGACGGAAGGCTATGGGCTGATGGAAGGCAGGCAGGCTATGGACTGATGGAAGGCAGGCTATGGACTGACGGAAGGCTATGGGCTGACGGAAGGCTATGGGCTGACTGAAGGCAGGCTATTGGCTGACGGAAGGAAGGCTATGGGCTGACTGAAGGCAGGCTATGGGCTGACGGAAGGCAGGCTATGGACTGATGGAAGGCTATGGGCTGACGGAAGGAAGGCTATGGGCTGACTGACGGCAGGCTATGAGCCGACTGAAGGCAGGCTATGGGCTGACGGAAGGAAGGCTATGGGCTAACGGAAGGCAGGCTATGGGCTGACGGAAGGAAGGCTATGGGCTGACTGAAGGGAGGCTATGGGCTGACGGAAGGAAGGCTATGGGCTGACGGAAGGAAGGCTATGGGCTGACGGAAGGAAGGCTATGGGCTGACTGAAGGAAGGCTATGGGCTGAAGGAAGGCAGGCTATGGGCTGACGGAAGGAAGGCTATGGGCTGACGGAAGGCAGTCTATGGGCTGACAGAAGGCTATGGACTGATGGAAGGCAGGCTATGGGCTGACGGAAGGCTATGGACTGACAGAAGGAAGGCTATGGGCTGACTGAAGGAAGGCTATGGGCTGACTGAAGGCAGGCTATGGACTGACGGAAGGAAGGCTATGGGCTGACTGAAGGCAGGCTATGGACTGACGGAAGGCAGGCTATGGACTGACGGAAGGAAGGCTATGGGCTGACTGAAGGCAGGCTATGGACTGACGGAAGGCAGGCTATGGACTGACGGAAGGCTATGGGCTGACGGAAGGCAGGCTATGGGCTGACAGAAGGCAAGCTATTGGCTGACTGAAGGCAGGCTATGGGCTGACTGAAGGCAGGCTATGGGCTGAAGGAAGGCAGGCTATAGGCTGAAGGAAGGCAGGCTATGGGCTGAAGGAAGGCAGACTATGGGCTGACTGAAGGCAGGCTATGGGCTGAAGGAAGGCAGGCTATGGGCTGAAGGAAGGCAGGCTATGGGCTGAAGGAAGGCAGGCTTTGGGCTGACTGAAGGAAGGCTATGGGCTGAAGGAAGGCAGGCTATGGGCTGACGGAAGGCAGAAAATGGGCTGACTGAAGGAAGACTATGGGCTGACTGAAGGCAGGCTATGGGCTGAAGGAAGGCAGGCTATGGGCTGACTGGAGGCAGACTATGGGCTGAAGGAAGGCAGGCTATGGACTGACTGAAGGAAGGCTATGGGCTGAAGGAAGGCAGGCTATGGGCTGACTGAAGGCAGACTATTGGCTGAAGGAAGGCAGGCTATGGGCTGACTGAAGGAAGGCTATGGGCTGAAGGAAGGCAGGCTATGGGCTGACGGAAGGCAGGCTATGGGCTGACTGAAGGCAGACTATGGGCTGACGGAAGGCTATGGGCTGAAGGAAGACAGGCTATGGGCTGACTGAAGGCAGGCTATGGGCTGAAGGAAGGCAGACTATGGGCTGACGGAAGGCTATGGGCAGAAGGAAGACAGGCTATGGGCTGACTGAAGGCAGGCTATGGGCTGAAGGAAGACAGGCTATGGGCTGACTGAAGGCAGGCTATGGGCTGACTGAAGGCAGGCTATGGACTGACGGAAGGCTATGGGCTGACGGAAGGCTATGGGCTGAAGGAAGGCAGGCTATGGGCTGACTGAAGGCAGACTATTGGCTGAAGGAAGGCAGGCTATGGGCTGACTGAAGGAAGGCTATGGGCTGAAGGAAGGCAGGCTATGGGCTGACGGAAGGCAGGCTATGGGCTGACTGAAGGCAGACTATGGGCTGACGGAAGGCTATGGGCTGAAGGAAGACAGGCTATGGGCTGACTGAAGGCAGGCTATGGGCTGAAGGAAGGCAGACTATGGGCTGACGGAAGGCTATGGGCAGAAGGAAGACAGGCTATGGGCTGACTGAAGGCAGGCTATGGGCTGAAGGAAGACAGGCTATGGGCTGACGGAAGGAAGGCTATGGGCTGACTGAAGGGAGGCTATGGGCTGACGGAAGGAAGTCTATGGGCTGACGGAAGGAAGGCTATGGGCTGACGGAAGGAAGGCTATGGGCTGACTGAAGGAAGGCTATGGGCTGAAGGAAGGCAGGCTATGGGCTGACGGAAGGAAGGCTATGGGCTGACGGAAGGCAGTCTATGGGCTGACGGAAGGCTATGGACTGATGGAAGGCAGGCTATGGGCTGACGGAAGGCTATGGACTGACAGAAGGAAGGCTATGGGCTGACTGAAGGAAGGCTATGGGCTGACTGAAGGCAGGCTATGGCCTGACGGAAGGCAGGCTATGGGCTGACTGAAGGCAGACTATGGGCTGACGGAAGGCTATGGGCTGAAGGAAGACAGGCTATGGGCTGACTGAAGGCAGGCTATGGGCTGATGGAAGGCAGACTATGGGCTGACGGAAGGCTATGGGCAGAAGGAAGACAGGCTATGGGCTGACTGAAGGCAGGCTATGGGCTGAAGGAAGACAGGCTATGGGCTGACTGAAGGCAGGCTATGGGCTGACTGAAGGCAGGCTATGGACTGACGGAAGGCTATGGGCTGACGGAAGGCTATGGGCTGACGGAAGGCTATGGGCTGATGGAAGGCGGGCAGGCTATGGACTGATGGAAGGCAGGCTATGGACTGACGGATGGCTATGGGCTGACGGAAGGAAGGCTATGGGCTGACTGAAGGCAGGCTATGGACTGACGGAAGGCAGGCTATGGACTGATGGAAGGCTATGGGCTGACGGAAGGAAGGCTATGGGCTGACTGAAGGCAGGTTACGAGCCGACTGAAGGCAGGCTATGGGCTGACGGAAGGAAGGCTATGGGCTAACGGAAGGCAGGCTATGGGCTGACGGAAGGAAGGCTATGGGCTGACTGAAGGAAGGCTATGGGCTGACTGAAGGAAGGCTATGGGCTGACGGAAGGCTATGGGCTGATGGAAGGCAGGCAGGCTATGGACTGATGGAAGGCAGGCTATGGACTGACGGAAGGCTATGGGCTGACAGAAGGCTATGGGCTGACTGAAGGCAGTCTATGGGCTGACGGAAGGAAGGCTATGGGCTGACTGAAGGCAGGCTATGGGCTGACGGAAGGCAGGCTATGGACTGATGGAAGGCTATGGGCTGACGGAAGGAAGGCTATGGGCTGACTGAAGGCAGGTTATGAGCCGACTGAAGGCAGGCTATGGGCTGACGGAAGGAAGGCTATGGGCTAACGGAAGGCAGGCTATGGGCTGACGGAAGGAAGGCTATGGGCTGACGGAAGGAAGGCTATGGGCTGACGGAAGGAAGGCTATGGGCTGACTGATGGAAGGCTATGGGCTGAAGGAAGGCAGGCTATGGGCTGACGGAAGGAAGGCTATGGGCTGACGGAAGGAAGGCTATGGGCTGACGGAAGGCTATGGACTGATGGAAGGCAGGCTATGGGCTGACGGAAGGCTATGGGCTGACGGAAGGCTATGGACTGACAGAAGGAAGGCTATGGGCTGACTGAAGGAAGGCTATGGGCTGACTGAAGGAAGGCTATGGGCTGATTGAAGGCAGGCTATGGACTGACGCAAGGCAGGCTATGGACTGACGGAAGGAAGGCTATGGGCTGACTGAAGGCAGGCTATGGACTGACAGAAGGAAGGCTATGGGCTGACTGAAGGCAGGCTATGGACTGACGGAAGGCAGGCTATGGACTGACGGAAGGAAGGCTATGGGCTGACTGAAGGCAGGCTATGGACTGACGGAAGGCAGGCTATGGACTGACGGAAGGAAGGCTATGGGCTGACTGAAGGCAGGCTATGGACTGACAGAAGGAAGGCTATGGGCTGACTGAAGGCAGGCTATGGACTGACGGAAGGCAGGCTATGGACTGACGGAAGGCTATGGGCTGACGGAAGGCAGGCTATGGGCTGAAGGAAGGCAGGCTATGGGCTGAAGGAAGGCAGGTTATGGGCTGACTGAAGGAAGGCTATGGGCTGAAGGAAGGCAGGCTATGGGCTGACGGAAGGCAGACTATGGGCTGACTGAAGGAAGACTATGTGCTGACTGAAGGCAGGCTATGGGCTGACTGAAGGCAGACTATGGGCTGAAGGAAGGCAGGCTATGGGCTGACGGAAGGAAGGCTATGGGCTGATGGAAGGCAGGCTATGGACTGACTGAAGGAAGGCTATGGGCTGAAGGAAGGCTATGGGCTGAAGGAAGGCAGGCTATGGGCTGACTGAAGGCAGACTATGGGCTGAAGGAAGGCAGGCTATGGACTGACTGAAGGAAGGCTATGGGCTGAAGGAAGGCAGGCTATGGACTGAAGGAAGGCAGGTTATGGGCTGACGGAAGGCAGACTATGGGCTGACGGAAGGCTATGGGCTGAAGGAAGACAGGCTCCGGGCTGACTGAAGGCAGGCTATGGGCTGAAGGAAGGCTATGGGCTGACGGAAGGCTATGGGCTGACGGAAGGCAGGCTATGGACTGATGGAAGGCTATGAGCTGATGGAAGGCAGGCTATGGACTGACGGAAGGCTATGGGCTGACGGAAGCCTATGGGCTGACGGAAGGCTATAGGCTGACTGAAGGCAGGCTATGGGCTGACGGAAGGAAGGCTATGGGCTGACTGAAGGCAGGCTATGGGCTGACGGAAGGCAGGCTATGGACTGATGGAAGGCTATGGGCTGACTGAAGGAAGGCTATGGGCTGATGGAAGGAAGGCTATGGGCTGACTGAAGGCAGGCTATGGACTGATGGAAGGCTATGGGCTGACGGAAGGCAGGCTATGGGCTGAAAGAAGGCAGGCTATGGGCTGATGGAAGGCTATGGGCTGATGGAAGGCAGGCTATAGACTGACGGAAGCCTATGGGCTGACGGAAGGCTATGGGCTGACTGAAGGCAGGCTATGGGCTGACGGAAGGCAGGCTATGGACTGATGGAAGGCTATGGGCTGACGGAAGGCAGGCTATGGGCTGACGGAAGGCTATGAGCTGACTGAAGGAAGACTATGGGCTGATGGAAGGAAGGCTATGGGCTGACTGAAGGCAGGCTATGGACTGATGGAAGGCTATGGGCTGACGGAAGGCAGGCTATGAGCTGAAGGAAGGCAGGCTATGGGCTGACAGAAGGAAGGCTAGGGGCTGACGGAAGGAAGGCTATGGGCTGACTGACGGAAGGCAGGCTATGGGCTGACGGAAGGCAAGCTATGGGCTGACGGAAGGCTACGTGCTGAGTGAAGGCAGGCTATGGGCTGACAGAAGGCAAGCTATGGGCTGACTGAAGGCAGGCTATGGGCTGACTGAAGGCAGGCTATGGGCTGAAGGAAGGCAGGCTATGGGCTGAAGGAAGGCAGGCTATGGGCTGAAGGAAGGCAGGCTATGGGCTGAAGGAAGGCAGACTATGGGCTGAAGGAAGGCAGACTATGGGCTGAAGGAAGGCAGGCTATGGGCTGATGGAAGGCAGGCTATGGGCTGACTGAAGGCAGGCTATGGGCTGAAGGAAGGCAGACTATGGGCTGACTGAAGGCAGGCTATGGGCTGAAGGAAGGCAGGCTATGGGCTGATGGAAGGCAGGCTATGGGCTGAAGGAAGGCAGGTTATGGGCTGAATGAAGGAAGGCTATGGGCTGACGGAAGGAAGGCTATGGGCTGACGGAAGGAAGGCTATGGGCTGATGGAAGGCAGGCTATGGGCTGACTGAAGGAAGGCTATGGGCTGAAGGAAGGCTATGGGCTGAAGGAAGGCAGGCTATGGGCTGACTGAAGGCAGACTATGGGCTGAAGGAAGGCAGGCTATGGACTGACTGAAGGAAGGCTATGGGCTGAAGGAAGGCAGGCTATGGGCTGACTGAAGGCAGACTATTGGCTGAAGGAAGGCAGGCTATGGGCTGACTGAAGGAAGGCTATGGGCTGAAGGAAGGCAGGCTATGGGCTGACGGAAGGCAGGCTATGGGCTGACTGAAGGCAGACTATGGGCTGACGGAAGGTTATGGGCTGAAGGAAGACAGGCTATGGGCTGACTGAAGGCAGGCTATGGGCTGAAGGAAGGCAGACTATGGGCTGACGGAAGGCTATGGGCTGAAGGAAGACAGGCTATGGGCTGACTGAAGGCAGGCTATGGGCTGAAGGAAGACAGGCTATGGGCTGACTGAAGGCAGGCTATGGGCTGACTGAAGGCAGGCTATGGACTGACGGAAGGCTATGGGCTGACGGAAGGCTATGGGCTGATGGAAGGCAGGCAGGCTATGGACTGATGGAAGGCAGGCTATGGACTGACGGAAGGCTATGGGCTGACGGAAGGCTATGGGCTGACTGAAGGCAGGCTATGGGCTGACGGAAGGAAGGCTATGGGCTGACTGAAGGCAGGCTATGGGCTGACGGAAGGCAGGCTATGGACTGATGGAAGGCTATGGGCTGACGGAAGGAAGGCTATGGGCTGACTGAAGGGAGGCTATGGGCTGACGGAAGGAAGGCTATGGGCTGACGGAAGGAAGGCTATGGGCTGACGGAAGGAAGGCTATGGGCTGACTGAAGGAAGGCTATGGGCTGAAGGAAGGCAGGCTATGGGCTGACGGAAGGAAGGCTATGGGCTGACGGAAGGCAGTCTATGGGCTGACGGAAGGCTATGGACTGATGGAAGGCAGGCTATGGGCTGACGGAAGGCTATGGACTGATGGAAGGCAGGCTATGGGCTGACGGAAGGCTATGGACTGACAGAAGGAAGGCTATGGACTGACGGAAGGCAGGCTATGGACTGACGGAAGGAAGGCTATGGGCTGACTGAAGGCAGGCTATGGACTGACAGAAGGAAGGCTATGGGCTGACTGAAGGCAGGCTATGGACTGACGGAAGGCAGGCTATGGACTGACGGAAGGCTATGGGCTGACGGAAGGCAGGCTATGGGCTGACAGAAGGCAAGCTATTGGCTGACTGAAGGCAGGCTATGGGCTGACTGAAGGCAGGCTATGGGCTGAAAGAAGGCAGGCTATGGGCTGAAGGAAGGCAGGCTATGGGCTGAAGGAAGGCAGACTATGGGCTGACTGAAGGCAGGCTATGGGCTGAAGGAAGGCAGGCTATGGGCTGAAGGAAGGCAGGCTATGGGCTGAAGGAAGGCAGGCTATGGGCTGAAGGAAGGCAGGCTTTGGGCTGACTGAAGGAAGGCTATGGGCTGAAGGAAGGCAGGCTATGGGCTGACGGAAGGCAGACTATGGGCTGACTGAAGGAAGACTATGGGCTGACTGAAGGCAGGCTATGGGCTGAAGGAAGGCAGGCTATGGGCTGACTGAAGGCAGACTATGGGCTGAAGGAAGGCAGGCTATGGACTGACTGAAGGAAGGCTATGGGCTGAAGGAAGGCAGGCTATGGGCTGACTGAAGGCAGACTATTGGCTGAAGGAAGGCAGGCTATGGGCTGACTGAAGGAAGGCTATGGGCTGACTGAAGGCAGACTATGGGCTGACGGAAGGCTATGGGCTGAAGGAAGACAGGCTATGGGCTGACTGAAGGCAGGCTATGGGCTGAAGGAAGGCAGACTATGGGCTGACGGAAGGCTATGGGCAGAAGGAAGACAGGCTATGGGCTGACTGAAGGCAGGCTATGGGCTGAAGGAAGACAGGCTATGGGCTGACTGAAGGCAGGCTATGGGCTGACTGAAGGCAGGCTATGGACTGACGGAAGGCTATGGGCTGACGGAAGGCTATGGGCTGACGGAAGGCTATGGGCTGATGGAAGGCAGGCAGGCTATGGACTGATGGAAGGCAGGCTATGGACTGACGGAAGGCTATGGGCTGACGGAAGGCTATGGGCTGACTGAAGGCAGTCTATGGGCTGACGGAAGGAAGGCTATGGGCTGACTGAAGGCAGGCTATGGGCTGACGGAAGGCAGGCTATGGACTGATGGAAGGCTATGGGCTGACGGAAGGAAGGCTATGGGCTGACTGAAGGCAGGTTATGAGCCGACTGAAGGCAGGCTATGGGCTGACGGAAGGAAGGCTATGGGCTAACGGAAGGCAGGCTATGGGCTGACGGAAGGAAGGCTATGGGCTGACTGAAGGAAGGCTATGGGCTGACTGAAGGAAGGCTATGGGCTGACTGAAGGAAGGCTATGGGCTGAAGGAAGGCAGGCTATGGGCTGACGGAAGGAAGGCTATGGGCTGACGGAAGGCAGGCTATGGGCTGACGGAAGGCTATGGACTGATGGAAGGCAGGCTATGGGCTGACGGAAGGCAGGCTATGGACTGACAGAAGGAAGGCTATGGGCTGACTGAAGGCAGGCTATGGACTGACGCAAGGCAGGCTATGGACTGACGGAAGGAAGGCTATGGGCTGACTGAAGGCAGGCTATGGACTGACAGAAGGAAGGCTATGGGCTGACTGAAGGCAGGCTATGGACTGACGGAAGGCAGGCTATGGACTGACGGAAGGAAGGCTATGGGCTGACTGAAGGCAGGCTATGGACTGACGGAAGGCAGGCTATGGACTGACGGAAGGAAGGCTATGGGCTGACTGAAGGCAGGCTATGGACTGACAGAAGGAAGGCTATGGGCTGACTGAAGGCAGGCTATGGACTGACGGAAGGCAGGCTATGGACTGACAGAAGGCTATGGGCTGACGGAAGGCAGGCTATGGGCTGAAGGAAGGCAGGCTATGGGCTGAAGGAAGGCAGGTTATGGGCTGACTGAAGGAAGGCTATGGGCTGAAGGAAGGCAGGCTATGGGCTGACGGAAGGCAGACTATGGGCTGACTGAAGGAAGACTACGGGCTGACTGAAGGCAGGCTATGGGCTGACTGAAGGAAGACTATGGGCTGAAGGAAGGCAGGCTATGGGCTGACGGAAGGAAGGCTATGGGCTGATGGAAGGCAGGCTATGGACTGACTGAAGGAAGGCTATGGGCTGAAGGAAGGCTATGGGCTGAAGGAAGGCAGGCTATGGGCTGACTGAAGGCAGACTATGGGCTGAAGGAAGGCAGGCTATGGACTGACTGAAGGAAGGCTATGGGCTGAAGGAAGGCAGGCTATGGGCTGACTGAAGGCAGACTATTGGCTGAAGGAAGGCAGGCTATGGGCTGACTGAAGGAAGGCTATGGGCTGAAGGAAGGCAGGCTATGGACTGAAGGAAGGCAGGTTATGGGCTGAAGGAAGGAAGGCTATGGGCTGACGGAAGGAAGGATATGGGCTGAAGGAAGGCTATGGGCTGACTGAAGGAAGGCGAAGGGCTGAAGGAAGGCAGGTTATGGGCTGACGGAAGGCAGACTATGGGCTGACGGAAGGCTATGGGCTGAAGGAAGACAGGCTCCGGGCTGACTGAAGGCAGGCTATGGACTGACGGAAGGCTATGGGCTGACGGAAGGCAGGCTATGGGCTGACGGAAGGAAGGCTATGGGCTGACTGAAGGCAGGCTATGGGCTGACGGATGGCAGGCTATGGACTGATGGAAGGCTATGGGCTGACTGAAGGAAGGCTATGGGCTGATGGAAGGAAGGCTATGGGCTGACTGAAGGCAGGCTATGGACTGATGGAAGGCTATGGGCTGACGGAAGGCAGGCTATGGGCTGAAAGAAGGCAGGCTATGGGCTGATGGAAGGCTATGGGCTGATGGAAGGCAGGCTATGGAATGACGGAAGGCTATGGGCTGACGGAAGGCAGGCTATGGGCTGACGGAAGCCTATGGGCTGACGGAAGGCTATGGGCTGACTGAAGGCAGGCTATGGGCTGACGGAAGGAAGGCTATGGGCTGACTGAAGGCAGGCTATGGGCTGACGGAAGGCAGGCTATGGACTGATGGAAGGCTATGGGCTGACGGAAGGCAGGCTATGGGCTGACGGAAGGCTATGGGCTGACTGAAGGAAGGCTATGGGCTGATGGAAGGAAGGCTATGGGCTGACTGAAGGCAGGCTATGGACTGATGGAAGGCTATGGGCTGACGGAAGGCAGGCTATGAGCTGAAGGAAGGCAGGCTATGGGCTGACGGAAGGAAGGCTATGGGCTGACGGAAGGAAGGCTATGGGCTGACTGACAGAAGGCTACGTGCTGAGTGAAGGCAGGCTATGGGCTGACAGAAGGCAAGCTATGGGCTGACTGAAGGCAGGCTATGGGCTGACTGAAGGCAGGCTATGGGCTGAAGGAAGGCAGGCTATGGGCTGAAGGAAGGCAGGCTATGGGCTGAAGGAAGGCAGGCTATGGGCTGAAGGAAGGCAGACTATGGGCTGAAGGAAGGCAGACTATGGGCTGAAGGAAGGCAGGCTATGGGCTGATGGAAGGCAGGCTATGGGCTGACTGAAGGCAGGCTATGGGCTGAAGGAAGGCAGACTATGGGCTGACTGAAGGCAGGCTATGGGCTGAAGGAAGGCAGGCTATGGGCTGATGGAAGGCAGGCTATGGGCTGAAGGAAGGCAGGTTATGGGCTGAAGGAAGGAAGGCTATGGGCTGACGGAAGGAAGGCTATGGGCTGAAGGAAGGCAGGCTATGGGCTGACGGAAGGAAGGCTATGGGCTGACTGAAGGAAGGCTATGGCCTGAAGGAAGGCAGGCTATGGGCTGACGGAAGGCAGACTATGGGCTGACGGAAGGCTATGGGCTGAAGGAAGGCAGGTTATGGGCTGAAGGAAGGAAGGCTATGGGCTGACGGAAGGAAGGCTATGGGCTGACGGAAGGAAGGCTATGGGCTGACTGAAGGAAGGCTATGGGCTGAAGGAAGGCTATGGGCTGACGGAAGGAAGGCTATGGGCTGACTGAAGGAAGGCTATGGGCTTAAGGAAGGCAGGCTATGGGCTGACGGAAGGAAGGCTATGGGCTGACTGAAGGAAGGCTATGGCCTGAAGGAAGGCAGGCTATGGGCTGACGGAAGGCAGACTATGGGCTGACGGAAGGCTATGGGCTGAAGGAAGACAGGCTCCGGGCTGACTGAAGGCAGGCTATGGACTGACAGAAGGCTATGTGCTGACGGAAGGCAGGCTATGGGCTGACGGAAGGCTATGGGCTGATGGAAGGCAGGCTATGGAATGACGGAAGGCTATGGGCTGACGGAAGGCAGGCTATGGGCTGACGGAAGCCTATGGGCTGACGGAAGGCTATGGGCTGACTGAAGGCAGGCTATGGGCTGACGGAAGGAAGGCTATGGGCTGACTGAAGGCAGGCTATGGGCTGACGGAAGGCAGGCTATGGACTGATGGAAGGCTATGGGCTGACGGAAGGCAGGCTATGGGCTGACGGAAGGCTATGGGCTGACTGAAGGAAGGCTATGGGCTGATGGAAGGAAGGCTATGGGCTGACTGAAGGCAGGCTATGGACTGATGGAAGGCTATGGGCTGACGGAAGGCAGGCTATGAGCTGAAGGAAGGCAGGCTATGGGCTGACGGAAGGAAGGCTATGGGCTGACGGAAGGAAGGCTATGGGCTGACTGACAGAAGGCTACGTGCTGAGTGAAGGCAGGCTATGGGCTGACAGAAGGCAAGCTATGGGCTGACTGAAGGCAGGCTATGGGCTGACTGAAGGCAGGCTATGGGCTGAAGGAAGGCAGGCTATGGGCTGAAGGAAGGCAGGCTATGGGCTGAAGGAAGGCAGGCTATGGGCTGAAGGAAGGCAGACTATGGGCTGAAGGAAGGCAGACTATGGGCTGAAGGAAGGCAGGCTATGGGCTGATGGAAGGCAGGCTATGGGCTGACTGAAGGCAGGCTATGGGCTGAAGGAAGGCAGACTATGGGCTGACTGAAGGCAGGCTATGGGCTGAAGGAAGGCAGGCTATGGGCTGATGGAAGGCAGGCTATGGGCTGAAGGAAGGCAGGTTATGGGCTGAAGGAAGGAAGGCTATGGGCTGACGGAAGGAAGGCTATGGGCTGAAGGAAGGCAGGCTATGGGCTGACGGAAGGAAGGCTATGGGCTGACTGAAGGAAGGCTATGGCCTGAAGGAAGGCAGGCTATGGGCTGACGGAAGGCAGACTATGGGCTGACGGAAGGCTATGGGCTGAAGGAAGGCAGGTTATGGGCTGAAGGAAGGAAGGCTATGGGCTGACGGAAGGAAGGCTATGGGCTGACGGAAGGAAGGCTATGGGCTGACTGAAGGAAGGCTATGGGCTGAAGGAAGGCTATGGGCTGACGGAAGGAAGGCTATGGGCTGACTGAAGGAAGGCTATGGGCTTAAGAAAGGCAGGCTATGGGCTGACGGAAGGAAGGCTATGGGCTGACTGAAGGAAGGCTATGGCCTGAAGGAAGGCAGACTATGGGCTGACGGAAGGCAGACTATGGGCTGACGGAAGGCTATGGGCTGAAGGAAGACAGGCTCCGGGCTGACTGAAGGCAGGCTATGGACTGACAGAAGGCTATGTGCTGACGGAAGGCAGGCTATGGGCTGACGGAAGGCTATGGGCTGATGGAAGGCAGGCTATTGGCTGACTGAAGGCTATGGGCTGACAGAAGGCAGGCTATGGACTGATGGAAGGCTATGGGCTGATGGAAGGCAGGCTATGGACTCACGGAAGGCTATGGGCTGACGGAAGGCAGGCTATGGGCTGACGGAAGCCTATGGGCTGACGGAAGGCTATGGGCTGACTGAAGGCAGGCTATGGGCTGACGGAAGGAAGGCTATGGGCTGACTGAAGGCAGGCTATGGGCTGACAGAAGGCAGGCTATGGACTGATGGAAGGCTATGGGCAGACGGAAGGCAGGCTATGGGCTGACGGAAGGCTATGGGCTGACGGAAGGAAGGCTATGGGCTGATGGAAGGAAGGCTATGGGCTGATGGAAGGAAGGCTATGGGCTGACTGAAGGCAGGCTATGGACTGATGGAAGGCTATGGGCTGACGGAAGGCAGGCTATGGGCTGACGGAAGGCAGACTATGGGCTGACTGAAGGCAGGCTATGGGCTGAAGGAAGGCAGGCTATGGGCTGACGGAAGGAAGGCTATGGGCTGACTGAAGGCAGGCTATGGACTGACGGAAGGCAGGCTATGGACTGACGGAAGGCTATGGGCTGACGGAAGGCAGGCTATGGGCTGACGAAAGGCTACGGGCTGACTGAAGGCAGGCTATGGGCTGACAGAAGGCAAGCTATGGCTGACTGAAGGCAGGCTATGGGCTGACTGAAGGCAGGCTATGGGCTGAAGGAAGGCAGGCTATGGGCTGAAGGAAGGCAGACTATGGGCTGACTGAAGGCAGGATATGGGCTGAAGGAAGGCAGACTATGGGCTGACTGAAGGCAGGCTATGGGCTGAAGGAAGGCAGGCTATGGGCTGATGGAAGGCAGGCTATGGGCTGAAGGAAGGCTGGCTATGGGCTGAAGGAAGGCAGGCTATGGGCTGAAGGAAGGCAGACTATGCGCTGAATGAAGGCAGACTATGGGCTGAAGGAAGGCAGGCTATGGGCTGAAGGAAGGCAGGCTATGGGCTGATGGAAGGCAGGCTATGGGCTGCCAAAACATAAACACATAAACCATCCTTGTACATAGAGGTAGCAGATGCTCTATAATAGCTGTGGGGGAAGGGACAGTAAGGTAAAATACAAACAAAACAGTTGCCATACCTTTCCACTGTTCAATGCTGTGTTCTCGCTCCTCCAGCTGTTTATCAGATATCTGTGGTGGTGGCTACAGACATAATCACAGCATACACAGACAGTTATAGACAGTTGGACCGTGTGAGCCCAAATGAATGTTACAAGGATTTGACACAAACAGAGGAATAGAAAATCAAATCGTACTTGTCACATGCTTCATAAACAACAGGTGTAGACTAACAGTGAAATGCTTCCCAACAAAGCAGAGAACTTTTTCATTTGTAAAATAATAGAAAAATATCAAATAATAACACAAGGAATAAATACACAATGAGTAACGATAACTTATACACGGGGTACCAGTACAGAGTTCATGTGCAGGGGTACAAGGTAATTTAGGTAGATATGTACATATAGGTAGGGCTAAAGAGACTAGGCAACAGGATAGATAATAAAGAGTAACAGCAGCGTATGTGATGAGTCAAAAGTGTTAGTGCAAAGTGGGTCAATACAGATAGTTAAATAGTTAACTAATAGCTACCCGGACTAACTATTTATCAGTCTTATGGCTTGGGGGTAAAAGCTGTTTAGGGTCCTGTTGATTCCCGACTTGGTCAATTGGCACCACTTGCTGTGTGGTAGCAGAGGGAACAGTCTATGACTTGGGTGGCTGGAGTCTTTTACCATTTTTATGGCCTTCCTCTGACACCGCCTGGTATAGAAGTCTTAGATGGCAGGTAACTCTATGCACTACCCTCTGTTGCGCCTTGTGGTCGGATGTCAAGCTGTTGCCATACCAAGCTATGATGCAGTCATAGATTCTCTCAATGGTACAGCTGTATAACATTTTGAGGATCGGAGGGCCCATGCCGAATCTTTTCAGCCTCCTGAAGGGGAAGAGGCATTGTCGTGCCCATGACTATGTTGGTGTGAGTGGACCATGATAATATCCTTAGTTATGTGGACACCGAGAAACTTGAAGCTCTCGACCTGCTCCACTGCTCGTCCATCCATTCCCTGTAGTCCACAATCAGCTCTTTTGTCTTGCTGACATTGAGGGAGGAGTTGTTGTCCTGACACCACACTGCCTCACATCGGCTACGGAGATCACAAAAGTCAGCTGATCACAAAGTCAGCTGGTGCTCTCATGCATGGTTTAGTGTTGCTAGCCTCGTAGCAAGCATATAAGGTATTTAGCTCGTCACTGGACAGCGACTGGGTTTCCCTTTGTAATCTGTGATAGTTTGCAAGCCATGCCCTATCCGATGGGCATCAGAGCCGTGGTAGTAGGATTCGATCTTGGTCCTGTACTGACGCTTTACTTGTTTGATGGTTTGTTGGAGGGCATAGCGGGATTTCTTATAAGCGTCCAGATTAGTGTCCTGCTCCTTGAAAGTGGCAGCTCTAGCCTTTAGCTCAGTCAGGATGTCGCCTGTAATCCATGGCTTCTGGTTGGGACATGTACGTACGGACACAATGTCGTCGATGCCATTAGATGAATCCCGGAACCTTCACCAGTCTGTTGTAGCGAAACACTCCTGTAGCTTAGCATCCGCTTCATTTATGGAGGTCATCTAGAGGTTTTTTTGCCTCTAATTGCACAGCATTAAAGAGGACACTAGGAGTGCCGCCTCTGGGTGAGCCTTTTATTGTTTGCTTATGGCTCTATACAGCTTGTTGAGTGCGGTCTTACTGCCAGCATCGGTTTGTGGTCGTAAATAGACAGCCAGGAAAAATATACAGCTGAAGTCGGAAGTTTACATACACTTAGGTTGGAGTCATTAAAACTTGTTTTTCAACCACTCCACAAATTTCTTGTTAACAAACTACAGTTTTGGCAAGTCGGTTAGGACATCTGGTTTGTGCATGACACAAGTAATTTTTCTAACAATTGTTTACAGACAGATTATTTCACTTATAATTCACTGCATCACAATCCCAGTGGGTAAGAAGATCACATACACTATGTTGACTGTGACTTTGAACAGCTTGGAAAATTCCAGAAAATGATGTCATGGCTTTAGAAGCTGCTGGTAGGCTAATTTACAGAATTTGAGTCAATTGGAGGTGTACCTGTGGATGTATTTCAAGGCCTACGTTCAAACTCAGTGACTCTTTGCTTGACATCATGGGAAAATCAAAAGAAATCAGCCAAGACCTCAGAAAAAATTGTAGACCTCCACAAGTCTGGTTCATCCTTGGCAATTTCCAAATGCCTGAAGGTACCACGTTCATCTGTACAAACAATAGTACGCAAGTATAAACACCATGGGACCACGCAGCCGTCATACCGCTCAGGAAGGAGGTGCGTTCTGTCTCCTAGAAATGAATGTACTTTGGTGCGAAAAGTGCAAATCAATCCCAGAATAACAGCAAAGGACCTTGTGAAGATGCTGGAGGAAACAGGGACAAAAGTATCTATATCCACAGTAAAACAAGTCCTATATCAACATAACCTGATAAACTGCTCAGCAAGGAAGAAGCCATTGCTCCAAAACCCGCCATAAAAAAGACAGACTACGGTTTGCAACTGCACATGGGGATAAAGATCGTACTTTTTGGAGAAATGTCCTCTGGTCTGATGAAACAAAAATAGAACTGTTTGGCCATAATAACCATCGTTATGTTTGGAGGAAAAACGGGGAGACTTGCAAGCCGAAGAACACCATCCCAACAGTGAAGCACGGGGGTGGCAGCATCATGTGCTGGGGTGCTTTGCTGCAGGAGGGGCTGGTGCACTTCACAAAATTGATGGCATCATGAGGGAAGGAAATGATGTGGATATATTGAAGCAACATGTCAAGACATCAGTCAGGAAGTTAAAGCTTGGTCACAAATGGGTCTTCCAAATGGACAATGACCCCAAGCATACTTCCAAAGTTGTGGCAAAATGGCTTAATGACAACAAAGTCAAGGTATTGGAGGGGCCATCACAAAGCCCTGACCTCAATCCCATAGAAAATTTGTGGGCAGAACTGAAAAAGCGTGTGCGAGCAAGGAGGCCTTACTACAAACCTGACTCAGTTACACCAGCTCTGTCAGGAGGAATGGGCCAAAATTCACCCAACTTATTGTGGGAAGCTTGTGGAACGCTACCCGAAACGTTTGACCAAAGTTAAACAATTTTTAAAGGCAATACTACCAAATACTAATTGTGTGTGTGTAAACTTTTTACACACTGGGAATGTGATGAAAGAAATCAAATCTGACATAAATCATTCTCTACTATTATTCTGACATTTCACATTCTTAAAATAAAGTGGTTTTCCTAACTGACCTAAGACGGGGAATTTTACTAGGATTAAATGTCAGGAATTGTGAAAATCTGAGTTGAAATGTACTTGGCTAAGGTGTATGTAAACTTCCGATTTCAACTGTAGATGAAAACTCTCTTGGTAAATAGTATGTTCTACAGCTTATCATTAGGTATTCTAACTCAGGCAAGCAGAATCTTGAGACTTCCTCAATATTAGATATGGCACACCAGCTGTTGTTAACAAAGATACACACACCACCTCCCTTGAGCTTTCTGTCCTGCAGATGTATAGAAAAACAGCTAGATTTATAATTAATATGTCCTTGTTCAGCCACTACTCGGGGAAACATAGGATATTACAGTTCTTCAGATCACGTTGCTAGGGTATTACAGTTCTTCAGATCACGTTGCTAGGGTATTACAGTTCTTCAGATCACGTTGCTAGGGTATTACAGTTCTTCAGATCACGTTGCTAGGGTATTACAGTTCTTCAGATCACGTTGCTAGGGTATTACAGTTCTTCAGATCACGTTGCTAGGGTATTACAGTTCTTCAGATCACGTTGCTAGGGTATTACAGTTCTTCAGATCATGTTGCTAGTGTATTACAGTTATTCAGATGACGTTGCTAGGATAGTCTCTCACTCTCTCAATATTTAAACTTTTCATTGATGAACACCTTTCACCTTCCTAGCTGTAGCTCAGTTGGTAAAGCAAGGCTCTTGCCAAGCAGGGATAGTGGGTTTGATTCCCGGAACCACCCATAACAAATGAATGACTGCCTGATAATTAGTTAAATGGCTTATCTTATTATTATATTACAGCCAGACTCACTGCATCATCCTCTCCTGGGTCGTACCACATGTGGATGTAGGGGTGATCTTATTATTATATTACAGCCAGACTCACTGCATCAGCCTCTCCTGGGTCGTACCACATGTGGATGTAGGGGTGATCCAGGGCATCCTCCACGGAAATACGGCTCTCTGGGTCAATCACCAGCATCTTGGAAAGCAGGTCCCGTGCTTGACTAGCTGCAGCGATAACAAGGCAGAAAATATGCCAATGTCTGTCAACATATTTCAGTCAGAAGCATATCAGATAGGAAGGTGCTAAACAATAAAAAGAGAGAGAGAGAGAGAGAGTGTGAGAGAGAGCGAGAGAGTGTGAGAGAGAGCGAGAGTGTGAGAGAGTGTGAGAGAGCGAGAAAGAGAGGGAGAGTGTGAGAGAGCGAGAGAGAGAAGGAGAGTGTGAGAGAGCGAGAGAGAGAGGGAGAGTGTGAGAGAGTGTGAGAGAGAGCGAGAGTGTGAGAGAGAGGGAGAGTGTGAGAGAGAGCGAGAGCGAGAGAGCGAACGAGAGAGAGAGTGAGAGAGAGAGAGAATGTGTGTAGACATCTGTAGGTGGTATAAGTCTTACTCTTGAGTTGATCCTGCTCTGTCTCTGCCGGGAAGGCCCAGTCAGGGAAGAGTTGAGAGAAGCTGACCCCTGGGTACTGGGGCTTGTTCATCACATAGTTCCTCACAGTCTCCATCAAACGGTTCATAAACTCCATGGGGGGCGTGCCCAGAACCTCAATCACCTTGTTCCACTGGTCAATGTCTGATACGGAGCTGGTTCAGGACACATATACAAACTAATGCAAAACACCTAGTTATACCTCAGGGGGAGGTTCAGGAACATAGGAAATGGGATATTGATTATTGCACCATACACAGCAGTAGCAAGAGGCTTTAGCAATTAGGATCCAGACTTTTCGAGTTAGTACGGACCATCAATTCATCAATGTGAATGAAATGCCTGTATGCTAAGGAAGTAGCTAGCTGATGTTGTTGTTTCAATTGAATGTGGGAAAGAACGTCCTGACATGCCTGACCTTGCCATGCAGAAGTCAACCTGGCAAACACATTATACAATGTCTCTAAAAGTGAACCAAATAGAGTTTAAACACACAGACACAATGGTAATATTATAGATGTAAAGACAGCATATAGTGAGTCATAGATCAACTGGGTAAGGATACGATCCGTGCCCTGGAATATAACGCTGCCCTTCACCATCTCTCCCATGATGCATCCCACTGACCAGATGTCCACTTTGAGGAAAACAAACATAGAGGTTACACACACATCACACACATTCATCTCACACAGCACCATAACCAGTCATATGTGAACCCTTGCTGCTGGTAAAAGGAGAACAGCCATAGATGGTCAACAGTGCAAGATAGACATTTATAATCAAGTAACTAATAGTGTTTTATTCTGTTGGTGGGAATTAAGAATATAAGGTAATATCCTTGAGCATTTCTTACCATTCTCTTTATACTTCATGCCCAGGATGACCTCTGGTGCTCTGTAGTATCGGGTAACAACGTAAGGGGTCATCATGAAGTTAGTACAGGCTGTTCTGGCCAGCCCAAAGTCCAGGATCTTCAGAGTACAGTCAGACTTCACCACTATGTTACTGGGCTTCAGGTCCTAGAGGAGATACAAACAAAGTTAATAAATTGATGGTGATGATGATGGTGATGATGATGGTTATGATGCTTGTGGTGATGATGATGATGGTGGTGATGATGGTCACGATGATGATGGTTATGATGATGGTGGTGATGATGATGGTCATGATGATGATGGTTATGATGGTGGTGGTGATGATGGTCATGATGATGATGTTATGATGGCGGTGGGGATGATAATGGTTATGATGCTAATGATAATTATGATGGTGGTGGTGATGATGATGCTGGTGGTGATGATGATGGTTACAATGGTGGTGATGATGATGATGGTTACAATGGTGGTGATGATGATGATGGTTACAATGGTGGTGATGATGATGATGATGGTTACAATGGTGGTGGTGATGATGATGGTTACAATGGTGGTGGTGATGATGATGGTTACAATGGAGGTGATGATGATGATGGTTACAATGGTGGTGGTGATGATGATGATGGTTACAATGGTGGTGATGATGGTGATGGTTATGGTGGTAGTTCTGCTGATGATGGTGATATTATAATGGTGGTGGTGATGATGGTTATGATGGTGGTGGTGATGTTATAATGGTGGTGGTGATGATGGTTATGATGGTGGTAGTGATGACGATGATGATGATGGTTACAATGGTGGTGATAATGATGGTTATGATGATGGTGATGGTTATGATGGTAGTTCTGCTGATGATGGTGGTGATGATGGTGATGGTTATGGTGGTAGTTCTGCTGATGATGGTGATGTTATAATGGTGGTGGTGATGATGGTTATGATGGTGGTGGTGATGATGGTGGTGATGTTATAATGGTGGTGGTGATGATGGTTATGATGGTGGTTATGATGGTGGAGGTGATGATGGTGATTATGATGGTAGTGATGGTTATGATGATGATGGTGATGGTTGTGATGGTGATGATGGAGATGATGATGATGGATATTATGGTAGTGGTGATGATGTTGGTGGTGATGATGGTGGTGGTTATGATGGTGATGGTTACGATGGTGATGGTTATGATGGTGGTGGTGATGGTTATGATGGAGGTGGTGGTGATGACGGTGGTGTTGATGGTGAAGGTAAGGATGGTGATGATGATGGTGGTGATGATGTTGGTCACAATGGCGATGATGATGTTATGATGGTGGTGATGATAGTGGTGATAACGGTGGTGTTGATGGTGATGGTTATGATTGTGGAGGTGATGATGGTGGTTATGATGGTAGTGATGACGATGGTGGTGATGATGATGGTGGTGATGTTATGATGATGGTGAAGGTTATGGTGGTGATGATGATTATGATGGTGGTGGTGAAGATGATGGTTATGATGGTCATGATGATGATGGTTATGATGGTGATGGTCATGATGGTGATGGTTATAATGGTGATGTTATGATGGTGGTGGTGGTGATGACAGTGGTGTTGATTGTGATGGTTATGATGGTGGTGGTGACGGTTGTGTTGATGGTGATGATGATGGTTATGATGGTGGTGATGATAGTGGTGATGATAGTGGTGGTGATGATGGTAGTGATAATGGTCATGATGGTGGTGAATGATGGTTATGATGATGATGGTGATAATGATGGTGGTGATGATGGTAGTGATGATGGTTAGGATGCTGATGGTTATGATGGTGGTGATGATGGTTATGATGGTGGTGGTGAAGATGATGGTTATGATGGTCATGATGATGATGGTTATGATGGTGATGTTATGATGGTGATGATGGTGGTGGTGGTGATGACAGTGGTGTTGGTTGTGATGGTTATGATGGTGGTGGTGACGGTTGTGTTGATGGTGATGATGATGGTTATGATGGTGGGTGATGATAGTGGTGATGATAGTAGTGATGATGGTCATGATGGTGGTGAATGATGGTTATGATGATGATGGTGATAATGATGGTGGTGATGATGGTAGTGATGATGGTTAGGATGCTGATGGTTATGATGGTGGTGATGATGGTTATGATGGTGATGATGATGGTTATGATGGTGGGTGATGATAGTGGTGATGATAGTAGTGATGATGGTCATGATGGTTATGATGATGATGGTGATAATGATGGTGGTGATGATGGTAGTGATGATGGTTAGTATGGTGGTGATGATGGTCATGATGGTGGTGAATGATGGTTATGATGATGATGGTGGTGGTGATAATTATGGTGGTGATGGTTATGATGGTTATAATGGTGGTGATGATGATGGTTATGATGATGGCGGTGATGATGATGATGATGGTTATGATGGTGGTGGTGATGATGGTTATGATGGTGGTGAATGATGGTGATGATGATGGTTAAGATGGTAGTGGTGATGATGATAATGGTTATGATGGTGGTGGTGATGATGGTTATGATGGTGGTGATGGTGTTATAATGGTGGTGGTGATGATGGTGATTATGATGGTAGTGATGACGATGGTGGTGATGGTTATGATGGTGGTGGTGATGATGATGATGCTTATGATGGTGGTGGTGATGATGCTGGTTACGATGGTGGTGATGATAATGGTTATGATGATAATGGTTATGATGGTGGGGATAATGGTAGATAATGGTTATGATGGTGGGGATAATGGTAGTGATGATAGCGATGATGATTAGGCAAGTACAGTAGATGTCGTCTACATGGCTTATGTTATTATCTGCATACAACACATATTCACAACCATTTATGACCAGCCAATGACTGACCCTGTGGATGATACCAGCGGAGTGCAGGTGTCTGATGCCACAGAGGATCTGGTAGAGCAGGTAGGACATTCTCTCATGGTCCAGATCCATGTGGATGACCTGGCACAGACTGGCATCCATCAGCTCCATCACCAGGTAGCTGGCAAACAGACAGAGGGGACCACCCATAGAGTTAGATAGACCACCCCATTAGGGCTGTGCCTAATGGTCGACCGAGAATCATCTTTTTTCCCCGACCAATCATTTAAACGAAATTGTAAAACGTGCATTTGTCCATATATAGAAACACCATATGTGTTTTAATAAAATAAACTTCTCTATATGCAGGGTTGCAAATGGTCGGTAACTTTCCGGAAATTTTCCAAGGGAAGTTAAGCCTTGGAATATGGGGAATTTTGCTTAAATTTGTTTAAAAAAGTTAGCTTATAACAGTGAACCTTTTTTTGTGGGATACACATAAGGCAATTTTCGGTCTTGTGGCATATTTTGGTTAAACTACCCCCATTCAATGGAATTGAAACCTTCTGCATGCACAGTGCATTCTTCCATCACATGTGCAGCTGATTCTCAAGATCTTGCACACTAATGAGATGCTTTTGAGCCCACACTACTACACTGTCTGGGCCAAGGACTATATGCTTTCTGGTAAGTTTTGATTACAATACTGGGTGGGGTGAATTTATTTTATATGACATACATTATTTTTTGTTAACTAGTAAATAGTAGCCTACAGCAAAGTGTGATTAAATCAATTCTAACTTGTTAACAATTTCTGCTAGTTAGTTTTTGCTACCATGTGGGTTTTAGCTTGCTTGAGCCTGCTAACTGAGGAGTGTTAATTCACCTGTTTCCCATACATGTTTCATTTTAAAACATTTATCTTACAAAGGAGTTGTTTAATCTAACTGCTTAAATATTTATCTGTACATGGAATTGAATTCTATATATTTTTTTATTACTATTTTAGATAGCCACGGGCACTATCTGATGTGTGGAGACATTACACTGCAGCTAATGTAGAAGGAAAAGCTGTGTACATTTACAAATACTGTGCCAAACCATATGTGAAGAATGCAACAAAAATGCAGAATCATCTGGCCAAGTGCATAAGCACTCACAACATGCAACCTCTGATAAAAGTCTGTCTACTTCTATTCGAGGTGAAAATTATGAATCAGACACCTTATCGATAGCAACAGCTCATGGTCCTCCTGGAATCAGAAGTTTTTTGGATTCAATGGAGGAACGTAGTCAGAGAAATGCTGATGAATGTCTTGCTTGAGCTATGTATGCAACTGGTTCACCTCTGATGCTCACAGGCAATGTGTATTGGAAGAGATCTCTGAATGTTCTTTGCCCAACATACACCCCTCCAACCAGACATGCTTTATCTATTAATTTGCTGGATGCAGAGTTCAACAGGTTTCAAGTGAAGGTCAAGCAAATCATAGAGAAAGCAGACTGTATTGCAATCATCTCTGATGGGTGGTTGAATGTTCGTGGGCAAGGAATAATTAACTACATCAATATCCACTCCTCAACCAGTATTCTACAAGAGCACAGACAAGGGACAACAGACACACTGGTCTCTACATTGCAAATGAGCTGAAGGCAGTTATCAATGAACTTGGACCACAGAATGTATTAGCACTGGTGGCAGACAATGCTGCGAACATGAAGGCTGCTTGGTCTAAAGTGGAAGAGACCTACCCTCACATCACACCCATTGGCTGTGCTGCTCATGCATTGAATCTGCTCCTCAAGGACATCATGGCACTGAAATCAATGGATAAATGCTACAAGAGAGCCACGGAAATGGTTAGATATGTGAAGGGTCATCAAGTTATTGCAGAAATCTACCTCACCAAGCAAAGTGAACAGAATAAGAGTACCACATTGAAGCTGCCCAGCAACACCCAATGGGGTGGTGTTGTCATCATGTTCGACAGTCTCATGGAGGGGAAGGAGTCTCTCCAATAAATGGCCATATCACAGTCTGCCGATATGGATAGCCCCATCAATGTATTTTGGGAGAGAGTGGTAAGCAGCCTGAAACCCATAGCAGTAGCCATTGCACAGATTGAGGGAGACAATGCCATCCTGTCTGATGTTCAGACTCTGCTTGCAGATGTAAGAGAATATATCTGTACTGCCCTGCCCACTTCACTGTTGCTCAAAGCAAAGGCAACTGCATTTCAGAAATACCTCGAAAAGCGTGAAGACTTCTGCCTGAAGCCCATACATGCCACAGCGTACATGTTGGACCCCAAGTATGTTGGCAAGAGCATCCTGTCTGGAGCAGAGATCAACAAGGCCTATGGTGTCATCACTACCGTGTCTCGCCACCTTGGCCTGGATGAGGGCAAGGTTCCTGGCAGTATGGCGAAGTACACTTCCAAGCAAGAGCTTTGGGATGGAGATGCAATATGGCAGTTGTGCGAACATATATTATCAGCCACCTGGTGGAAGGGACTTTGTGGATCTGAGGCTCTTCCCCCTGTTTCCCTCCAAATCCCACCAACCTCAGCCACCTCAGAGCGCAACTGGTCCTTGTTTGGGAACACACACCAAAACATGCAACAGGGTTAAAAAATGTGTGGCCATCCGGGCAAATTTGAGGCTTTTTGAGCCTGACAACGAGCCATCCTCAACAAGGTTGGAAAGTGACAGTGAAGATGAGGCCTCAGAGTCTGATGTTCAAGTGGTGTGGACATTGAGGAGGTCCAGGGAGAAGACATGGGAGCCTGAGAGGAAGACAACAAAAGCTTGAGTTTCTAGACTATCATTTTACAGATGTATGTTGATAATGTTTTTGGGAGATGCAATGGATCATTGGTGGTCATTCAATATTCCCTTTCATTTGTTGTTCAGTGAAATCATCCCATGTGAAGGGTCAACTCATTTAATTAAAGTTAAATTCGTAACTAAATCATTTTAAAAATTTATATTGGAAGCATTGGCAATTATGTCTACGTATGATCAGGTAAAAGGTTTATGTTTCCGTCTCCATATGATATGATAAATATATCCAATGCAACAAACATCTACATTTAAATGGTATCAATATTAATTTGCATATATTTCTGTTAATTCCCATATATTTTGGTTAATTCCCAGTTTCCACCTCTGAATATTCCCCAAAATGTGCAACCCTATGTATATCTACTGAACTTGCTTCAAGCACGCTGCTTGATTAAATAATTAAGATACACAAATGACTCAAGAGGGAGCCAGAGATCAAGATAGTCTAAAAATGTAAAATAAACCTGTTCCCGGGCCTCCTCCTGCAGCTGCTGGCCTTCGCAGATTCTGCCGTTATGCTCCTGAAGTTGCCAGTAACAGGCTACACCAGCGGTCGGCAACTTTTTCCATTTGGAGAGCCAATTTATCTTACCATTTCTACCGATCCGCGTGCCAGTTATGATTTTCATATGCACATTTTTGTGGAACAGTTTCATTTAATTTTTAATAGTCTTTGTATCTCAAAATCATTGTCTGTGGTTAATCTACATTCTATTTCAATCTAAATTAAAATTATACAAATCTAAAAGTAATTTTTATTGCCATAGCCAACCATGTAAAAAAAATTGCCTACAAAAAAACCAACAAATAAAACATTGAAGCCTGCAGGTAGAAAATATCCTGATAAAAATACAAATCACATTGGCTACGCATGGCCTGTTTGCAACAAACTTACAACAATGTATCAACTATCAACTTGGTCAGCTCGAACCAGTGAGCTCAGGCCAGACACAGCTGTAGGCTATTTGTGCAAGGAATAAGAAGTACACAAGTTTTTTATGACGTTTCCACTGGATAAGAGCATTACATTTTTCCCTTTCATGCCGAGTGGTTATCGAATTGGAGAAAGCTGGAATTATACTAATCAGACCAATCAGGCCAGGTAGTCTAGGCCTACTTCCATATGCATAATCAGGTGCGTGTCTTACTCAACATTGACAGGAGCGTTTCAAACAAAAGACAATGGATACATTTACAGAACTCCTAAATGGGATGTAATTAACAAAAATGTGTTTCTCACAAGCGCATTATAGGTTGTGAGCTTTGCAACGAGAACGGTAAATGACTGTAATAATAAACTCAGCAAAAAAAGAAATGTCCTCTCACTGTCAACTGCATTTCTTTTCAGCAAACTTAACATGTGTAAATATTTGTATGAACATAACAAGATTCAGCAACTGAGACATAAACTGAACAAGTTCCACAGACATGTGACTAACAGAAATGGAATAATGTGTCCCTGAACAAAGGGGGGGTCAAAATCAGAAGTAACAGTCAGTATCTGGTGTGGCCACCAGCTGCATTAAGTACTGCAGTGCATCTCCTCCTCATGAACTGCACCAGATTTGCCAGTTATTGCTGTAAGTTGTTACCCCACCCTTCCACCAAGGCACCTGCAAGTTCCTGGACATTTCTAGGGGGGAATGTCCTTAGCCCTCACCCTCCAATCCAACAGGTCCCAGACGTGCTCAATGGGATTGAGATCCGGGCTCTTCGCTGGCCATGGCAGAACACTGACATTCCTGTCTTGCAGGAAATCATGCACAGAACGATGGCTGGTGGCATTGTCATGATGGAGGGTCATGCCAGGATGAGCCTCCAGGAAGGGTACCACATGAGGGAGGAGGATGTCTTCCCTGTAATGCACAGCATTGAGATTGCCTGCAATGACAACAAGCTCAGTCTGATGATGCTGTGACACACCGCCCCAGACCATGACGGACCGTCCACCCCCAAATCGATCCCGCTCCAGAGTACAGGACTCGGTGTAACGCTCATTCCTTCGGCAATAAACGCGAATCCGACCATCACCCCTGGTGAGACAAAACAGCGACTCATTAGTGAAGAGCGCTTTTTGCCAGACTTGTCTGGTCCAGCGACGGTGGGTTTGTGCCCATAGGTGAAGTTGTTGCCGGTGATGTCTGGTGTGAGGACCTGCCTTACAACAGGCCTACAAGCCCTCAGTCCAGCCTCTCTCAGCCTATTGCGGACAGTCTGACACTGATGGAGGAATGTTGGCAGTTGTTGTTGCCATCCTGTACCTGTCCCGCAGGTGTGATGTTCGGATGTACCGATCCTGTGCAGGTGTTGTTACACGTGGTCTGCCACTGCGAGGACGATCAGCTGTCCATCCTGTCTCCCTGTAGCGCTGTCTTAGGCGTCTCACAGTACGGACATTGCAATTTATTGCCCTGGCCACATCTGCAGTCCTCATGCCTACTTGCAGCATGCCTAAGGCACGTTCAAGCGATGAGCAGGGACTCTGGGCATCTTTCTTTTGGTGTTTTTCAGAGTCAGTAGAAAGGCCTCTTTAGTGTCCTATGTTTTCATAACTGGGACCTTATTTGCCTACCGTCTATAAGCTGTTAGTGTCTTAATGACCGTTCCACAGGTGCATGTTCATTAATTGTTTATGGTTCATTGAACAAGCATGGGAAACAGTGTTTAAACCCTTTACAATGAAGATCTGTGAAGTTATTTGGATTTTTACGATTTATCTTTGAAAGACAGGGTCCTGAAAAAGGGACGTTTCTTTTTCTGCTGAATTTAACATGTTGAATGCATTAGCCTAACAGAAATTACCATAACCAAATAAACATTGCAGATTAGAAATGATGGGAATTAACAGTAAATGTAGGCCACTACTGGTGATATATGTAATGGGGAATTGATAGACACAGCAAATAATGCTCATAATGAAACAACAAATACACACAAAATGGCTGGAGAGAGATGTGCCTTGTGCATCTGAGCCACACTCCCCTTATTCTTGGACCGTTGCATCCCTGGATTAGAACACTGAGACAGGAGCAAATCAGACAGGTTTCTCGTGTGCTCAACAAAAAAAGATATTGGTCGACATACAGCCTATCGACCAAATAAATCGACCAGTCGACTAAATGGGGTCAGCCCTACTCCCCATCAATGTCCATGCTAAACCTGCTTATATCCATCTAGAGTCCTCTATCTAACTTCATGGGACAACCACTCATGAAATCCCAGTACTTACATCTGGTCCAGCCAACCACGACTCCTCTATTATGTAGCCCCGCACACTGAAATCTAGAGTTTATTAACATATACATAATGAAAGTCGTAATATGATCTATTTTATTCCTGAAAACTATTTAAACTTTCATTTTAAGGTATCCCTCTATCTATTACTCTGAGGTTATTTCTCAGTTATTTCCTCTGTCTCCTGCAATACGGTCATTGAGGTTATTTCTCAGTTATTTCCTCTGTCTCCTGCAATACGGTCATGTAGATCTTTTTTTATGTATAATAATGTGTTAAAATGTGTATGCGCTTTGAAGGTCACTACTAAGCTTGTGATTACATAGCATCCTCTCTCTCTCAAGCAACAGACCCCTCATAGGAAGGAGGCAGTGCAGCCCTGCAGCAGAGATGAGGAGAATAATGCTTACCATAGAAGGATAAGCAAAAAATATGAGCCTGCAGCCAACTTACAGATCCTGGAACTCCTCCAGTGAATTCTGTGGTGTGAAGACATTCAGGAGCCTAATAATCTGGAGGAGAAGAGACAATATATCAGGAGACAGAAATATGACACTCATTTGGTGATATAAGACTAAATCAATAATTTCATACACACATACAGTATAGTTAGCCGATGATGTCACACACAAAGGAATTTGCCATAATGATGATGTCTAAAAGACCCACATACGTGGACAGCTGAGCATGTCCACAGTGACGTACATTTTTGTGATTGACGCACTTGAGCAGCACCAGCTCCCTATAGGCCCGCTTGGCGTGGGTCTGGTTCTGGAAGGGCCGGCTCAGTTTCTTCACCGCCACAGGGACCCCAAGGACACTGTCCAGGGCCGAGCTACATAGACAGACACACAGAGGAGTGGGAGGAATGGAGACGCCATCTGATTTATCACTGTTTTCCATGAAAATAGGACACCACACCTTGATTACTGTGGAACAAAGTATTCCATCGTCTATTGAAGGAATGACTCATCATGTTCACAGTCAACGCAACAGCAGGATGATTGTGAGGAGTTTAAATAACAGTGTGGCAGTGCCATGCCCACTCACCAGACAATGCCCTGGGCACCAGACCCGATAGCGCGGAGCTGCTGATAGCGGGTCAGCACAGTGAAGGTGGAGTCACCCACCTGCACGCTGTGGAAGAGCCCCTCCCCTTCACTCATGGCTCCTCCTCCGGTGCTGCCACTAACGAATAGGATACAACCTGAGGAGAGAGAACAGAGGAATTTGAATATTATGATAATATCATATCAGATTATGTTCTTAGAGCATGTTATAGCACTACTGCTATTACAACTAGTTCTAGAGTAGAGAGGGAAATAACTATACCTTAGGAAAGATTCACAAATAACAGACCAATTCATGTGGAACCATTATTTCATTATAGTTGCATGATAGCATGTAATAAACAAAATTAATGATGTAGTTATGGGACAAAGTGGACGTTGTTAGCTGGCAAACACACACACACACACACACACACACACACACACACACACACACACACACACAGCAAACACAACGCTGTTCCAACGCCCACACAATCTCTCTAGGCCATAACAGTAATCTGCGTGATGCTGGATGACATAGAGGAACCTTGGGCGATATGACTCTGTCCTGCTTTCTCCCTTTATTCCATGGTTCCCAGAGCCGGTCAGCCATAACATGGACAGAGTGGAGGGCATGCTGAATCTGACTCAGAGTGAGCAGTACCCTCTTAGTGGGCTGCAGCAGAACTCTACCCGGAGCAGCAGATGTAGTGCTTGAGTGGCATACAACACCACATCTACATACAAATCCTGAACTCAAAGTTATAAAGCTGAGAAAAATAGCATGATTCATCTCCCCTTGGAACGTTCACAATTAAATGCCTGGAGGACAAGGCTGTGTTTCACCTGATCCTTGTCAGGTAGAGCTCAGATCGGCAGCAACTAACAGCATGCAGACCTGAGACGCGTACAATCAGGAAAAAATATTGCAGTCAACCCTATGTTAGACACTCAAACGCATGCACACACTCTCTCTCACACACACGTTGGTAAGGGCAGACAGATACACTGGTATGTCGAGAGTCTTGTGGCTAGTTAGTAGATAGATGGTGACCTAGAAAAGCCTCATGGTCCCTCAGCAATGGCGCAATGGGCAGCTGCCAACTGTAAACCACTGGTTCATCCCACGGGTTAGATATGACCCCACAGTTGCCAACATGTCATTTAAATAATATGATCTAGTGGTCAGAACTGATTATAGGGCATTTGTGTTGTGCAAGATGACATGGGTGAGTTAAACAACTGTGGGCCTAGCTGGGACATAGTCAGGCTTTTCAGTAGGCCAAATAACCAAATATTATTTGAGGCTGACTGTCAAAATGTTTTCATTTCTCGCATTTACATTTACATGATACACATTTTTTCAATTTGTATATTTTGCTAATTAGCTACAAAACATTTGAGCACATATGACTTTACACCAGACCAATAATAACCTATGTAATAACTATGTAATAATAATAACCTATGTAATAACTCCGTAGCTACGATTTAGCCAACTGTGGCCTATAACTATGGTTCTACCTGAAATTGTAGGCTGCATGTTTGTTTTTTTAAACAAAGTATTCTACTCCCTACTAATAATTACCATGGAACAAAATATGTGAGTGTTGCCAAACATTCTATACCTCAGGCACACAGTCAATGTACATTGAATTTGCGTTCCGTCCTCAATAGGCTACCTGGATGCATCGCACAGACTGCATGAATGACTCAGTATGCGTGCTATACCGACATCATGACACGTTCAACCCAGGTTGCCAGCTACAAAGGCCAAACCTATTCAGATGTACACTATTAAAGAGTTAGACGAACATGTTTCGTATCTTATTCACATATTCAATGCTATCAGTATTATCATTTTGTATTTGTACTGTAATTTATTTGATCGATAGCAAAGCTTTAGTGACAGTAAATGTACCAGTCACAGCAGACAGTGCACCGAAGAACAATCTGGATGAAAACGATAGCCTGATTTACCTCCTGCCTTTTCTTTTGCCGGATCACTCCCATGCGTACACCCGCTAACCAAATGAAATGTCGCGGCACCAGATGTGTCTAGAAGAAGAATCGTTCCACTTGGTATGTTCAGTGAAATTGGAGACTTTGTGTTTATGTTTCCTTGTAGTTTGGCTGAAAATGTTGCGGTCCTGTCCGTAGCATGACTGGTGGGGCGGAGGCAGGCGAAGGGGTGCTGCTGGGACAATTCCTCACAGTACCACGAGCGGCCACGAGCGTGCGTGCATGACGTAATCGCGTAGCAGTAATAGTTGGCACCGTTAATTGATACAATGTAGCTACAGTAGTTTGTTATATTGTAACTACACATCCCGACAGACAGTTCACAAACTCACACAAACAACAGTGCCAAAATATATGATGCTGTCTGCGATTGCGAACCAATGAGTTATATATACTTGACTTGCCTAGTTAAATAAAGGTTAAATAAAAATGCATAAATATTCACCGCGTGTCCATCTTGGCACTCACTCGCCGTTGTAAAAAATATTTTGGAAGCTCTAGAAATGCATATATTAATGTCTACATTCATTTTTGCCACCTTTGTTCTATTACAGACACTAATGCATACTTTTAAATTATATTATGAGAGCTAAACATACAAAATTAAAAGATTAACGTTTTCCTTAATATATCATTTCTGAAGATTACTAATGTTACTGTCCTCACTACAACAAAAATACCTCAATACATGTAATTTTGTCCTTAAAACAATTAATTGAAATACTGTAGAATTCCATTCATTCCTATGGTGGACTGCTCCTACTGGGGGGTGTCATTATGGCCAACAGGTGGCTTCAAATCCTCTCGGTGGCCAATATATAGCATTTGCAATCCAGGGTTAACATCCATCATTCCTGTAAACACTTCAAGTTGCACACTAAAGATTTTAAAATAAAACACATTGACACCTAAGTTTGCAGCCCAAATAAATACTTCACAGAGTTCAAGTAACAGACACATCTCAACAACTGTTCAGAGGAGACTGCGTAAATCAGGCCTTCATGGTCGAATTGCTACTAAAGGACATTACTAAGAGACTTGCTTGGGCCAATAAACACAAGCAATGGACATTAGACCGGTGAACATCTGTCCTTTGGTCTGTTGAGTCCAAATTTGAGATTTTTGGTTACAACCACCATGTCTTTGCAAGACGCAGAGTAGGTGAACGGATGATCTCAGCTTGTGTGGTTCCCACCGTGAAGCATGGAGAAGGAGGTGTGATGGTGTGGGGTGCTTTGCTGGTGACACTGTCAGTGATTTATTTAGAATTCAAGGCACACTTAACCAGCATGGCAACCACAGTATTCTGCAGCGATACGCCATCTCATCTGGTTTACGCTTAGTGGGACTATCATTTGTTTTTCAACAGGACAATGACTAGAACACCTCCAGGCTGTGTAAGGGCTATTTGACCAAGAAAGAGAGTGATGGAGTGCTACATCAGATGACCTGACCTCCACAATCACCCAACCTCAAACCAATTGATATGGTTTGGGATGAGTTGGACCGCAGAGTGAAGGAAAAGCAGCCAACAAGTGCTTAGCATATGTGGGAACTCCTTCAAGACTGTTGGAAAAGCATTCCAGGTGAAGCTGGTTGAGAGAATGCCAAGAGTGTGCAAAGCTGTCATCAAGGCAAAGGGTGGCTACTTTGAAGAATCTAAAATATATTTTGATTTGTTTAACACGGAGTTAACACATGATTCCATATGTGTTACTTTATAGTTTTGATGTCTTCACTATTATTCTACAATGTAGAAAATAGTTCAAATTAGAGAAACTCTGGGAATGAATAGGTGTCCCCAAACTTTTGACTGGTACTCTATTTATATAGCTTAAATCAAATCAAGAGAATATTGGTCTTCATTCAGCTAGCACTATGTGATCTGGAAACCACACACACAAACATAAAAGGGTAAAAAATAATTGTATTAAAAAAAGAAAAAACAAGTAATATACATAGTCAAAGATTAGGGGACAGAATCTGGCCTATTCAAAATTAGACACATAGGACTAATAATCAGATATAAAATACAATAAATATCTACAATTTTAAACATATATCGCAATGTACATGTACACGCGTTTGGTCTAAAATCATTTGCATATGATAAGGGCGTTATACAGTAACAGCCTCAAAGTACTCATATATTTTCCCGTTGTAAAGAGGACATCAAACGAGAAATTGTCCATATAGCCAACAGTCCTTTGCTTGTTTTCTCTTTGGCTCAAACAAATACAGAGGAATAGAGAGTTGGAATACATAATTGTCATATTATCTCTCTACCTTCTGTAACGGTAAGATTTAACTGTTCCTTCACTGTTTAAAAAGGTATAGTAGGCATCATGCAAATTAAATGATGTGCGAGCTATTACAAACAAACACCAAGACACTTTAGTCCTTGTCAGTCTACGTATTGCACAACCGTAAACATTTTGAGACTAAATGTAAACAATAGGCTATGACATTGTTCCTTTGCTTCAGTGCCGAGCAGTAAACAGAATAGAATATATATGTCCCTTCCTTATGTATATATAAAAAAATAAAATTAAAATTAAAACATTCACAAGGCACTTATTGAGTAAACGTCATTGAATTTAACTCACTGATAGAACTCCAGCACACCACTTGAGTCATGACAACTCTTCAGAGTTTAACGTCTACCATAAATACCAGGGTTGGGGTCAATTCAAATTGAAGTCAGTAAATTCAGGATTTTAATTGAAAATCCCAACATTTTTAAATAGGTTTTCCTTTTAAGTTGATTGAAGTCATTGAAAATACATTTTCTCAATAATTTAATTGGAATTTCAGTTTAATTCCTGAATGGACTGCCTTCAATTCAAATTGACCCAAACCCTGATAAATACCCAGTTAAAATGACACATTCAGTACCTGCCAACACACACAGTACACAAAGTACAGAGAAAGACACGCCTGACTGCATTATGGTATTTTGACTGGTTTGAAACTAGTAGTTACTCCACTGTCACAGACTTGGCTAGGTTCCTGGGGCAGTCCACCTGAGAAGATGGAAAGAAAATCAACATTAGTGTTAAGGTCTCGCACACAGACACAGAGCACGCAGACAGAGCACGCACACAGACACAGAGCACACACACAGAGCATGCAGACAGAGCACGCACACAGACACAGACAGAGCATGCACACAGAGCACGCAGACACAGAGCACGCAGACACAGAGCACGCAGACAGAGCACAGACACAGAGCACGCACACAGAGCACGCACACAGAGCACGCACACAGAGCACGCACACAGCTTTTTAAAAACACCCTCAGACACAACACATATTATGACTGCTGTCGGCTGTAACAGAGGACCATTGGGGCCTGGTGACTTACATCGTATCCTCGGAGCACAGCCAAGTGGAAGGACATGAGCTGGAGAGGAATGACACTGAGGACGCCCTGAAGGCAGTCCACTGTCTGTGGCAACTCAATGGTCTTGTAAGCATTCTTAGTGATCTCAGGGTCGTCCTGGCAACACAGGATAATGGGCCGCCCCTGACAGGAAGGGGGAAAACAGGATCAATAATGATATAATCATTAAACTATTCTGTCCATTGTGATATTCCCTCAGGTGAATTATTTTTGAATACCAGGGTGTACAAAAGCTACTGAATGTCAAAGTCAGAGAGAGGGAGAGAGTCCCCCTTCCTCTGTGTGTGTGTGTGTGTGTGTGTCTCACCTGGCGTGCTGTGACCTGCTGCAGAGCGTTGTGACACTTGGTGTAGCAGGCGTCTTTCATGATGATCATAATGACAGGCATGTGTTTGTCGATGAGAGCCAGGGGACCGTGCTTCAGCTCCCCAGCCAGGATGCCCTCTGAGTGCATGTACGTGATCTCTTTGATTTTCTGTAACAGGAAAATAATCAAATGAAAGTCAATAAGCCATCTAGTCCTCCTCAGAGTTATTTGACATTTTTGTATTTAACTAGGCAAGTCAGTTAAGAGCACATTCTTATTTACAACAACGGCCTATACCAGCCAAACCCGGACAACGCTGGGCCAATTGTGCACCGCCCTATGGGACTCCTAATCACAGCCGGTTGTGATACAGCCTGGATGCAGTGCCTTAGACCACTGCACCACTCGGGAGCTCTCTACCCCGAGGCTCTCCAACTCTGTTCCTGGAGAGCTACCCTCCTGTTGGTTTTAACTCCAACCCTGTTCTTGGAGAGCTACCCTCCTGTTGGTTTAAACTCCAACCCTGTTCTTGGAGAGCTACCCTCCTGTTGGTTTTAACTCCAACCCTGTTCTTGGAGAGCTACCCTCCTGTTGGTTTAAACTCCAACCCTGTTCTTGGAGAGCTACCCTCCTGTTGGTTTAAACTCCAACCCTGTTCTTGGAGAGCTTACCGTTCTCTATTTTTTTTGTGGTTCTTTTTTTTACCCCCTTTTTCGATCTCGTCTCATCGCTGCAACTCCCCAACGTGCTCGGGAGAGTCGAAGGTTGAGTCGTGTGTCCTCCAAAACATTACCCGCCAAACCGCGCTTCTTAACACCTGCTCGCTTAACCCGGAAGCCTGCTGCACCAATGTGTCGGAGGAAACATAGTTCAACTGACGACCAAGTCAGCCTGCAGGCACCCAGCCCACCACAAAGATCCACTAGACCACATAGGAGGGCATCTCTCCAGGAACAGGGTTGGAGTTAAAACCTACAGGAGGGTTTCTCTTCAGGAACAGGGTTAGAGTTAAAACCTACAGGAGGGTATCTCTCCAGGAACAGGGTTGGAGCAAAAACCTAAAGAAGGGTAGCTCTCCAGGAACAGGGTTGGAGAGCCCTGCATGAAGAGTAGTTTCAGTGCTCACCAGTGCCCCCTCCATACAAGTGGCGTAGTTGTATCCACGGCCCATAACCAGCAGGGACCTCTGCTGGTACAGCTCGCTTGCAATGTTTTTGATCTGGTCGTCCAGAGTCAGAACCTCCTTAATCAACCCTGAGGAGAGGAACACCAGACATATTCTGCATTAGCTCACAAGGAGGTCACAGTGAGGGAATGCATTGGAGGTAGACAGATAAGGAGTGTAAAATGACAGGGGTGGCTAGAGGTTATAGATAAGTAGTTGACAGGGGCTATGAGAGGGTGGAGGTTATAAGGGGGGGGGGGGGGGGGGGCGTAACGAGAGGCACAGAGAGTCAGGCTGACCTGGCAGCATCCTCAATCCGTTGATGATCTCCAGTCTCCTCTTCTGCAGGGAGATTCTGTCCTCACTCATCATCAAACCAAACATGGTGAGGGCCACAAACTGGCTGGTGTACGCCTGGAGAAAGTAGGGGGCACTGTGAGCAGTCATGCACAAACACTTGTATATGAGGCACTTGCATAAACACAGTACACCATCTCCTCCAAATCTCAACCTAGGTACACATGTGAATCCTGACATCAATATAGTCGCCGTGCTCAGTACAACACCACTGAGCTCACATTAACTGAGGCTTCCCTGTGAACAGACGGCAGTGTGGTGGTGGTGGTGGTAGTGTACCTTGGTGCTGGCCACGCCGATTTCAGGGCCAGCGTTGATGTGAACGCCACAGTCTGTCTCCCTGGAGATGGAGCTGCCCACTGTGTTGGTGATGCCCACCGTCAGAGCTCCGCGGCCCTGACAGTAACGCAGCGTCATCAGGGTGTCTGCTGTCTCACCTGGAAGGAGGTGGAGTCATAGCGTCTTGTGAAACAAAGCACAATCGATCACCATATCTGACCAGATAATGTGCAGTCTCACGTACCAGACTGGCTGATGAAAAAGCAGACGTCATCTCTAAAGACAGGAGTGATGCGGTCCAGGAAATCAGAGGCCAGTTCCACCATCACAGGCAGTTCAGTCAACTCCTCCAGAATCTGTCTGGTCTAGAGGCATCAAGGAAGGGTATCATCAATCACTCTATTTTTCATCTATGAACAACCGACTGTTCAGCCTGGAGTCTGGACTATTTGAGTCCTTTTTCTTAATATAAGCCATTTAGCAGATGCTTTTATCCAAAACGACCCACAGTGAAGTGTGCGTACATTTTTTATGTGTGGGTGGTCTCGGGAATCGAAGACACAATCCTGACGTTGCAAGCGCCATGCTCTACCAAATAAAATACACATTTTATGTCACATGCTTCATAAAACAACAGGTGTAGACTAACAGTGAAATGCTTACATACGGGACATTCCAAACAATTCAGAGAGAAAAATAGTAACACAAGGAATAAATACACAATGAGTAATGAATGATAAGTTGGCTATATACACGGGTACCAGGTAAATACTTTTGAGTATATATAGTGTATGTGGACACTCCTTCAAAATGAGTAGATTCAGCTATTTCAGCCACACCCATCGCTGACCAATGTATAAAATTGACTCTGCCAATGTTTGTACAAACTGACTCTGGAAGCAACGTCAACATTGGAACTGTTCGTCTGGAGCGTCATGAAATGGGTTTCCATGGCCGAGCAGCCGCACACCGTAAAACTTCAATGAAAACGCTGAGTCTCAAATAGCCGCCTGTCCCTTTTAATAGTCGGGCAACGGCTTGATTTGGTACATTCAATAATGACTTGAAGAAATGACGGCAATCATCCGTTTTTAAATCGCCAGTAACAAACTGCTAGCCATTGGCTGCTAACAGCTGAGAACTGCTAGCCATTGGCTGCTAACAGCTGAGAATTGCTAGCCATTGGCTGCTAACAGCTGAGAACTGCTAGCTAACTGGCAAGCACAAAAACAGTCAACAACTTTGGGAGTGCAGATCCCCAAGAAATTGTCCAATCCCCCTCTAGTAGTGAAAGTAAGAACTGCCAAAAAGGAGAATAATTATGTCAAGTCAAAGTTTTTTGTTGTTGTCTGAAAGAGGCATACTTAGACAAAATAAATGTGACACAGTATGTAAATGATAACACATTATTGCAAGAAATTAGATTTGATCTTAGTCCTGTATTGACGCTTTGCCTATTTGATGACTCGTCGAAGGTCATAGCGGGATTTCTTATATGCATCCGAATTAGTGTCCCACTCCGACTGAGCAATACAGGACCAGGACCCATACAGGATCTTTCTCGTTACACCCACACAAGTGTCAATTAGTGAATCTCCTACTCAGTCTACAGCAAAATGTCCATAAACCGTCTAGCACTCACCGCCACTCCAGCATGGAAACTGGTCCCACAGCCAATCAGGATGAGGCGTCTGCAGCGCCTGATCTCCTTCAGATGGTCTTTCAGCCCCCCCAGGACCACTGGTGATCAAAAGCACATCTCTGACACAAAACAAGACGCATTTCTGATCTTCAGCTACGGATCTATTTCTAAAGTTATCTGTTTGGGGTACTGTGTGTGCCATACCTAGCCTGGGTACCAGTCTGTTTGAGTTAACATTCTACTCCTTGCTACTCGTCGTCATGTTTAGCATCACACGGAGTACATTGAGTGGATTTCAGACTATGCCATACCTGTGTTGGTTTCAAAACAGATCCTTCCTCTCATGGTGTTGAAGACAGACTCTGGCTGCTCAAAAATCTCCTTCTGCATGAAGGCTTTGAAGTTCCCTGTGAGTCAACATCCAAATCAAATCAAATTCTATTGGTCACATACACATGGTTAGCAGATGCCAATGCAAGTGTAGCGAAATGCTTGTGCTTCTAGTTCTGACTATGCAGTAAAATCTAACAAATTCACAATAACTAGCTTATACACACACACACACAAATACACACAAATACACACAAATGTAAAGGGATGAATAAGAATATGTAAATATAAACATCCATGTTATGCATCAATACCAACCCCAAGAACAGATCACCCAGGAATACAGACAGACTCCAAGTGAAAGAAGACTGCATCAGGCTCTCACTCATTTCTGAAAACTGCACATAGCTAATAAGTGCTTAATAATTCTAACTGTCCCAACACCTCTGCATAACCCTGGCCGTATCTACTTTACACTGATTGGTTATTAGCAGAGCCATGTATTTAGAGGGGTGGCGCTAACTCTCAGAATGTCTAATTTTGTTCTAATTCTAGACAATCCATAACATAGTTTAACTATTCCCCATGTCATGTTAACGGACCACTAAAATGGCTGCCATAGAATGTTGTAGTATCATGTCAATGCATCAGAAACCTCAAAGTTCCAACTCTCTAAATACAGGGCTCTCGTTATCAGTGTGTGACTGTGTGTTGTGATGACCCCTGACCTTTCATGATCTGCTGCAGCTCCATCTGTAGGGTCTGGATGGCCCGGTTAGGGTCCTCCCCGGCACAGCGGCTCATACGGTGCAGGGACAGCTTGCCCTGGGCCACCGCTGCTATGTCATCATCCCGCAGGTAGATCACCTTGTTGGTGTGTTCAATGATAGCACTAGGGGTGAAGCAGGAAGGACAGAGATATGTTTTTTTCCCCCCCATAAGAGTGTGTAAGGAACATGGCAGTAATATACAGTACATGAATAAGTACATGTAATGACAGTTGACGGCCAGTAGATAGGAGTGTAGAACACAATCAGTATTGAACTGGAAGAGCTACATTAATTACATCTGGGGTTAGTTATCCAGTTGAGGGGAGATTCATGTTCTCGTGGCTCTCACCTGGCATCAGAAGCAAAGAAGAACTCCACTGCCTTCCTGTCACTGACTGAGTGCAAGGCTACGGTGCTGTCCACTCTGTTCCTGAAGTTCCTCTGCTGGATGCCTTCTATAAAGTGACCTGAAAAGTAGACGGGGTCACACAGACGGAACATAATAGAACAGAATGGATTTTTCCAGAAGGAACTTCAGTTGTATAACAGCATATAACATAACTAATTACTAAACCGTTTGAAATGTAATTGACACTAAACATTACAGACAGATATTATTTAGGCTCACCCAAAAGGTGAAAGGGTGCTCTTAACATTTTGTCTTTGGTAAGTTTCCCTTTTCACTTCATTTCAAATTAGTCATGTTTATTTTCAGCTAAATGAAAACAGATTTATCAAAATCATGGTTCCGAGCACAAGAAAGTTGAGAGCTAAAGTTGATATAAATTCATAAAAATGTCAAGCTAAGTGCTCTGCTTGATGACAAACAGCACTTTACCTATACAGACGAGATTGCACAAGCAACTTCGGTCACAAATCCCAACCTGCTCATTACAGCTACAGTACACAACAGGGGTATTACAAATTATAAAGGAGAATACTTAAAAACACCAGGACTAAAAGTTTCAGTTGGCGCCATCAAGAGTTGTCTGCCAACAGCTGGCCTAGTGTCCAGAGGCACCCAGAGAGAGGGACTCACCAGTACTGTTGTACTGAATAGGAATCTGTTCCATTGACAGCTCATACTTGCTCCTCACGCCTATCAGCAGAGGACTTCCTCTCCTAAGGCAGGATGACAGTAACAGAGGACATTAGAGGCTGAGGCTGGAATGAGAGAGTGAGAGAGGATGATAGTGACAGAGTCCATTAGAGAGGCTGAGGCTGGCATGAGACAGAATGAGAGAGGATGACAGTGACAGAGATCCGTTTGTGGCTGAGGCTGGAATGAGAGAGTGAGAGAGGATGATAGTGACAGAGTCCATTAGAGAGGCTGAGGCTGGCATGAGACAGAATGAGAGAGGATGACAGTGACAGAGATCCGTTTGTGGCTGAGGCTGGAATGAGAGAGTGAGAGAGGAAGACAGTGACAGAGATCCGTTTGTGGCTGAGGCTGGAATGAGAGAGTGAGAGAGGAAGACAGTGACAGAGAACGTTAGAGGCTGGAATGAGAGAGTGAGAGATGATGACAGTGACAGAGGCCATTAGAAGCTGAGGCTGGAATGAGAGAGAGGCTGAGGCTGGAATGAGAGAGTGAGCCAATGTGAGAAACTGGTATGAACTAGACCTACATTTTTTGGGCCAAATCAAACCGCTGTCTGAGACACGCTCTCTTAGAATAGACAAAGGCAGTCATAACACACCCTCCACTTTCTCCCACAGAGTAGACCACATCCGTTCACTCAGCTATAAAGACAGGCCAACAGCATCCCACACACATCACTCAACTTGGTCTTGTACAATCACTGGTTTTGTTCATTATAATACCCTGAAATCTTTATGGTTAGACCAGTGGCGTGGGTCTGCAGAAATGATGATGCTTAAAGTTAGAGAGGGAGATATAAGAGCAGCTTCAGTGATTTTTGCAGTTCATTCCAGTCATTGGCAGCAGAGAACTGGAAGGAAAGGCGGCCAATATCAAGCAACAATACCATGAAGGAGGGCATTGTTTAATGGAGGAGGTGAGGAACTACAAACACTTGTATAATGACTTAATTGCAACCATTCTTTCCCCTGGAAAGCAACTCTGACAAGAGACAGTAAACTACACTCAGTGGATAAGAGCCCTCTCTGGAGAAGCTCCACTCTGGTCCTTAGCCCATTGAGCTCTCTCATTTGAAAACTGAGAGTGGAGGAGAAATCTTAACTGACACAAAACACACACAACCACTAGTTTGCACACATACAGACACACAGTGAACAGTGTTGCTTACTGTGCATAATGTGCCACTTTTACAGGTATACAGTTAACATTATGCTGATAAAAAGGGATGACAAAACTTGTATAGGTTTCTTACACAAACATCATGCCTTGTTCATACCTGACTTTATCGTTTCACCTAAACCAGAACATTGCATCATAGTGGGCATGTGGTAACACAACTCTTTGAAACAGGATCAGATTCCCTGATTCATGGGCTTCCATGGAACCTTGTGCTTCGTGAGAGTTCTACAGGATATTATGCAACACTTGAGATCAGCGACAGGGTTAGAGGTCAGAAAGGGGGTCAATCTATAATGGAAGGTAAAGTGTTCTGGTAGGCCGGGCGAACGTGTGAGGTAGAAGTGATGGGGTCGAGTAGAGAAATGTCAGAGGGATCATACTGACCTGGTGGCTACAGCTTCCCCCGGGAAGTGGATGCTTTTGAAAACCAGAGCAAAAGCCCCTTCCTTGGAGAGAAGAGACAAAAGGAGTACAGCAAGTTAGCGGTGTCAGAAATGACATCCTGTAGACCTCAGTGAATTCACATCCAATATGATCTCATTTAGGACAGGATGATATTGACACAATGAGTCATCAACAACAGTCAGATGCACTATAATGTTTAAACTTCATAGCCTGCACTCATGTCCGACATCAGTCCCTAGACAGGCTAAACCCAATAGACATCAGTCAAAGGAAAGCGATAGAAGACAAAAAGATAGGAAACTATGGCAAATCAGCTGAACCCTTTATCCCTGCCTAAACCCCAGCCCAGCCACTCTGCTCCCTCCTCCCTCTATCCCCTGCCTAAACCCCAGCCCAGCCACTCTGCTCCCTCCTCCCTCTATCCCCTGCCTAAACCCCAGCCCAGGGGCCCAGTAAGGTGAGGAGATGGGGTATGCTGTGAGATAGATGGAGTACGCTGGGAGGCAGAGAAACTAAGCTCCACACACTCAGGCTGTAGAAGGAATAAGAGGCCCCTCTGTGGAAGCACTACTCTGCTCCCTAGCCCTGAGCTCTCTCATTGGCCAAACTGAGAGGGGAGGAGAAATATAAAACAAATAAACACACACACACACACACACACACACACACACACACACACACACACACACACACACACACACACACACACACACAGCTTATGATTCAGTCTGTTTTCAATTATGCCAAGAACTAATCTCGTTGTTCAACTTTCCCCTTCTTTTATTGAAGCTACAGAGTGAGGTCTTCGTTTTCTTCTGGGGTAGTTGGGTGGGGTGGGCTGATATACAGGATATTAGGTCATCTTTCAGAGCCACTTCTAAAACCAGACTCAACCAGATCCCAGCACACAGAACACAGCAGGACTTTTAGACCCTAAAAACCTTTTCCTTTCAGGTTGCGGAGGGCATTAGGTTAGCTGCTACATACGGACAACTGCTGTTGATTATGTGATGTGGTTAAAGGGAAACAGTAAACAGGCCAGACAAGGGGGGGGGGGGGGCGACGACATTGCAACACAAAACCCCAGCTGACATGTCCTAAATGAATTGTTTGTTTGTCACAACATAATCAACTACCCTACCACATGCAGACAGGACTGTTAATTGTGTGTGGTCATATACAGAGATTTTCCCAGAAGAATCCACACCCCTCCATGACGCTTACCAGCTGCTGGATGACGCGCTCCACCAGGGTGGAGAAGGACACATAATCGTTCTCGCTGTTGTCATAGACATATTTAATCAGCTTGGGGATGACCTCGGTGTCCGTCTCCGACTCAAACTTGTACCCCTTGGATTTCTGACGGCAGTATACAAAAAAACACTGCTGTTAGTTACAGACACAACAACCTTCAAAACAGACAATGTTTCTCTCAACAAAAATAAGAGATGTAGCCTAACTGTCAGTCTCAGTTATTAGCTCAGTCTGGCTAATGAAACAGCACCGCAGACCCTGACATACCGCAACCATGAAGGGCAAAGTCAGGACAATTCAAGTGGATTTATTAGCATGGGAAACATATGTTAACATTGCCAAAGCAAGTGAAGTAGATAACAAACAACTGACAATCTGTACAGGAATCTACGGTCTGACCCATCAACAACAACAGAAATAGAATCCATAGAAAGGGCTTGGTAACTCTGACCCTGGTAATTTCACTGGTAAACTAATGGGTACACTCGCAATGGCTGCCAGTCCACCCATTATGCCACCATTGACTTGAATGGGGAGGCCAGTTCTATCGATTCCATTTCTGCGTCAACACCTTTATACATCCACGCTACAGAAATATAATACTGTAATGTCCTTTCATTCAATAACATTTGCTAATGTCTACAAACAAATCCCACATATATGATTTCTATTGGGCCTACTGACCAACGGCCTAAGGGCGTGTCTGTGTGGTCTTTACACTTGTAAAACTACACTTCTTCTGGTTTATGATGTCTGTACAGACCTGTATACCCGTGCACAAAGGTCTAGTAGCAATGATGTGTTCAAGGTGTGTAAATAAATGTCCGGATTGGAATGCCTTGTGTGTTCTCACAACTTACCAGGTATTTCCTGAGCTCCTTGTAGTTAGTGATGATTCCATTGTGGATCACAACAAATTCTAAGGTGAAGAACAGAGATCACATGTCAAATATTTGGCATTCACAGAATACCTATTCCTCTGTGACAGCATAACATTATCTTGTGTCAAACATGGGTTAATAGCTACAGTGTAATTATTGTAAGTAAATATCTACTCTGCTCTAATTAAGTCTTCCAAACAAATCAATCCATTTTATTTCATAAAGCTTTTTACGTCAGCACTTGTCACAAAGTGCTTTCCAGATACCCAGGCTAAAACCTCAAAGAGCAAGAAATGTACATGCAGAAGCACACACGTGCTTGTATTTAAGGTCACAGTCTCTCTTGTTTTACGTCCTAGGCCAGGGTTCCACAACTGGTGGCCCACGGGTGGTTTTATTTGGCCAATAGTTTTCTGAGCCAATATATTATTATTATTTCCCAATATTGGACCAGGAAATCAGCTCCTTGTAATTTTGGAAATCTAAGTATTCTCACCCATTATAGAGAGACATGTTATCCTATACAAATGTAAGCAAGGATTCAAATTATTATGTTTTATTCAAATATTATATCTGTTTCAGCTTATTGCGGTCAATATACGGTCT
The DNA here is from genome assembly GCF_045791955.1 of Oncorhynchus clarkii lewisi. NCBI lineage: Eukaryota > Metazoa > Chordata > Actinopteri > Salmoniformes > Salmonidae > Oncorhynchus > Oncorhynchus clarkii. The sequence continues at coordinate 36,247,404 of NC_092175.1, read as the reverse complement.
ACAAATGATTATGTTCTGGCCACCCGACCATCCACTCAATAAAAAAAAACACAAATAAAGAATTTAAAAAGATCAGTCCGCGGCTGAATCTAGTTGATGGTCCCTGACATAGGAGAACATCCTGGTTTCTTTATGAATTACTATCATGATGGAGCTACTCTCTAAGGTGAACTCAAGCACATCTGCATAGGCCTCGGGAGAAAGCTCAGGCAGGCTAGGACACCAGGCAATACATCAGACAGCATGGAGTTAAGCCATCTCATTATCTAGCAAAAATGACCCCTGACCCCTTTCTCTTTAAAGTTTTCATCTGCTTTCCGGTGTTTCTCTTCCTTAAGGAAAGCAGGGCCCATTAAATGAAGGCAACAACAGGGGTAAGTTAACGACCTCTATATGGTAAACCAGATGACTAAGATGCTCTTTTAGGGGCTGCAATGTAAAGCCAATGGGGACACATTATATTGTACCCCCGTTCTCTTGTGTTGAGTGAATGGCTGCATTATAGTGTGTTTACAAACCGCTTAATACTGTACTAACATTGCTTCAGCAATTCTTACCATCTACTGTGTGATCCTACAGTACGAGTGTGTTCTTACCGTTGTTCTTGTCGGAGCGGTGTGGATGGCAGTTGACAGCGTTGGGCTCTCCATGTGTCGCCCAGCGGGTGTGAGCAATGCCAAAGTGTGTGTCCAGCTCAGTGTCCAGGTCAATGGAGTCGTTCTCTGATCACACACACAATCAACGATCAGACTAAAACATCAACATGTTAAAGCACGAAGCAGTGAGAAACATACTAAGCATAGGCTAATACGTAGTACTAGACTGTGAACTAGTAGAAACTAGTATAGGAGAAGATCGTGGAGTTGACTCAAGTAGAGTGGTATGGAGCAAGAGAGGGAGAGTAGAGAGTTCAGCTTAACGTAGGAGAGTAGCGAGGGAGAGTAGAGAGTTCAGCTTAATGCAGGAGAGTAGCGAGGGAGAGTAGAGAGTTCAGCTTAATGTAGGAGAGTAGCGAGGGAGAGTAGAGAGTTCAGCTTAATGCAGGAGAGTAGCGAGGGAGAGTAGAGAGTTCAGCTTAATGCAGGAGAGGAGCGAGGGAGAGTAGAGAGTTCAGCTTAATGCAGGAGAGTAGCGAGGGAGAGTAGAGAGTTCAGCTTAACGTAGGAGAGTAGCGAGGGAGAGTAGAGAGTTCAGCTTAATGTAGATGTGTAGCGAGAGAGTAGAGTTCAGCTTAATGTAGTAGAGTAGCGAGAGAGTAGAGTTCAGCTTAATGTAGGAGAGTAGCGAGGGAGAGTAGAGAGTTCAGCTTAATGTAGATGTGTAGCGAGAGAGTAGAGTTCAGCTTAATGTAGGAGAGTAACGAGGGAGAGTAGAGAGTTCAGCTTAATGCAGGAGAGTAGCGAGGGAGAATAGAGTAGCGAGTTCAGCTAAATGTTGGAGAGTAGCAAGGGAGAGTAGAGAGTTCAGCAAAATGTAGGAGAGTAGAGTTCAGCTTAATGTAGGAGAGTAGCGAGGGAGAGTAGAGAGTTCAGCTTAATGTAGGAGAGTAGCGAGGGAGAGTAGAGTTCAGCTTAATGTAGGAGAGTAGCGAGGGAGAGTAGAGTTCAGCTGAATGTAGGAGAGTAGCGGGGGAGAGTAGAGTTCAGCTGAATGTAGGAGAGTAGCGAGGGAGAGTAGAGAGTTCAGCTTAATGTAGGAGAGTAGAGAGTTCAGCCTACTGTAGAGCTCCTCATCCAGAGCCTTGACCTTCCCCCTCTTCTTGATCAGGCAAATGTTGACGTTGTCACCATTGTCATTTTTCCTAGGGCCATCCACTCCGACACCTGAAAGCCAAACGCAGAAAAAACATGAATCTATTACAACCATAATCTCTTGTGGATGGCAGTGTTGTAATATAGACCACATAGTGAGTGTCTCAGCCTTGTCTCTGTCAGATACATTTTTACTCTGTCTTGTCTCTGTGTCAGATACATTTTTACTCTGTCTTGACTCTGTGTCAGATACATTTTTACTCTGTCTTGACTCTGTGTCAGATACATTTTTACCCTGTCTTGACTCTGTGTCAGATACATTTTTACTCTGTCTTGACTCTGTGTCAGATACATTTTTACTCGATCTTGACTCTTGTCTCGAACAATGAGAACTCATAATTTCTTCCCGAGACCAGCTGAGCAAAAAAATTATAATGATTATCAGCTCCCATTCATTCAGCTCCTAAAACCACTTCGACAGGCCAAATATCCACACTCCCTCATGACCCATTCATAACGTATTGCCTATTGAAACCTGGGCTTCCTACTTCATTAGTAACATTAATGTCCTATACTTTCATAGAAGATATTTTTCAAACTTTGTCTCTCTTGTCAGAATTTCGCTTTAGGTGGTCTCGAACTCAACACTGGTGGACAGACTATGTAAACATGAGCATCTCATCAAATTACACAAGAATTTAGTTCTGGGTTAACTGAGATTATTTACAACCCTGAACCATAGTGTCCTGTTGGACTTTATCAAGAGGCTATGTGGAGACAAGATATCTTCCTTGGCCTCAAGGAGACTGTCTCTCGTCTATGATTGTGATCAAATAAGACCTAAGACCACAACATTGTTTTTTTTTAAATTACCTGCAGAGTCATATCCCCTGTACTCAAGTCTCTGCAGTCCCTTCACCAGTGTGTCAAAGATCTCCTTCCTTGTCCGTGGCACTCTGTAGTTCAGATAGGCAAAAATCCCTGCAAGAAATAAAAGGTACAAGTTGCTTTATTTTTCAACAAGAACAAAAGTGTTGTATTCAAGAAATAACAAACTAACATGATTCACAAAAGCCAGTATCCCACATTACATGTCTTAGACTCAAACCATTATATTATACATGGGGTTGCATCTTTGCTACATTGAATGGGTTGGTATGAAGAGTCAGTGGGCTGGATCTACAGTGAGCTCCAAAAATATTGGGACAGTGACACATTTTGTGTTGTTTTGGCTCTGTACTCCAGCACTTTGGATGATTTGAAACGATACAACGACTAAAGTGCAGACTGTCAGCTTTAATTTGAGGGTATTTTCATCCATATCAGGTTTTGGTTGTTTCAGATGAATTTGTTGCCTAATAGAAATGAATGGTAAATAATGTATTGTGTCATTTGTAGTCACTTTTATTGTGAATAAGAATAAAATGTTTGTAAACACTTCTAAATCAATGTGGATGCTACCATGATTATGAATAATCCTGAATAAATTGTGAATAATGATGAGTGAGAAAGTTAGAAACACAAATATAATCCCCCCCCACAAAGATGCTAACCTCAACTGTTATTGTAATGGTGAGAGGTTAGCATGTCGTGGGTGTATGATATTTGTGCATCTAACTTTCTCACTCATCATTATTCACCATTCATTCAGGACTTTCTGTAATCATGGTAGCATCCACATTACTTACCATTGGGCACAAAATAACCTGAAAACACAACCAAAACAAACAACAAATGCATCCAACAAGTTTGAAGGGTGTCAAGCTTGATGTTATCATTATGTGCTAGGAATATGTGACCAAATACTAATCTTTTGGCTACTTTAATACACATACAGTGTGAGTGAATTTGTCCCAAAACTTTTGGTCTCTTAAAATGGGAGGACTATATACAAAAAGTGCTGTAATTTCTAAACGATTCACCCGACATGGATGATTATACCCTCATATTAATGCTGACAGTCTGCACTTTAACCTCATCGTCATTGTATCATTTCAAATCCAAAGTACTGGAGTACAGAGCCAAAACAACACGAAAATGTGTCAGTGTTCCAATACCTTTGGAGCTCACTGTATTTCCAACGCCTGTCGCAGTTTGACAGCAGCTGTTTCATCCGTGAAAATTAGCTCCTGTCAGAGACCCAGGTCTAACAGCCATATGCAAAGCTCTGTGTTTAACAGAGCAGTCCAGATGTGGTCTGTCGAGTTTTACATACGGGATGACAAACTGTTCTAACTTTCAATAGTCAAACATTAGTGAATTATCGAATTATTGTTTTAGTAATGTTGAGGTTAGTAATGTAAAGGTTAGTAATGTTAGTCAAGTTTAGTATGACACAAAACTACATAGGTCAGTAATGCAAATGCGTGCAGAAACGTACACAAATACCAATGAATAATGCATTTTAATGGCAGTACAATTTTAAAGATGTATTATATACATTAGGAGGTCGTTGAAGTAACTGTTAATGTGACCACGGTCTCTCCCGAGGAGAACGTCGAGCTGATACTCTCTTACGGCAGAATTGATCATTAAAAACAATGGACTTTTCATAGCAGGTTAGGAGAACTTACGCAGGAGGTTAGGATAATTAACGTAGAAGGTTATAAGAAACAGGTTAAGGTTAGGAAAAAAGTTAGCGTTAGCTAAAATACAACAACAAAAAATTACTTTAGACGTCAATTTGACATAAACTGTATCCCATCCGCGAGCTAGCCAGCTGTGCTAGTTACTGCTATTTGCTACGAAGTTATCTAGCTAATAATCATAATAGTCACGAAATTGTACATATTTGCCTTACCACACATGGTCCAACAGAATATCGTAGTCTTTCAAGTGAAAAGTATCTGGGATGTTGTGGAAGATATTCAGAGATGTCGGGCTACAACTTTTAAAGTGAAGGCGTGTAGGAACCCAGTACCCCGCCCCCTGTTTCCTTGACAATTTGTTTTGGGGGGGATCATTGTACCCTCTAATCCGCTGTGAAATATATTTTCCATAAACAAAAATATTGTATTTTCAGCTGTTTGAAGCTGGTTTACAAAACCAAAAGTAATAGACACAAAAATGTAATAACTGGAAGCACATAAATAGTACACATAGAACATATCTACCGTTTCTTAGACTTGCTTTCAAGTAGAATGATAGATCTATAACAAACAATTAATTCTATGTGAATTTGGGTCGACGAACAAATGACATATTGGCACTTTAACCTTTATTTTGACAGGGAGTCATGCTGAGACCAAGCTCTCTTTTACAGATGAGCCTTGCAATTACAAAAATATACACATCAAATACAAAACAGAAATACAAAACATGATCATAGGAAACAAACTCATTTATCAGTAATAAGGTCTGCATTGCCCTATAGGCACCAAAACATCAAATTGGACATATTTATGGACTATCTGGAGTGTAAACATGTTTGACCATTAACATTCCTATTTTCCCTAAATACCTAACCCTTAACCTAACCCCCAAAACTTAAGCTTAAAATAGCATTTGAACAAATTCAGGACCTGAAAAAAGTCCTGACTTCAAAAAAGCTATTGTTTTCCTACATTTTCACTACATTCGGTTGAAATGTGAGGACATTGGGGTCCTGATAAGGTAGGAAAACAAGTACACACACACACATTGGTTTTACTATCCTTGTGGGGACTGAAAAATGTATTCTCATTCAAAATCCTATTTTCCATAACCCCTAACCTAACTTTAATCTTAGCCCCTAACACTAACCCTGAAACTAAATCTAACCCAGAACGACATTTTCCTTGTTTTATTATCCTTGTGAGGACTTCTGGTCCCCACAAGAATAGTAAAACCAAACCACACACACATGATACAGGATACTTTTTCTAATAGCCGGACCTGGAGTGTCATAATTTCACCAAAGAGTTTATTCTCATCAAGGTAAAGTACTCCTCAAGAGAATATATGTGATATTAGACAAATGACGGGATGATGGGAGTGTCAGATTTTAAGACATCAAAGCACAACAATAATGCAATATGTATATTTTGTTTCTTACTCATTTACTTTCAAAGATGGACCATTTGTTTTTAATGGCTATATTCCCTATGGCAGACATTATTCTAATCGTTTTAAATGTTTCATGAGTTTCATGGTAATGCATAGTCGTCAGTGTGTTCAATAACATTTTAATGTAGTCCAGGAGGATATAGCATTGTCATTGTCTGATTTTACACTCCCCACCCTAGTCCAGTGTAGACCAGGGGACAACCCCGTCATCAGTAGTCATGCAGAAGAGCGAGCACCTCTGCCTCTTGTGGACACGTCTGTGTGGGATGGTGTGGCCAGCTAGACGAATGGATGCTGTGTCTGTGAGTAGATCCTGTACATGTGTTCATCTGGATGTGTCAATCTGTTGTTGAGTGTGTTGTGTGCGTGTGTTGGTGAATGTATTGGTGAGTGTGTTGTGTGAGTGTGTTGTGTGCGTGTGTTGTGTGAGCGTGTTGGTGTGTTGTGTGCATGTGTTGTGTGAGTGTGTTGGTGAATGTGTTGTGTGAGCGTGTTGGTGAATGTGTTGGTGAGTGTGTTGTGTGCGTGTGTTGGTGAATGTGTTGGTGAGTGTGTTGTGTGAGCGTGTTGGTGAGTGTGTTGTGTGAGCGTGTTGGTGAGTGTGTTGTGTGCGCGTGTTGGTGAGTGTGTTGTGTGAGCGTGTTGGTGAGTGTGTTGGTGAGTGTGTTGTGTGAGCGTGTTGGTGAATGTGTTGGTGAGTGTGTTGTGTGAGTGTGTTGACTTGTGTGTATTTATAATGTAGTTGATAAAGTAATTTCATCACTGACAATAAATATAGGAATGAAACATGACTGTAAGTCACTTTGGATCAAAGCTGCTAAAGAACATATATTTTTATTATGAAAGGGAAAGCCTTCCCATGAACGTTCCCATGGTGATGTCATGGTGAGCTGACGTACCCATCAAAACTGACAATTCCAACTATTGCTTAACTTTGTGTGGGTGATCTAGAAGAGATTCTTGACGATAAAGGTAAGAGCCACTGCGTCATAAAAGCCTTTGAATCCAAGTGACAGCCAATAGAAAAAATGAACTTGTTGCATCAAGATTGAGGGCGAGAGTTCCTTTGTGTAGATTTTACTATGATCGCCTTCTCCCCCAGATATATTGGTGTGGCCCACAGAGTTTTTGCTCCATAACAAACAGCAAGTCAGAGAGCAGAATGCTCAGTCACTGGCTGGGCAGCAGGCCGAGGCGAGGGTGGGCCGCTGTCTCCAGATCAACACCAGACATCCCATAGGGCTCACCGCGTAGGTGTAGGAAATGACATGCTATGCAGTCACTCTGGGAGAGATTTTGGTGGGGGCAGGGGAATGATTACTGGAAGGCATGGGTTGTGCCTGTGGCAATAAGAAGGGTGGCTTTGAATGAAGCCATGGGGGGCTGAGGAAACCCAGTATGTTAAAGCATAGAGGGAATATCAGCTGACTGGCTGTTTGTGCCTATTTGTTTTACATGAACAACTGAGCTATTGATATTCACCGGCTTCATTAACAATTAGTAAACACGAGGGAATCTCACAGGGCAGTATATCAGTCAGGGGCACAGATATAGGCTGACATAGCAATACTGTACAGGGTTAAATTAAATCTGAGCACTGCAGCCTGTGAGTTGTCCAGCCACAGTGCAGATGGTGTCACAAAGAGTGGGATTCCACCTACTGGTGATAGCTAGTATCTGCTGAAGACATGACCATCACAGTGCAACAGCTGCAGGTTTCTATTCCTGTCAATCAGTAACTAATCTTGACCTATAAACGGTTATGAAATTGACCAAAAGATACATTTCCAAATCCCAATTAAAATCCATCCTTCACCGGCAGGTTCTTTGACCTCTGCAGTGCTGACCATCTTTCCACTGTTTCTGGAAGGTTGATGGTTCAGTCAAATTCTGGAAGATGGAACCATACTTTTTTTACTGTTGTTAGCATTGTTATTTAATCAGATATTTACAACAAAGACCACAGGTGAGGTATATATATATATGGATCTTTTTCTATATATAAAAAAAGTGAAAATACCTGAATAGGGTCAGTCAAATAGTAACAGTTCTCTGATTAATATGCAACGTTATTAACATTCTGTTGCAGGGTTTTACTGACAGTGTTTCAACTTCAAAATGGTCGACTTGACAGCAGGAATGCGGATACACAGAAAAAAAAAACACTTCCTTGAGGGTGAACAATAATCACCATAATGTTCTTGAAGACATGACAAATGTGAATCATTACATCGTACAGAAATCTACAGACAATGAAAAGCTCGTGATAGTGTACTTCTGAATGAGATTCACAAGCCAACTGAATGACCAAACCATGAACACATTTGGACTTTTACAGTCTTTGTCAAAACAGTGAGAGTTACACTTTGCAACACCATGCATCAGAACATCTTCACAGTCGGACCATACATACAAAGTAAATATACACGGTTCTATTACAAGGCAAAAGGCTGAGGCAAAACAAGGGTGTTAAATAATAGAAGTGGGGAGAGAATAGTCTAGACCAGAGGGCTCTCCAACCCTGTTCCAGGCGCGCCACTGTCCTGATTCCAATAATTAGCTGGTTGTTAAGCTGAATCAGGTTGGAGTGAAAACCTACAGGACGGTAGCTCTCCAGGAGCAGAGTTGGAGAGCCTTGGACTAGATGGTAGACCAGCTACAAAATGAAGGAGTAGTGACAACATGGTATGTCTCAGAAACCTGAGGGCGTGAGGATATTTATGTCTCGAGGTTTGAGCTTGTGTGGCCGTGCCGACAGTCTACTGCTCTCCGTGGTGGGGATCTCCATCTTGGGAGGGGCCTGTTGGTTAACAGCAGGGTCATGAGCCAGCCGAGTGGCCTGAGCCTTCATCACCTCCATGGGGGTGGGCTTCTGGGCCCCGCGGTACGACTGGAGAGCAAAACCCCCTGGAGAGAATACACAGGACTGATCTTACACAGGAGAACAATGACAACATGACAAACTCAGCCTAGACTATGAACATCTCAAAAAGTAATAATTTGTTAAATGCACAAATTCACCATAAATAAGGATGTCTGATACACAATGAAAATCAAGTGTACCGATTTAGTACACGACCATGTAAAAACAATCTTATTAATGTGTAATTCACATCAAAGAACATTGAGCCAATCTACCAACAGGATTACAGTTCAGAGGAAGCTAAATGAAAACATGTCAAATATCATCCTCCCCAAATCCCATTAATGGTGTGGTCAGTACCTGGGTCGGTAGTGGATTTCTGAACAACCGGACGTGGTCCAAAGATACCCCAGCGTTCGACTGCTCCTCCCCCCTCACCGGCACCCATGTCCACACTGGTGTTAGAGCTGGTACTGAGGTCTGAGCTACTGACAGATGCTGTCGAGCTCTGGCTGGACAACCAGCCCCTGCCAGGAACACAGAGAATTACCAGATGGTCAACCACTTTAGTGGCCGCTGAATAGGCTTCATACTCATGCTCATTTAGATAAGGTGGGTAATGTAAACTCAGCAAAAAAAGAAACATCCTCTCACTGTGAACCGTGTTTATTTTCAGCAAACTTAACATGTGTAAATATGTGTATGAACATAAGATTCAACAGACAAACTGAACAAGGGGGGGGGGGTCAAAATCAAAAGTAACAGTCAGTATCTGGTGTGGCCACCAGCTGCATTAAGTACTGCTGTGCATCTCCTCCTCATGAACTGCACCAGATTTGCCAGTTCTTGCTGTGAGTTGTTACCCCACTCTTCCACCAAGGCACCTGCAAGTTCCTGGACATTTCTGGGGGAATGGCCTTAGCCCTCACCCTCCAATCCAAAAGGTCCCAGAGGTGCTCAATGGGATTGAGATCCGGGCTCGTCGCTGGCCATGGCAGAACACTGACATTCCTGTCTTGCAGGAAATCACGTACAGAACAAGCAGTATGGCTGGTGGAATTGTCATGCTGGAGGGTCATTTCAGGATGAGCCTGTAGGAAGGGTACCACATGAGGGAGGAGGATGTCTTCCCTGTAACACACAGCGTTGAGATTGCCTGCAATGACAACAAGCTTAGTCCGATGATGCTGTGACACACCGCCCCAGACCATGACGGACCCTTCACCTCCAAAACGATCCCACTTTAGAGTACAGGCCTAAGTGTAACGCTCATTCCTTCGACGATAAATGTGACTCCGACCACCACCCCTGGTGAGACAAAACCGCAACTGTCAGTGAAGAGAACTTTTTGCCAGTTCTGTCTGGTCCAGCGATGGTGGGTTTGTGCCCATAGGCGACGTTGTTGCCGGTGATGTCTGGTGAGGACCTGCATTACAACAGGCCTACAAGCCCTCAGTCCAGCCTCTCTCAGCCTATTGCGGACAGTCTGAGCACTGATGGAGGGATTGTGCGTTCCTGGTGTAACTCGGGTAGTTGTTGTTGCCATCCTGTACCTGTCCCACAGGTGTGATGTTCGGGTGTACCGATCCTGTGCAGGTGTTGTTACACATGGTCTGCCACTGCGAGGATGATCAGCTGTCCGTCCTGTCTCCCTGTAGCACTGTCTTAGGCATCTCACAGTACGGACATTGCAATTTATTGCCCTGGCCACATCTGCAGTCCTCATGCCTCCTAGCAGCATGCCTAAGGCACATTAACACAGGGACCCTGGGCATCTTTCTTTTTGTGTTTTTAGAGTCAGTGGAAAGGCCTCTTTAGCGTCCTATGTTTTCATAACTGTGACCTTAATTGCCTACCGTCTGCATGCTGTTAGTGTCTTAATGACCGTTCCACAGGTGCATGTTCATTAATTGTTTATGGTTCATTGAACAAGCATGAGAAACTATGTTTAAACCCTTTACAATGAAGATCTGTCAAGTTATTTGGATTTTTACAAATTATCTTTGAAAGACAGGGTCCTGAAAAAGTGACGTTTCGTTTTTCGCTGAGTTTATTTGGTGTCCTGGGTCAAGTACAGCATGGGTCAAGTACAGCATATTTCCATGAATAAATGGTAACGAGGACATGGTTGCACTTACCTGCGGTTCTGTTTAGGTGAGCTCTGAGGAGTGCTATTCGGGGTGGACTGAGCAGATGATGTTTGCTTGTCCTCATGTCCTCCCTTATGTCCCGCTCCCATATCCACAGTTTGAATGTTCATTTTCTACAGGAAATACATCAAGGAAAAAATAACATGGTGTGAAGAATATTATTAACAGTAAAAACCTTATGAATCACTCCTCCTTGACATAGATTGCTAACTGAGATTTTGAGGATTCACTGATTTCACTTTGTTGATGCTTTATCAAACCTATCATGAAGGAAAATACATCTAATAAAAATATGGATGTATATTTCTGTTAATAATTATCTGACTCCCGGAAAATAAAGTTGTGCCCCGCTAAGCAATAAAATAAAGACCCACTTGGAATGACTCAGGCATGCGGTGGTGGTGGCGGGTCTCCTCAGCAGTGAGGCCCTTATGGGGGGTGTACCCAGTGTCTCTCAGCCCGGCCTGCTGCTCAAACCTGTACATGCTGTTCTGGGTTTGCTCTGGAAAAAACAGACAACATACTGTATTAAAGGAGGACGTGTTTCTCCGCTGAGGAGACAAGACAGCCTAACGTTATCCAATACGAGCTTGATTACAATCCAAATAAAAGCTAATCAGTGTTCCATTAACGAGCAGCAGGATTGGAATAGGTCATGCTGAGGTTAATACACTACCAATACAGTAACCCTCGTTCACGATCATGGTAAAGTCTTACTGGTCATGAGAGAGTTGATGATGACGGAGGATGCTTTGGCCTTCACCACGACAGGCATATTTGGCCTGTGGCCAGGGTCAAAAGGCGCAGCGTGGGTTAGGGTCATTCCAGATTCATCCTCCTTTAAAAATGAGAAGAAAAGAAAAGAAAAAAACACACCAATGGATCAGATTAGAGGAGCATTTGCATGAATAGGTCACCTGGGGTCACAGACACAGAGTAAAAAAAATAAAAAATGAACACCTTCCTAATATTTTCTCCTCATCTACACACAATACCCCATAATGACAAAGTGCACACAGGTTTAGACATTTTTGAAATGTATTAAAAATAAAACAGAAATACCTTATTTACATAAGTATTCAGACCCTTTGCTATGAGACTCGAAATTGAGCTCAGGTGCATCCTGTTTCCATTGATCATCCTTGTGATGTTTCTACAACTTGATTTGAGTCCACTTGTGGTGAATTCAATTGATTGGACATGATTTAGACAAGGCACACAGTTGTTTATATAAGGTCCCACAGTTGACACTGCATGTGAGAGCATAGAGTGGCCAGATGGAAGCCACTCCTCAGTAAAAAGGCACATGACAGCCCGCTTGGAGTTTGCCAAAAGGCACCTAAAGGACTCTCAGACCATGAGAAACAAGATTCTCCGGTCTGATGAAACCAAGATTGAACTCCTTGGCCCTGAATGCCAAGCGTCACATCTGGAGGAAACCTGGCACCATCCCTACAGTGAGCATGGTGGTGGCAGCATCATGCTGTGGGGTTGTTCTTCAGCAGGGACTGGGAGACTAGTCAGGATCGAGGGAAATCGTAGAAAAGTACAGAGATCCTTGATTAAAACCATCTCCAGAGCTCTCAGGACGTCAGACTGGGGTGAAGGTCCAACTTCAAACAGGACAACAACCCTAAGCACACAGCCAAGACAATGCATGAGTGGCTTTGGGAAAAGACTCTGAATGTCCTTGAGTGGCTCAGCCAGAGCCCAGACTTGAACACGATCGAACATCCCTGGAGAGACATGAAAACAGCTTTGCAGCGACGGTCCCCATCTAACCTAAAGGAGCTTGAGAGGATCTGCAGAGAAACTCCCCGAATAAAGGTGTGCCAAGATTTTAGCGTAATACCCAAGACGACTTGAGGCTGTAATCGCTGCCAAATGTGCTTCAACAAAGTACTGAGTAAAGGATCTGAATACTTATGTAAATGTTATCAGTTTTATTTTATACATTTGCAAACATATCTAAAAACCTGTTTTTGCTTTATCATTACGGGGTTTTGGGTGTAGTTTGAGGGGGGGGGGGACGATTTAATTCATTTCAGAATAAGGCTGTAACATAACAAAATGTGGAAAAAGTCAAGGGGTCTGAATACTTGCCGAATGCACTGTATATACAGTACATATTAACTATAGTAATGTAGCAATACAACAGGATCTGTACATTGCCTAGTAGAATGGCATCACATACACACATCAGTGTGTCAGAGTACGAGGGCTGATGTAGTATCAGTTTTACCTTTTAGATCTAATGAATACGTTTACATAGACAGGGGACCTGATTCTAGATCAACACTCCTACCCCGAGACGCTTTATGAATACTGACGGCACAGGAGTTTGGTGGCACCTTAATTGGGGAGAACGGGCTCACGGTAATGGCTGGAGCGGAATCAGTGGAATGGTAGCAAATACAGAAAACGAATGGTTTCCATGTGTTTGATGCCATTCCATTTGCTTTGTTCCACCCATTATGAGTCATCAACCTGCTCAGCAGCCTCCACTGACGGACAGACACAGCACCATCTGAACTGTGAGGCTGGAGAGAAGTGGAAGTGTGGCATCTACCTCAGCCTGATGACGGAACCTCCTGGGTGGGACGACGGGCCTCTTCGCCCACAGGTTGTTGATGTTGATATCAGAGGGAGGCGGCGACATGGGCGCCTCCATGTTGTCATCATAGCTCATGGCACGGCGGGTCATGCCAACAGGTAGGGACAGGCCTCCCAGTTGCCCCTCTGAGGTCCCAGACTCCAGGGCTGAGGGGGGAATGTTGAAGGATTAAAACTATAAAAATCACTCAAAATGGTCTCAAAATACACGAAATGATGAGCTATATGTGTTGGAAGCATATGTTTACATATAACATCACCATTTAAAAACAAGTACACAACACTGTAATGCCCCCCAGCCCTACCTGGTATATCGCCTGATCTAGACATTGTTTCAGAAGGCCGACTCTTATTGTTGACAATGAGGTAGTGTTCAGATGAATCCAACCTGACAAAAGATTGGACTGGACCTTAAGGGGAGGCAGAGAATATCAAATTTCAACAACCCAGAAAAACTTTTTTTTAAACAATATTTTATTTGTAATTAAAAGTACAGTGTACATGCTCATTGCAAAGAAACAATATCAGATAATCATGGGAAAACTTCCAGGTGCATGCTTGAGTCAGTGGCCAATGACAGCAAGCAACCTTAGTCAAAACAAGGGTAACAGCTTGTTTATTGACAGCCTTAGTCAAAACAAGGGTAACAGCTTGTTTATTGACAGCCTTAGTCAAAACAAGGGTAACAGCTTGTTTATTGACAGCCTTAGTCAAAACAAGGGTAACAGCTTGTTTATTGACAGCCTTAGTCAAAACAAGGGTAACAGCTTGTTTATTGACAGCCTTAGTCAAAACAAGGGTAACAGCTTGTTTATTGACAGCCTTAGTCAAAACAAGGGTAACAGCTTGTTTATTGACAGCCTTAGTCAAAACAAGGGTAACAGCTTGTTTATTGACAGCCTTAGTCAAAACAAGGGTAACAGCTTGTTTATTGACAGCCTTAGTCAAAACAAGGGTAACAGCTTGTTTATTGACAGCCTTAGTCAAAACAAGGGTAACAGCTTGTTTATTGACAGCATTGCGCCGCTGGGGAGAGTCAATGTTTCACTACTTGGCAGATGATATGGTGTTGTGTTCTGTTTTAGTGTTCTATTCTCGCATGCTATTTGAGAAAGCAGTCTGGACAAATGTGCCACGGAGGTCGAAGTCTTCACTACAGAACACAACCTGAAATGTAGGCTAGTTCAATGCTATAGAGCTGAGATGGGCAACTGGTGATCCGACCTCCTCTAGGCCCACTGATCAACCCCCCCAATTGCAAAATGTGTAGAATTGCAAGATATTAGCTGTAAAATGTCCCATTTTTCTCTCTGCCCAATGGCAAAATGAATAGAATTGCATGAAATTGCAAAATCTTCTCACTACCAGATGGCAACATGTGTAGAATTGCAGCAAACTTGCTTTAAATCTGCAATCTTTTCTCTACAACTCATGGCAAAAAATGTGTAGAATTGCAGGTCTGTTAAAATGTTTTTCTCGCAAGGTGGGGGGGGGGCAACTAAATTTTGCTTAGGGCCCCGGGCCCTAATACGGTTGTGTGTGTGTATGGGTGTACGTACTGATTTTTTTGGGGCCCCCCACCATCCCTGATATATAGGCCCATGCTAACCATGTGTGTAGTGCTGAATGGAATTAATGACCGCTACAATAGGCTGGGTTTATCAGGCTCACTCTCAGACATTAAGGCCTGCTGATAAAGCATTGTGGGACAGGAGGAGGAGTACAGACCTTGAAAGCTGGAAAGGAACCAAATACAGCAATGAGAAGAGGACATGTTAGACAGGTGGTCTGTGGCTGAGGCCATGTTCAAAACAACAGCTCTAAACTAGAGCAGATCATAGCCTACATCGTCAGAACAGCACAGTATACGGCTATATAGTTATGTGTGACTGGTAGTCTAGCAGTTAGAGCGTTGGGACAGTAACTGAAAAGCTGCTTGCTCGAATCCCCGAGCAGGCAAGGTTCTGAAGTTCTGCCCTTGAGCAAGGCATTTAATCCCCACAACAATTGCTCCCTGGGCGTCGATCAATGCAGCCTCTCTGGTTCAGAGGGGTTGGGTTAAATGCGGAAGACACATTTCGGATGAAAGCATTCAGTTGTGCAAATGACTACGTTTCCCCTTGTAAACACTAGTTAATATCCGTGAATATGGCACACAATTACATTAATCGGATCATCTAATAATTTCTTATCGATTTTACGTTACGTGTCAGACGGTGGAACGTTAGACAGTGATACTTGACACATCGAGTAGAATAGCAGATCTGAGCGATCAAAACTGTTTGTTGGTCAAATAAAATATAATGCCTAACTACAACAATAAACTTTCAATTGCATTATACGAAGCAGATGACCAGCCATAGCAAGCTAGAGAGTAATTGAGAATTGTCAGTTGCTAGCGAGCGATCATGATGCTTGGGTAACCGCAACAATGGTGACGATAGAATGAAAAACACGATCTAATACGTACAATTTAGTTTAAACTTACCAGATAAAAAGGCCCTACACCGCTTACAACAGACACGTTAAAGTTGAAGACAGTCGTAACCTTACAATGTCAATGGGAAAGGTTACAGAACACCAAAGACACATCTCGGCCATGATATCCAGTTTCCTATGTGAAGAATAAAGGAAATTCCGCACAGTGATGGTACGTGGTTTTGTGTAGTCTCGCGAGAATATAACAACCCAAGTGGACGGTAAAATCGAAGTCTGTTGTATTCGACGCATGTGACAAATGCAATACCATTTTATTTCATTTGATTTGATTGTTATGTCCTGACTCCTGTCACTGGGGGCACTGTGTGACTTGTTTGCACAAATCTACCATTGGACGGATACCGTTGATATTCAGATAGCAATGTCCATAACAAGGCTTGCACATAGAGGTCTTGAAACTACGTTTTATATACATTGTAATCTAATTCCCTTTCTTTTTATATATAAATAACATCCCTGGTTAATTCTAGGAATTTCTAATCTGTTATTTACCATGCTATAAATCTCACTGAAGATACTGGACTGAACTGCCACCCATATTGTTTATCTTGCAGTATAATGCTAGAAGCACTATAAGCATTCATAGAAAATAACACCCTCCCTACAATCAAACATGGGGGAGGTTCGATAATGATGTGGGGTTGCTTTGCTGCTTCTGGTACTGGGGGCCTTAAATGTGTGCAAGACATTATGAAATCAGCAGATTATCAAGATGTTTTGGAGACCAACAAATGGGTCTGTGTTGAAGTTCGTGTGTGTCTTCCAGCAGGACAACAACCCAGACACACATCTGAAAGCACCCAGGAATGGTTCGAGAATAAACACTGGAGTGGCCAGCGATGAGTCCAGATCTGAATCATAAACCTATGGCAAGATCTGAAAACAGCAGTTAGTGGATGACCCCACTCAACACTGAAGAAATGTAACAGTTTGCAGCTGAAGAGTGGGCCAAATTGGCAGTAGAAGTTAATCTTCGCCAAAGACTGTTTAATCAGGTATTAGCTCCTTGGTGCCAATCACTTTGTCCTTGCCATTTGTTTTCATGTTCTTAATTAACATTGTAAACTTTAGGTCACCCCCTCAACTTATTTTAAGGAAAGATTGAGAATTATTTAAGAGAAGTGCAAAGGTCTGTTTTGGAGCATATTGACTGACAATCACAGGCAGGGTGAAACACATAATTTATTAGATTACTGGTCAACAATGGAAAGAGGTACAAAAGCCGTACTATAAATGATAAAATATGTTTTTTAACCAGACAAGTCAGTTAAGAACAAATTCTTATTTACAATGACGGCCTACCACCCCCGGCCAAACCCTCCCCTAACCCGAACAATGCTGGGCCAATTGTGCTCCTCCCTATGGGACTCCCGATCACGGGCCGGTTGTGACATAGCCTGGAAACAAACCCAGGTCTGTAGTGACACCTCTAGCACTGCAATACAGTGCCTTAGACAGCTGCACCACTCGGGTGCATGATTGAACTCTCAACCATTTACAAGTCAATGATAATATTGTTGTCTTTCAATTGATATATTTTGACAGACATTGTACAACATGGAGGACCATTAGAACACACAATCAAAAAGTCAAATACAACAATCTCACATGCTGTTTCACTCAGTGGGAATTACATGATATGATTGAAAATATCTGTACTATTTCATCATGGCTTTAGTAAGTGGAAGATTGAAATTAGACTGCTCAGTTTTGCACACACCTACATCGTCATTACATAACTCATATATCATACAGGGAAGAGGAAATCACAAGAAGCATTTTCAGAACCACTGGGAATAATCTGAGTTGAAATACTCTGCTATAGGGAGCCTGAACTAGCTATAGGATCACATTTTCTTCAGTTCCGTTTCTAACACTGTACCATTTCACTTGTTATGAAACTCTCAAAGTAGAATGGTTTTCCTGTTTTAGCTGCCAACTGGATTTGACCAGAGTTATCATTAGCAAAGAACGGAGTGCGATAGTTATGGAATCAGTCACTCGCTACACCGGAAAGATTAGGATCCGTCATGTTTTTTAATGATAGGCCTTTGTACATAATCATAGAAAATTCAGCATCTTTTCCACATATCTTTATTCACCCAAATACTAGTCTTCCAAAATCCTGTCTCGTTCAACTACTGTAAGAAGCCTGATGTCTTCTATAGGCATGATCAACTTTCCACCGACTGTGATATTTTGTGAGGCATACGCTAGTTTACAATATGTCTTAAATTACAAACTGTAAAACAAAAAGGTCAGGCCTGAAAAGTCATTGAGGAGAAGATGTTGCAATATGGGCCTGCATTGTCCAAACATACCAATCAAGTGGGACATATAGTACATCAAGGATCCATTATGTACAATACTCAGCAGGGCTTAACAGGGTTGTACCTGATCTATGTGTCTACATCTCTGCAATGGCAGGAAGCATGCACACCCTGACTCTGGCTTCTCTCCAGGCCGAGCGACAGTCAGCGATCCAGTGTGACACCATTGTGTGTTTGTCCATGTAGCGAGTGCACTTCCCCCTCCCACCAGCAGGGGCCCTATCTGAGTCGTTCTGGAACCTCCAGGAGAGTGGGCTGGAGGCATCAGGTTTCTGCTGGTCTGATGAAGATGTCTGTGGTGGAGCAGGGTCAGGGTTTTGCTTCTCTTGGTCAGAGGGGTCCATCAGGCAGAGCTCAGGGCAGCTGCCTTTGTGCTGTGTCAGAGGCACGGAACACATGCGTGGGAAACTGTCGGCGCGTAGCGGGGGTTGTGGTCGAAGCTGGGTCACACTCTCTCTCCCCTCACCCTTACAGCCCTGTGAGTCAGGGGCGCGACAGGCAGCTAAGAGGAGTGCCTCCCCAGGACCGTAGATGAACTCTAGGGGGTCAGAGACACTGGGGAGAACCCTACTGGAGGTCTGACCTGAGCTGACATTCACCACTCTCTCTGGGCCACTACACTCACTTTGACTCTCCTCCTGCTCTAACTGTGTGTGGTGGCTGACGTTGGAAATCAGAGGCTGACAGAGTGGCACAGGGTCCCTCAGTCTGTGCAGCCTCAGGCAGGGCCTCAGAGAGGCCATCGAGCCTACAGTGAGGATGTCACAGTCAGGTTGGGCCAGGGGGAAGGTTGGGCAGGCGAGCTGACAGATGGACAGGAAGTAGTCCTGGGTAGACAGAGAGGAGTGGACCTGGCCATGGGGAGGGAGGTGGAGGCTGTTGGCCTGGTTCATGTCCTGGACCAGCTCCTCATATCCCTCCCTGATAGTGGGTAGGCCCCTCTTAGCCAGGAGTCTGGAGCGGGGACGCATGCCTGGGAACAGGAGGGAGAGAGAGGCTGGTCAGATCAGTCTCTGGGAAGAGCCTCGGAATGTTTGATATATTTTGTTTTTGTAAAGCTTGGATTTGGTCAAATGTAAGCCATGCCATGATAATTATGGCATGAATGATCAATTATCATCTAGTTAATTGAATAGAGGCAAAATTAAAATACAGGCAAAGTGTAACATGCGTTTTGAAAGTGCGTATGTGCAATCGTTTACAGGAAGATGTGCTGAGCCTGTCTCCATGGTAACCTCTCCCCTCACCACATCTCAGGGTGTGCTCGTATTACAATGCAATAGGAGAGCAAAGTTGGGCACACACATACAAACGAACACATAGTCCACCCACCTAACAACAAAAATATATTCCCACACACAAATAAATACGTAAGAACAAAAATTCAAAAATGAACTCTGGGTGGGCTGACACTACCACCTTTCCTTTTCTTCAGGGCAACATGACACAGCTCTCCATTTTAGGACCCATTATGCCACTCCCTCCCTATCCTCCTAATGTTGTCTCATTAGGAGACAACTCATTATGTCTCAGGAACAGTGGTCAAGAAGACAGACTGGAAAATGAACAGCCAGCCAGTGTTACTAACCTACATTAGGCAGGGGACTGAGTGCATAACAAACCAAATCACTATTACATAACCTCATCTCCAATGACGTACATCTGCTTTACAGATCCCACATACTTGAATTAATTACATTTTAAACGTGTATATATATATAACAAAAATCCATAGAGCATCAGTGTGTCTATTTCAACAGAACATGCCAGTGTAGTTATTGCTTGGCCATGCATGCTCTGATATAACCATTTAATTTCCTCGATGCACGTACCATCGATTTGTATAGCTATTAGTCCAGGGGGCTGGCTTTGCCTGTTCTATGTAGAATATAGCAGAGCTTCTTACCTGTGTCTTATCTGTCTTTCAGGTGGTGTCGTTTGTTTGTCTCCGTTGCCTGCTCTCACTCCTCTCTCCGCCTCTAGCCAAGCTGCCTCCACCCAACTGGTGATCTCCAACCAAGCTGCCTCTAGCCAAGCTGCCTCCAACCAACTGGTGATCTCCAACCAAGCTGCCTCTAGACAAGCTTCCTCCAACCAATTGGTGATCTCCAACCAAGCTGCCTCTAGCCAAGCTGCCTCCAACCAACTGGTGATCTCCAACCAAGCTGCCTCTAGACAAGCTGCCTCCAACCAACTGGTGATCTCCAATCTCTCCCCAGCTACAGCTACATCACGAAAATAATGACTTGTCCCCACCCCCTTTTCTCTCTTGCTTCCCTGCTCTCCCTCTCCTCCCTTGGCCGACTAAAAATAGCACCTCCATCCCATTCTGTGGCTGAGCATAATCATGTGCAAAATTGATTTTATGAATGTACAGTGTAGGAGAAACAAGGAGTGGGGGGAGAGGAATAGAGAGAAGAAGAGGAGGTTAGACAAGAGAGGAAGAGGAGGAAAGAGGCTACATTTAGAGAGGAGGAGAGACATCACGAGGAGGAGAGATATCGTGAGGAGGATAGATATTGTGAGGAGGAGAGGAGAAGAGATATCATGAGGAGGAGAGATATCATGAGGAGGAGAGGAGAGATATTGTGAGGAGGAGAGGTTAATGGGCTCATCCCTATTCTACTGTTCTCCTACTCCATGTAGGAACAACATTACAGTCATTTAGCAGATGCTCTGATCCAGAGCAACTACCAACTGAGCCACAGTTGTGAAATGTTATTATTCCACATAACTGTTTACATTAAGTCAAATCAGAAGAACACCTCCCTTAGCACCCATAGTTGCCATAGTTTCCTTATGATAAAGATGTCATAACAGAAACAGTATTGAACATCTACTGAGCATTTACTGAACATCTACTGAACATCTATTGAACATCTACTGAACATGTACCTAACCATCTACCGAACATGTACTGAACCATCTAATGAACCATCTACTGACGATCTACTGAACATCTACTGAACATCTACTAAAAAATCTACTAAAACATCTACTGAACATCTACTGAAAATCTACTGAACATCTACTAAAACATCTACTAAAACATCTACTAAAACATCTACTGACCATCCACTGAACATCTACTGAACATCTACTAAAACATCTACTAAAACATCTACTAAAACATCTACTGAACATCTACTGAACATCTACTAAAACATCTACTGAACATCTACTGAACATCTACTGAGCATCTACTGAACATCTACTGAACATCTACTAAAACATCTACTGAACATCTACTGAACATCTACTGAACATCTACTGAGCATCTACTGAACATCTACTGAACATCTACTAAAACATCTACTGAACATCTACTGAACATCTACTAAAACATCTACTGAACATCAACTGAACATCTACTAAAACATCTACTGAGCATCTACTGAACATCTACTAAAACATCTACTGAACATCTACTGAACATCTACTGAACATCTACTAAAACATCTACTAAAACATCTACTAAAACATCTACTAAAACATCTACTGAACATCTACTAAAACATCTACTGAACATCTACTGAACATCTACTGAGCATCTACTGAACATCTACTGAACATCTACTAAAACATCTACTGAACATCTACTGAACATCTACTGAACATCTACTGAGCATCTACTGAACATCTACTGAACATCTACTAAAACATCTACTGAACATCTACTGAACATCTACTGAGCATCTACTGAACATCTACTGAACATCTACTAAAACATCTACTGAACATCTACTGAACATCTACTAAAACATCTACTGAACATCTACTTGGGACTATCCAAGTAAAGGTTTACCAAACATCCCTCAAAGGGAATGTAACAGGCAAAATAAATATAGCAGTGAGACTCACCATAACCATGAATACAAGAATTTTAGACTTGTAGACAGACAGCATAGGGCTGAAGATTAAGATTAAAATAACACCTGCTGGATGTCATGCTTTCCACAAACAAACACAACAAAATTATATCAAAACTCTATACATAATTAGATACTATCTGCCGCCATTGTCAAATCAAATCAAATCAAATTTATTTATATATAGCCCTTCGTACATCAGCTGATATCTCAAAGTGCTCTACAGAAACCCAGCCTAAAACCCCAAACAGCAAGCAATGCAGGTGTAGAAGCACGGTGGCTAGGAAAAACTCCCTAGAAAGGCCAAAACCTAGGAAGAAACCTAGAGAGGAACCAGGCTATGTGGGGTGGCCAGTCCTCTTCTGGCTGTGCCGGGTGGAGATTATAACAGAACATGGCCAAGATGTTCAAATGTTCATAAATGACCAGCATGGTCGAAAAATAATAAGGCAGAACAGTTGAAACTGGAGCAGCAGCACGGCCAGGTGGACTGGGGACAGCAAGGAGTCATCATGTCAGGTAGTCCTGGGGCATGGTCCTAGGGCTCAGGTCCTTCTTGAATTCTGAATTCATTTAGACAACCATTTGACTTCGGGTAAATTGACACCTGATTCAAATTACTTAAAGATTCGAACTTGTTGGATCTGAGGAGTGACTTTCCAATATACCGTTTAACTATTGAACAGCTGTGTGTGCGTGTGTCTCAGAACCTCGGCCTCGTTGTGTGCCACGGACGCTGCGGTAGTTCAACGGGACTGAGAGTCACTCTAGTCCTTTAGTTGATCTCTTGTTTATACCTATGGTTATCTGAATTGACCCTGTAAGCATATTGACCAGGTGCGTGTGTCTCAGAACCTCGGCCTCGTTGCGTGTTACAGACTCTTTGATATTCCATTGGGGCAAGGGATCACCAACGGGTCCCCTCATCCAGTCCAAACTTGAATCTCTAAATTTAGTAAACCACCGACTCTAGTTCAACCTCTCAGCCAGTAGAGGGGAGTCGCTACTTAACTAAATTCTCAAAGAACTCTGACCGATTGAAACTCTGCTCCTGATCTCGTGGGTCTCCTCGTCATCTCTCAAAGGTAATTATATAACTATTATAAGCATTTAATATAGAGATAAGTGTTATCATTGTACCAGGCATTTTATAGAGCATTAAGGCATTTGCATGTTTTTGATTAACGCTGTGTGTGACCGAGTAACAAATGGTGTATTTTGAAATGTGTTTGATTGTAAAAGACAAAAAACAGAGTGTTTTCAAAAATAAACGGTAGTCTTATTTTGTCTCGAGTAAAAGGTTCTATCAAAGACAGTTAACGGCACGGGAGATAACAACTCTGACACTCCCCGCTACCGGGGCACTGGAAACGGGGATCAATGCTCTAGGACAGAATGAGTTACCATTAAAAGACAAGGAGGAAGGTGTGTCCAGTAGTGATTCATTTAATTGTCTTATCGATCTATCTACGTTTTATTTTCCAAGCGATACATAGCCGACGGGCAGAGTAGTGAGACTAAGTTGACTAAAGGTCTTCACACTTTAAACTAGATACATCACAGAGGGGAAACACTCAACCACAGGGAAATCATATAGAGACTGGTAGGACTAGTGCTTAATAATAACTCAAGGACCAATTAGTGGTGAAGCAAAGAGTCTAGAGGATAAAGGTGGGGTTCACACATCCCAGCTAGAGCTAGACCGTTGAGAGTGACAAGGCAAAAGACCTCTCTACGCGGACAACGCTTCGATATAGAAAGAGAGGCAGGGCTACGCGAGCGGTCCTGGTTATGCCAGGATAACCTGAAGTATCTATAGTGCCCTGTCCAATCCAGGGAACGGGACGCTAACCACCTCTAGCACCCCGCTGCCGGCCAAGGGGCGGGGCTGAAGGTTTCGTATCGCGACAAAGTGTGCCTTGAATTCTAAATACATCACAGACAGTGTCACGAGCAAAGCACCCCACACCATCACACCTCCTCCTCCATGCTTCATGGTGGGAACCACACATGCAGTGATAATCTGATCACCTACTCTGCATCTCACAAAGACGGGGCGGTTGGAACCAAAAATCTCAAATTTGGACTCAAAAGACCAAAGGACAGATTTCCACCGGTCTGAAGTCCATTGCATGTTTCTTGGCCCAAGCAAGTCTCTTCACCTTATTGACCGGTAGTGTAAGTATTCAGACCCTTTGCTATGAGACTCAATGTTAATAAACAAACGGCAATGTTAATAAACAATGTACATTTTAACAAACACTGTAGAGCCTCAAAACACTGTTAAAACTATAACGTTGATATCATGGATGGTCAGTCCTTGCATCCATAACTCGGCCTAAGAATTTTAGAGTGGTTACATTTCTCCAAGGCAAACCCTGAGCTTTTTACCAAAACAGAGGCGGGGTGTACACTTTGTTATTGTTGAAATTAAGGATTCTAGCTTTAACACCTGAACATTATTCACTTGCCAAAGTCTCCTTGCTTTAGTGTACATATTCAAAAGCATTTACCATCAATTTCCGTGTTAAATTATTAACGGGTTCGTACTAAAAGCATGTCAAAACAGTCAGTCTGAGGAGAGGAAGCAAAGTCACGGAAATCATTAAAGTTGCAGTACCGTCCTATCCAAACTGGGAACACATACTGAATAATTCAAGTTATGATTCTACAGATAAATCATACTTGATTTATATTCCATAATGTTTTGTGGATACATATTGGGACACACCTTAAACATTTTCCTTACTCATCAAGAACAATGAAGAATTTTCCACAGAAAAAAGGGAAGCCATTATTGACAATGAAATGAATGTGAGGATGGAACATAATAGAATTCTAGGCCAATGTGATCATTCAGTCTCTATTTCACAGACAGTCTGGTAGATGAATACCCCGGCCTGCACAGCATTTTGTAGAAGAAGGATGAAAACGTCAACCAGTTGTAACCCTTAGCTAATTGGACATCAGCTCACAAACAGCAACGCAAACAACAACACAAACAACAACACAAATCAAATTAAATCAAATTTGTTTATAAAGCCCTTCTTACATCAGCTGATATCTCAAAGTGCTGTACAGAAACCCAGCCTAAAACCCCAAACAGCAAGTAACGCAGGTGTAGAAGCACGGTGGCTAGGAAAAACTCCCTAGAAAGGCCAGAACCTAAGAAGAAACCTAGAGAGGAACCAGGCTATGAGGGGTGGCCAGTCCTCTTCTGGCTGTGCCGGGTGGAGATTATAACAGAACATGGCCAAGATGTTCAAATGTTCATAGATGACCAGCAGGGTCAAACAATAATAATCACAGTGGCTGTCGAGGGTGCAACAGGTCAGCACCTCAGGAGTAAATGTCAGTTGGCTCTCATAGCCGATCATTCAGAGTATCTCTACCGCTCCTGCTGTCTCTAGAGAGTTGAAAACAGCAGGTCTGGGACAGGTAGCACATCCGGTGAACAGGTCAGGGTTCCATAGCCGCAGGCAGTACAGTTGAAACTGGAGCAGCAGCACGGCCAGGTGGACTAGGGACAGCAAGGAGTCATCAGGCCAGGTAGTCCTGAGGCATGGTCCTAGGGCTCAGGTCCCCCGAGAGAGTGAAAGAAAGAAAGAAAGAAAGATTGAAAGAAAGAAAGAAAGAAAGAAAGAAAGAGAGAAAGAAAGAAAGAAAGAAAGAATTAGAGAGAGCATACTTAAATTCACACAGGACACCGGATAAGACAGGAGAAATACTCCAGATATAACAAACTGACCCTAGCCCCCCGACACATAAACTACTGCAGCATAAATACTGGAGGCTGAGACAGGAGGGGTCGGGAGATACTGTGGCTCCATCCAATGATACCCCCTGACAGGGCCAAACAGGCAGGATATAACCCCACCCACTTTGCCAAAGCACAGCCCCCACACCACTAGAGGGATATCTTCAACCACCAACTTACTAAGACAAGGCAAAGATCTCCGCCACGGCACAGCCGAAGGGGGGGGCGCCAACCCAGACAGGAAGATCACGTCAGTGACTCAACCCACTCAAGTGACGCACCACTGCTAGGGACGGCATGAAAGAGCACCAGTAAGCCAGTGACTCAACCCCTGTAATAGGGTTAGAGGCAGAGAATCCCAGTGGAGAGAGGGGAACTGGCCAGGCAGAGACAGCAAGGGCGGTTCGTTGCTCCAGTGCCTTTCCGTTCACCTCCACACTCCTGGGCCAGACAACACTCAATCATAGGACCTACTGAAGAGATGAGTCTTCAATAAAGACTTAAAGGTTGAGACAGAGTCTGCGTCTCTCACATGGGTAGGCAGACCATTCCATAAAAATGGAGCTCTATAGGAGAAAGCCCTGCCTCCAGCTGTTTGCTCACAAACAACAACACAAACATCAATACAAACAACAACCAACACAAACACATGGCTGGACTCGTCTGAAACACAAAACAATCCACATAGTTACACATAATAGCCCATATAAAATATTTTAAACAAATTCTTCACGTTCTCTTCAGAAATGGAAAAGTGAATGCAAAGTTCAAAATAATTATAATGACAGGGGGTTCATGTTCATCTGTTGAGAGTAAGGCTATAATAAAGAACTTAAACTTTCCATGTGTAGCCTATATTATTATTATTATATGTATTACTATTATTATTATTATTATATTTATTATTATTATTATATTATATGTATTACTATTATTATATGTATTATTACTATTATTATTATTATATGTATTACTATTATTATATTTATTACTATTATTATTATATTATTACTATTATTATTATTATTATATTCATTATTATTATTATATGTATTATTATTATTATTATATGTATTATTATTATTATATGTATTATTATTATTATATGTATTATTATTATTATATTCATTATTATTATTATATGTATTATTATTATTATATGTATTATTATTATTATTATATGTATTATTATTATTATATTCATTATTATTATTATATGTATTATTATTATTATTATTATATGTATTATTATTATTATATGTATTATTATTATTATATTCATTATTATTATTATATGTATTATTATTATTATATGTATTATTATTATTATTGTTATTATTATATGTATTACTATTGTTATTATTATTATATGTATTACTATTATATGTATTACTATTGTTATTATTATATGTATTATTTATATAATTATATTTATTATTATTATTATTCTATTTATTATTACTATTATTATTATATTTATTATTACTATTATTATTATATTTATTACTATTATTATTATTATATTTATTATTATTATTATTATTATTATTATATTTATTACTATTGTTATTATTATATGTATTACTATTGTTATTATTATTATATGTATTACTATTGTTATTATTATATGTATTATTTATATAATTATATTTATTATTATTATTATTCTATTTATTATTACTATTATTATTATATGTATTATTTATATAATTATATTTATTATTATTATTATTATTATTATATGTATTATTATTATTATTATTATTATATGTATTACTATTATTATTATTATTATATGTATTACTATTGTTATTATTATATGTATTATTTATATAATTATATTTATTATTATTATTATTATATTTATTACTATTGTTATTATTATATTTATTACTATTGTTATTATTATATTTATTATTACTATTCTCTAAATTATTATGTTGATTATTTTGTGCTATTACCCCCTTTTTCTCCCCAATTGGTAGTTACAGTCTTGTCCCATCGCAGCAACTCCTATACGGACTCAGGAGAGGCGAAGGTTGAGAGCCATGTGACCTCCGAAACAAGACCCTGCCAAGCCGCACTGCTTCCTGACACACTGCTCGCTTAACCCGTAAGCCAGCCGCACCAATGTGTCGGAGGAAACGCCATACAACTGGCGACCACAGGCACCCGACCCGCCACAAGAAGTCGCTAGAGCGCGACGGGACAAGGACATCACAGCCAGCCAAACCCTACCCTAACCCGGGCGATGCTGGGCCAATTGTGTGCCGATTTGGGTCTCCCGGTCAAGGCCGGCTGTGACACAGCCTGGGATCGAACCCGGGTCTCTAGTGGCGCCTCAAGCACTGTGATGCAGTACCTTAGTCCGCTGCGCAACTTGAGAATTCCCTATTTTATATTTATAATTATTATATTTATAATTTTTTTATTTATCATTATTATATTAATAATGATTATATTTATAATTATTATATATTTATTATTATAAATTATATTTATAATTAATACTATTATTGTTATTATTATCCTATACCATATATTACCTACATCATGAATTATCTACTACTAGATGAACATCAGTAATTTAGTGCCACCCTGTGGACACCATGTTGTTCATCATCATAGACAATCTAGTTCTCGACTGCACACCATTACCACTGAGGAAGCTAGAGATGGTTTGCTGTTGCAGGCCTACCCTACATTACTGAAAATAGATTTAATTTAATTCATATTGCAATCTTCATTATGTGTATATAACTTTTTTTTTTTACATTCTCAACACAGATCAAAAGTCAAAGGAGGACAACAGTATTATTTTTCAATTGCAGTTTTATTAAATGATCAGATTATCAGGTATGAAAACGTACAGCTTATGTTGTTTCCATTTACCAATGCGTTAGAATACTTCATAGTGATTGTATGGCTGCTGGTCCTATGAGCACCTGCCTCATGCACCTGCGTGTGAAAAGCATAAATCATTTAACAGACAGTTCAATAAATATTAGAAATACAATTTGAGTCATATTTACATTTTGCCTTGGACATCATGTGCTGTGTGTTGGTATTGAAAGGGTGGAATGTACAGATAGTGTAAGCTAGCCTTATACAGTTTGGATATGATTACGGTTTCAATAGGGTGTATACCATTACTATAATAGTACTAAAAGTTTTGTAAAAACAAATATACAAAAATGCATTCACAAAGCATTTTTGAACCTGCTACTGACAACAGCGACTTCCTTCCTTATCACAAGTGCTGTTAAATAAGTAATGTATTAATTGTTTACAATCTAAACAAATAAACAATATGTATTGACTGGGATCGAACCCGGGTCAAAGCATAAAAAACTATTCAATTTATCTTTATTACCAAGCAGCGAGTACAAATGTGCAATTAACGCTCAAGAGAGTGGATTTACAGAAAACTAGTTGGTATTCATTTCTCAATTGTGTCAGTTTTGTACGTTTTCTTTCACTTCTATCCCCTTTCCTCATTGGATAAAAAAGCAAAGCAGGCCCAATTCCCATCTTTAAGATAACCAATACATTTTTACATGACCGACAGGCTCTGATCTGGAATGAGTGGTTTCATTATAGCAGGATTATGTCACACATTGGTGGCAGGTAGTCTAGCGGTTAAGAGCGTTGTGCCAGTAACCGAAAGGTTGCTGGTTTGAATCCCCGGGCCGACTAGGTGAAACATCTGTTGATGTGTCCTTGAGCAAGGCACTTAAGCCTAATTGCTCCGGATAAGAGTGTCTGTAAAATGTCTAATGCAACATTCAACAGGAAAATCTCCGTAGCATAGCTTTGGGATGTGCTAAAGACTAAGGGAATCTAAGGTCGCCTGACTATCAAGGTCCCGGTTCTCTTTTTGCTCGTTTGAGGAGTAAGTCTTGCCTCCTTTTCTCAGCTAGGAGCTCTTGTATTCTTTTGTTCCGTGTCATTTCTCGGAATGGAGGCCGTCTTCTAGGAACAAAGTGGTTTTGAGAGACATCATTGTCTACACCAACGATCCTGTACGGCACCTCCAGCCAGTTGTTCTCTCTCTTGTCCTCTGTCCTGTGGGGGGGTATGGTGGAAAGCATGCGTATCACACTGACCCTACGCTGTGTTGGAATGGTTTTCCATCTCTTGTCTACTTTAGGTCTGGAAGTGGATGGAGCTAGGGTTGTCCAGGACTTCCTCTCAATAACATCAACCCAAGCTGTGGTGGACGTGATGGATTTGGGAACATTTGTAGTTCTGAGAGTCGATGGGCCCTGACTGGTGGGGACTGTGGTGGGTTCTGTGGTGGGTTGAATGGTGGTGACGGTGGTGCTGGGATCTGTGGTCTCCTCAGTGATGGTGGGGAGAGATGTAGGACTCCTGGAGGTAACCAAAGGGGTGGTTGTTCTTCTGGGGCGTCTGGGTGTTAATACAGGGATGGTGGTAGGGCTATATTTTTTCGCTGTGTTGTGCTCGTTGGTTTTGGTTGTATACTCCTCATAATCGTCATAGTCAACATAAGCAAAGTCAGTGGTATAAAGCTCGGTGGAGGGTTTGGGTGTGAGGGTTGTTGTGGGGGTTGTTGAGCAGGAGCGATTGGTGGGAGCAGGTAGTGTGGTATATCTCCAGGGCCCAGTGGTGAAGGTCTGGCCCGTACTGGTGAAGGTCTGGCCCGTACTGGTGAAGGTCTGGCCCGTACTGGTGAAGGTCTTGCCCGTACTGGTGAAGTTTCCCTCGCTGCAGGACTTGCAGCACATCTGTCTGTACCCACGGTTGGAGCAATACCTGTTCAGCACCTCCATACGACAGAACGCTGACCTATCTCCCTTACACTGCCCTGAAACACAAAGCAACACACATCTCAGAAACAAAACCCAACCTCTTATGATAAACAAATCAACCATAAATCTATCCCAAAGACAGAAACAGCGAGAAAGTCACAGCTAAGTCTACTGTGACTGAGAGAAAGCAGAAAGGGCCAAGATGCTTTGTTTATCATGCTGAATCAGATGCAAAGATATGAACGGTAAGATAGAGTCGCTCAACATCGTACTATTCATCCCTCGACATTGTAACAATGTGAGCTGAGAGTCGGGAAGCAAGATCAGGGAGTGAGTGTTTTAATAAATAAACAACACAACACAAAATAAGAAACACGAACAACACACAGACTTAACACTGGGACAGAATCAATAACGCCTGGGGAAGGAACCAAAGAGAGTGAAATATATAGGGAAGGTAATCAGGGAGGTGATGGAGTCCAGGTGAGTCTGATGACGTGCAGGTGCGCGTAACGATGGTGACAGGTGTGCGCCATAACGAGCAGCCTGGTGACCTAGAGGCCGGAGAGGGAGCACATGTGACAAACATCATACTATTCATCACTCAACATCAGACTATTCATCACTCTAGGTGTATAATCTGTCAGACATAAAGTTGAACAATTATATATTGACAGTTTTATTTTGTTGGGTTTGGACTGTACTGCTGAAATGAATGAGAAACCACAGTCATACGATACACTCTCCCTGTCATATACGTGAACACTGTCTATTCAGTAGAGACAGTTAACAGTTTGGTCAACAACTACCTAACATCAGTACGCCAAAACAGATGAACAATAACTGATATACTGTACACAATGGTGATCGAGTGAAACAATAAATATGTCCTATTTGTGTAAAAGGAACAGCACATTTAGTGTCTCTTGATACGCTTAAAAATACTTAATCCAGTACCTCTGACAAAAATCATTTTTGCCCAATATATAGTAAGGAACACATCTGTTCAGGCCTTAGCTACAAGTTGGCTGGTAAAAGCATACAATTCATTGTTGTCACCAAGTTGGGAAACTAAAAGTCTTAAATGCTACTGAATATAGGCAAAAATAATTGTATATATTGTAGATACTCCCAAGTCGCAGTTTAAATCTGGTTGACACATTGTTTTCCCCACAGCTGCCAGAATTGAGCTACATTGATACAATCATGATACAATTACAATCAATGACAATCACTGTTTTGTACATGAAGGTGCTGAGAATCCATTTTGTTGTAAACATCAAGTTATTTTTTCTTCCTCAGGAAGCTTCTCCTATTCCTTATCACTCTGATAAACAAGAAAAAAGCCATTATGTCTTCATTTCTCTCAAAAGCCTAATATAAGGCAAAGCTATTTCCCAGATGTTTATGACAAAATGACTGCATGAGGTATCAGAACATCTTTTTCACTAACTAACGCCTTACAATGCTACACAAACACACAAGCATATTTAGATAAATAAGGACACATTTTAGTGTCCACTGTCTACTGCACAAAATGCATTGAGAGTAAAATTCACATTCCTTTGTGAAAGTGAGAATAAACCATACTCACCTCCGCATAAACATTCTGCTCTGGTTACTTATATTAATGTCCATATTTTTTTAATGCTCATTAGATGTTTCACGTAAATATTTAGGGAGAATGGATACAAAAACACACATACGCTAACAGTCAGTAATAGAGAGGCATATAGTAACTCACACCTTATTTCTGTGGAACTATTTACATTGATAATTGTGTATGCATACTGTATGACAATAAAACTTTATTGTCCATTTTACAGCGAACAATGGACATGTGTCTTCTGCTCCGTTCTCAATGCCCCTCAGACACCAGTTACTGAGTCAGCTTCACCTTTGTGTTAACAGCCACGGAAGAAAACTCTCTCCCAAAACAAATCCCCTGCTTCTTGTTATCAAATCCACTGCGTTTCTCCATATTCACTTCCCTTGAGTTTCCCAGGTTCAAACCCAATAACACGTAGCCAGTGAGCAACTCTGTATACAGAGGCTAGGCCATGACTATAGTCTCAGAGGCTCACAGCCAGGACTTAATCAAGCCTTATCAGGGATAGAACTTCCATTTCTCTCTTCAGTGAGGATTTCAAGGCCAGCTCTACAGCCTACAGTACAGTCAAACCCCTGAAGGAGAGAGTGTGTGCTGTGCGTGTGAGAGAAAGAGCCAGAGAGACAGAGACCACAGCACAGGAAGTCTCCCTTTCTCAGCCAGGCAGAGAAGCCACAGACAGGCAGGCAGGAGCCATCCTCCAGTGTAGAGGAGTAGAGGAGAAGAGGAGGAGAGAGACACTATCAGGGCATTCTTCCCTGCAGAGAGAGGCAGAGAGAGAAGGGTAGAGCCCAGGTGAGCAGAGGCATGCAGCGGACTCCTCGCTCCGAGCTATAGAGCGGATGTTTACTTGAGGAGATCTTGGGACCAGGGAGTTCTGGGTTGGCCCGCGACAGCCACTGGATCAAAGCGTTTCTTCCGTCCCCTGAGAACAAAACAAACAAGGGGATGATGTGAAAATCTATTTATATTGTTTCAGTAATAAATTGTTATGTACTTGAGTTCAATAAGTTAGGCTTTCTGATTGGACAGTCACCTGTGCAGGGGACTAGCTGGCAGGTTCTGAGTGTGATGGGTTTGGTCTCCACGCAGAGTCCCACTGAGTTATCAGAACTGTTGCACAGAACCTTCCGCTCCTGGGTCCCGTTGCCACACGTCACCGAACACTAAATAAAACACACACACACACACACACACACACACACACACACACACACACACACACACACACACACACACACACACACACACACACACACACACACACACACACACACACACACACACACACACACACACACACACACACACACACCTCTGAGTTGTTCAAGATATCATGGAAACAGGTGTTTGCATGGAATGCTGTCAGTAATGGTGGAGAAATATTCACATTTGGCTTTCAACATCTACCAACCTGGGACCAGGGTCCTACTTCCCACTTGGCAAAGCAGAGCTGGCGATTGCAGGGTCGCCGTCCCTCTGGCCTGTCATCATTACAGTACTTGCTGTGGATGGTACGTTGGTCACCGCCGGCGATGGGCTGCAGACAGAGGACAGAGCGGGTCTGGTAGCCAGTCTTCCCACAGGATGAACTACACTCCTGCCAGTCCCCAGTGATCCAACTGGAGATTAGAGAAGACAGACACATCACCATACAGGAGGAGTGGGAATAGAATGACTTACTGAGAAACAACAGGAATATTAACAGCTTATATACAGAATTAGTAATACAATAGTTACATAGAACATTCACAGCACACACACACACACACACACACACACACACACACACACACACACACACACACACACACACACACACACACACACACACACACACACACACACACACACACACACACACACACACACACACACACATACATACAGACACATAGACACACACACACAGACACACTGATGCATTTACATACACTGGCTGGGAGCACTCTTTCTGGCTGCAGTTCCTGCTGATAGCTCTGGGCTTGTCGATGTTCACACAGAGGGTGCGGTGGACCATCTTCCCATCTGACTTTCTCCTGCAGCCAAACCTTGTGTACTGCTTACCTAAAGAGGGAACAGAGTGGATACCACTCACATCAACAAATCAATCAATCAAATGTATTTTATAAAGCTCTTTTCTACATCGGCAGTTTTCAAAAAATGCTTTACATAAACCCAGCCTAAAACCTCTATAAGCAAGAAATGCAGAGGCAGAAGCACCAACAACGTCGGTCAACATCCAAGGTTATTTGACAGTTGAATACAGGAGGACGTTATATTGTTACCTCCACAGGGCCTAGAGCAGTGAGACCACTTCTTTAGAGCCCACTCAAAGTAGGCTGTGTCCTCCTGCACCAGGTTACTTTCAATGGACGACTGCAGCTCTTCGTGGAGAAAGTACTTGTAGGAGAGAGTAACCTTTGAGTCACCGTGGGAACGCATCTGTGGGATAGAAAGGATACTGTAAATTCCAAAACGATACACTTGTTCACAGCTGAACTCTGATACAAAGGAAAAAGAAGAACTATAACACCTAGTGATTTCTGACAACAACATGCAAACAAAAGAGACAAATCATGGATGCTACAATAACCAGTCAGTCAGTGCTGAACAACACAACAGCCATTAATGACTAATAGTAAGTTATAGAGCAACTTGAGACGTGGCTAACATGACAGAAACAATGATATGGTACATTTCTGTAACTACTGTGGATTTTCTGTAAGTAACTTCACGTGATGTAAACAGATGCTCTGAGGTTTTAGCCAACAATATGGCTGGATAGTGGATACTCTTTACACAGAGAACATTTCAGGTTGAATTATTTCCTGAAGCTACCGCTATATTTCCATTGGTGAGGTGGTTTTATCTTAAAGTGGATAAAGACTAAACCATGATACCAAAAACATTACTGTGGCATATGTAACGGGCAGGCTCTAAACCCCCGCACACACACACACACACACACACACACACACACACACACACACACACACACACACACACACACACACACACACACACACACACACACACACACACACACACACACACACACACACACACACACACACACACACACCGTTAGACCAAGAGGAAATTCCCTCTTGGGTTGATGGCGACAATTATTTTGAAGTCGCAGGAATGGCTACCTCATCCCGAGACCATGAGCCTGACTCATGTCCGCTACACATGTGCACATCAATTCAGGTAATGTCAGTCATTTGTACTGGCCAGGGACCTGAGTGTATACAAATGACTCACCATGACCAGAACAGTGTATCTGAGAGGTCCTGTGGTCTGGATGGTCTCCATGTCATCATTGTTGTGGTACTCCCACTCCACCCCCTTCTCTATCACTGTACGGGACTCTGGGAACTCGTTCTCATCGTTCAGGAACAGATGACCTGTGGCCTGGTTCTTTACAGCTGACAACAAGGAGAACAGGATGTACTGATGTTTGGCTGAGCTCTGCTTTTCTCAACTTGGTCATCATGGCAGGGATAAGCCAGAGATATTTGTCAGGATTATGATAATGAGCATTAGGGCCTGGATTTACTAAACCTAATCAAGAAGAAAGTTATAGTTGGTATTCCTCAAAAAGGTTTTGAGAAATGTTCTTATGTTATTTCTTAATTTTCTCCTTAAGAAAAAAATTGCGAAGAAATTAGATTCTTGAGCCAGTATAAATGAGCATCCAAGCTGGATCTCTTCCCAGCAGTCCAGATGCACTATGGGTAGTCGACTAAAGTATTCTGTACTCTCAAACCCAAAACAGCCAAAACTTGACTGAAGCAGCAATTAATAACAAACTTCCTTAACCAAGCCAAAGACTACTGATTTATAGAGGCCAACATCCTGGATATTAGCAAGCCACTCTGAAATTCACAGAAGCAACATAAATAAACCTACCAAGGATGTGAGGGGTTGCCTTGAACTCCTGAATCAACAGATGTCTGGCCCCTTGAGGGATTTCAAGTATCTTGAGGAAACCTGAAACAAACCACAAACAAAATACAATAGATGAGCAACAGTCTGGTCTAGGTATAAAAACAGTTTCAGATACTGAGAAAAGCATCCCTGTGGACGTTGACACAATGTTTCCTATCTGAGATTGTACATGTGTGCGTTGGCGGTGGGGGTCATGTTACTGGACATGAGGGTAGAAGAAGTTGAGGAGGGGCTCACCTTCTTTTTTAGCGCTCCTAGTGAAGTTCCCCTTGATGATCTTACAGCTGGAGTTGTCTCCACCACAGATGCCACACTTGTCCTCCTGCATGTCTGAGGCTATCTGGTTATCACAGCCCACGTGCTGTTGAGAGATACGAGTCAGTGTATGGGAGTATGGGATCAGGGAGAGGAGTGAACCTGGATGGGTCAGTGTATGGGATCAGGGAGAGGAGTGGACCTGAATGGGTCAGTGTATGGGAGTTTGGGATCAGGGAGAGGAGTGGACCTGGATGGATCAGTGTATGGGATCAGGGAGAGGAGTGGATCTGGATGGGTCAGTGTATGGGAGTATGGGATCAGGGAGAGGAGAGGACCTGGATGGATCAGTGTATGGGATCAGGGAGAGGAGTGGACCTGGATGGATCAGTGTATGGGAGTAGAGGATCAGGGAGAGGAGTGGACCTGGATGGGTCAGTGTATGGGAGTTTGGGATATGGGAGAGGAGTGGACCTGAATGGGTCAGTGTATGGGAGTAGAGGATCAGGGTGAGGAGTGGACCTGGATGGGTCAGTGATTGGGAGTTTGGGATCAGGGAGAGGAGTGAACCTGGATGGGTTAGTGATTGGGAGTTTGGGATCAGGGAGAGGAGTGGATCTGGATGGGTCAGTGTATGGGAGTTTGGGATCTGGATGGGTAGTGTATGGGAGTAGAGGATCAGGGAGAGGAGTGGACCTGGATGGGTCAGTGTATGGGAGTTTGGGATCTGGATGGGTCAGTGTATGGGAGAAGAGGATCAGGGAGAGGAGTGGACCTGGATGGGTCAGTGTATGGGAGTA
Source organism: Oncorhynchus clarkii lewisi (assembly GCF_045791955.1). NCBI lineage: Eukaryota > Metazoa > Chordata > Actinopteri > Salmoniformes > Salmonidae > Oncorhynchus > Oncorhynchus clarkii. Next base: position 36,210,138 of record NC_092175.1, on the reverse strand, counting down.
GAGGATCAGGGAGAGGAGTGGACCTGGATGGGTCAGTGTATGGGAGTAGAGGATCAGGGAGAGGAGTAGACCTGGATGGGTCAGTGTATGGGAGTAGAGGATCAGGGAGAGGAGTGGACCTGGATGGGTCAGTGTATGGGAGTAGAGGATCAGGGAGAGGAGTGGACCTGGATGGGTCAGTGTATGGGAGTAGAGGATCAGGGAGAGGAGTGGACCTGGATGGGTCATTCAGGACAAAGAGAGTGTGTGGTGACTGAATATGCATGTGGGTGCAGTGGTTCTCATCAGTATGGATAACAGTTTATGAAACCTATATGAAAAACAGTCCTAACTTCATATGCACCCTAACAGAGGAACTAGCCAGTAGCAGCAGATTGTATAAGACAACTTAATGTTTACGGTAATATTTAATGAGGAGGATAATGTTCCTTCATGCATGACTTGTGGAAAAAGTCCACAAGACCGGGGCGATGCCTACCTCACAGTCTCCCCGCACACAGATACTGTAGGAGTCTTTGTAGGAGCAGCGTGTGCCATCGTGCACCATCCTGTTCATGGCCACCACATCTCCTGTCTCCTTAGACTGGCAGTAGAGCTCGCATCTCTCATCAACTACAGTACAGAGAGCAGAGGAGAGGGGGACAGGATACAGGGGTTAATGAAGGAATTATCGTCATACAGAAGTCTTCAGCTTTCTTTGACTACTGTGTTAACCTTTTGAACAGGCTTTCATTAAGGTAGTAACAATATGTGTTTTTCTAGAGACATGCATGCATTCTGAGTCACTGGCATGGTAAACTGTGGAAATCTGAACAAACAGTATTTAGAATTCTACATTATAAACTGGGTGGTTCGAACCCTGAATGCTGATTGACTGACAGCCGTGGTATATCAGACCGTATACCACGGGTATGACAAAACATTGGTCACCAGTTTATAATAGCATTAAGGCACCTCAGAGGTTTGTGGTATATGGCCAATATACAACAGCTAAGGGCTGTATGCAGGCACTATAGTCATGATGATACACATGTAAGACTATAACAACACAAGCATGGAAGAGGCAGTTTCAGGGAGTAAAGAGACCCTTCATTTATAAAGCTAATCAAAAAAAGCAGTAACAATTTTCCACCGTGGAGGAAAGCAGGAGATTTCTCAGTAATGACCTTTCCATGTGTCCTTATTCAAACACTGGCCTGACCAATGTTCCCTCGACATGTGGAGTGGCGTGGCCTGCTTATGTGTGTGTGTGTGTGTGTGTGTACCAGCAGTGCTGTCTGTGTATTTGTTTGAGCCGGGGCCTCTCAGATTCCTCAGTAAACCAATCAGTCCTCAAAACCCAGGTTTACTCTTCTGATCCCACTCAGAAAAATCATTATGATTGTCCAGAGACTTGAGCTACTGGGTAATACACTGTGAAGCCCTGTGAAGTAATGTTGATGTCAGTGTAGCCAGATGCCTATCCTCCTCCTCCTCTTCCTCCTCCTCCTCCTCCTCCTCCTCCTCCCCCTCCCCCTCCCCCTCCCCCTCCCCCTCCCCCTCCCCTCCTTGTCCTCCTCCTCTTCCTCCTCCCCCCCTCCTCCCCCTCCTTCTCATCCCCCTTCTCCTCCTCCCCCCCTACTCTCCTCCTCCTTCTCCCCCCTTCTCTCCACCTAAAGCTAAGCTGTCTGTTTTGCTATGGGCCACGTTATGTAACTTCAGAGTTTTATAATGGTTTGGCATGGAAGTCCTGGCCTCACAATGGGAAAATGAGAGCAGTGGTGTACACTTTTTCCTCTCTCTGCCTCGACAGAACCTCCAAGCCAACTTCTGAGTAAAAAACACATCTGGCCTGAGTGGTAACAGCTGCTGTGAGGGCATTATAAACCTCCTATGCTTACTGGTCCAATCTCTGGACAGTACAGAGGGAAAGGCATGCACAGAAAGTACTAATCAAAAAGGAGAGGTGATAGGATGGATAATTATTATATTCAGCTTCTATTCTAAGTGTAAAAATGTCGCAAATAGTTGGGTCTTGTTTTCTGCATGTCAAACCTATTGTGTCCATTTATGTGAGAGAACTTGCTTAAATGTATTTACCGTATGGGTAAATAACTAATTGTCAAGACAGTGGTAGTTATGCTATAACACAGTCCCCATTTTTAAAAATAGGGCTAACGTCCGTCTGAATGAACGCTGCACTGGTCCCTCTGTCTTTTTCAAAGGCTTTTGACTCCCAGCCAGGCAGCACTGTGGACTTACTGTCAGGATGCTCATAGGGCAGCCAGTGGTGCTTGGTGTTGTCATACTCAAAGTAGGGCTCCCACATCTTGCACTGCTCCTCCCTGAAGTCAACTAAGGGCTTGGAGCACTCCTCTAGGTTACACAGCTGGAACTCATAGCTGTTGCCATAGCAGGTGCGTCCTCCATTGGCAGGGCTGAGTTAGGGCAAAGGAGAGAGACAGCGGGAGTTCCTTTACATTTGAGACACTATAGACACTTTCCTATCGTTAACAGAGAATTAAAGCACACCTATCAGCTTGTCGTCTTGTGCCGTACTCACATTGGGTTGTCACACTGACGGGTGCGGAAGCGCACACCACCCCCACAGGTACGGGAGCAGGAGCCAAAGTTACTCCACTGGCCCCAGGCACCATCCTGTCTCAGAATGTCTGGGGTCAGCTTCATGCAGTAACCCTTGAAGCAGTGCTGAAAGAGAGGGAAAGAGAGGAAGAGAGAGAGAGAGAGAGAGAGAGAGAGAGAGAGAGACAGAGAGAGAGAGAGAGAGAGAGTGAGAGAGAGAGAGAGTGAGAGAGAGAGAGAGAGAGAGAGAGAAAGAGAGAGAGAGAGAGAGAGAGAGAGAGAGAGAGAGACGAAGAGAGTTGTCACTGCATATGTTGACAGAAACATTGAAGCAAAGCACTAGCATGTAAAGAGGAACCTTTCGTACCTTCCCTGCTGCACACGTAGTGCCGTCGATGGGCGGACCCTTCTTGGTTTTGCAGAAGAATGGGTTGTCTGGGTGACTGCACCAGAGCTGCTTGCAGGGGTCGTAGGTGCTGTACTAAAAGAAACAGATTCATTCTCTCTCTCAGATGCTGATCAAGAAAGCTTCCCTCAGCCTTAACATGTCAACCAAGAAAACATCAACTGTAGTGTATGTACACAACCGTCCAAAATTGTCGCTGCTGGCATTCACTGAATACTATATCTGCCCAATGTAGCTCTAATATTGTGAATAGTTGTAAGCTTACACACGGTAGGGTCTAGTCAGAACAACAATTAATACTGTCATTAAGGATGTCTATGTTAATATGTACATGTTGTGAAGCACAAACATTACCATGGTCATTCAACAAGACATTGAACACGTGAAGTACATACAGTAGAAAGAAGAAACCATACTATGAATCTATATCAAAACATGTTGTCACTCACAGCATAATCTTGCTTAACCCAGAACTAAAATCTGCCGTGATTTGGTCAGATGTACTAGTTATGTTTACATAGTGTGTCCACAAGAGATTACTCACAGCACAGTACAGTCAGACACATTCGCAGGAGTATGTTTCACGAGTCACGACTTAACGACAGTGATTTAGTCTACATTGAAATCACCCCATCATTGCTTATTCCATCACCATCAATCAAAATAACAACCAGTGTGAGAACATACATGTAAGCTGAACCTAAAGACATGGAAAACATCATGGAGGCATGTTTACGTGTGGGTGTGTGTACACATGAAGACAGGTCTGTAAAATATGTCACCTTACAGTGCACCAGATTCATAATATACTAGCTCTGAATGACACAAACGTAGTTAAACACCCTGGCAGACACCTGGTTTGTGGACAACATTAGACAAATAAGCTATGGACACACTTCTCTGACCTAGGCTGATGCCTTACCTGCTTTGCTGAACGGGCCACCCTTTGCAGCTAAGGAAATAGTTTGACAAGAAATTGAAGCAAAGCATCCAAAAGACACTCCCTCCAATTTATTCCAGAATGTGATCCAGAAACCCGCTGTTACAGCTGTTTTCATTTTCCTCTTTCCACATCAAACAAAAACCATCTCGCCCAAATAGTTCAGCCTTTTTGAAACAAAACAATGAAACACATTTAAATATAACTGACTCTGAAATGCAGCTTTCCTCTTTAAAGACGGACAATTAAACTTGTTCGGCATTGTTCTGTGTTTTTTCATCTAAAGAGGTCATACTGCACCAACAGATGAAGTCAGCCTGCTTTTAACTCATGAGTTCATAAAAAAATCATGTTTGCTTCCCTGGATGCCTTAAAAGCTAAGATGGTATACAGTTTTATGGTCACGCCCTGACCTTGACCTAGTTAAAGGGGTCAAGGAGGAAGTCAAGGAATGAAGTCAAGGACGATGGTCATAAGAGAGAGGCTCCGTTGGATTTGAGCATCATTGGGGCCCAGATGGTGACCTTTCTAAGAGATGGCTATTCAATTAAATTGGTAGCAGCGCTAGACACTGCTGGTGTGGCGACAGCTTGTTTGGGCATACGGGTACATATGGCTGTGAGGTTGATGAAGGACTCACCGCCGTGCACATGGTGTAGCCGGCGCCAAAGTCAAAGCGACACTGCTCGTCCATAGAGTAGTGGATCCCTGGTAACTGTGGCAACGCCGGCCAGTCATGGTCGAAGGGGTCGTCACGGAGACAGTCATACGAGCTGAGGGAGGAAAACATATTCATTGGAGTTGAAGGGTTTGGTTAAGATCTATCAGTTTAAATAATTATCTCAAAATTGAATAATCATTGTGTTTTACACTGTAATCCCATAAGGCAAGGGCGTCAAAAATGTTTACATTTGCAAAAACTGAGTTCTCTATCCATCGTTTTTTGGAATTTTTGATGCTCCTTGACTGTGTAGTGATTACTGGTGAGCTGGTCAGTCAAGAAACTATATAAATGTAAGGGAATGGGAAAGGGGATTCCTAGTCAGTTGTACAACTGAATGCCATCAACTGAAATGTGTCTTCCGCATCTAACCCAACCGCTCTGAATCAGAGAGGTGCGGGGGTCAATTGATGGTGCACATTGATTATTAGTGAGTTGAACAGTCAAGAAACTGTATGAATGTAGGTCCATTATCATTTCTACACAGTTTCCATTTGGTTTTAGTCATTTTAAACTATATGAATTACAGTGGGGAGAACAAGTATTTGATACACTGCCGATTTTGCAGGTTTTCCTACTTACAAAGCATGTAGAGGTCTGTCATTTTTATCATAGGTACACTTCAACTGTGAGAGACGGAATCTAAAACAAAAATCCAGAAAATCACATTGTATGATTTTTAAGTAATTAACTTGCATTTTATTGCATGACATACGTATTTGATCACCTACCAACCAGTAAGAATTCCGGCTCTCACAGACCTGTTAGTTTTTCTTTAAGAAGCCCTCCTGTTCTCCACTCATTACCTGTATTAACTGCACCTGTTTGAACTTGTTACCTGTATAAAAAACACCTGTCCACACACTCAATCAAACAGACTCCGACCTCTCCACAATGGCCAAGACCAGGGAGCTGTGTAAGGACATCAGGGATAGAATTGTAGACCTGCACAAGGCTGGGATGGGCTACAGGACAATAGGCAAGCAGCTTGGTGAGATGGTAACAACTGTTGGCACAATTATTAGAAAATGGATGAAGTTCAAGATGACGGTCAATCACCCTCGGTCTGGTGCTCCATGCAAGATCTCACCTCGTGGGGCATCAATGATCATGAGGAAGGTGAGGGATCAGCCCAGAACTACACGGCAGGACCTGGTCAATGACCTGAAGAGAGCTGGGACCACAGTCTCAAAGAAAACCATTAGTAACACACTACGCCGCCATGGATTAAAATCCTGCAGCGCACACAAGGTCCCCCTGCTCAAGCCAGCGCATGTCCAGTTCCATCTGAAGTTTGCCAATGACCATCTGGATGATCCAGAGGAGGAATGGGAGAAGGTCATGTGGTCTGATGAGACAAAAATAGAGCTTTTTGGTGTAAACTCCACTCGCCGTGTTTGGAGGTAGAAGAAGGATGAGTACAACCCCAAGAACACCATCCCAACTGGAGCATGGAGGTGGAAACATCATTCTTTGGGGATGCTTTTCTGCAAAGGGGACAGGACGACTGCACCGTATTGAGGGGAGGATGGATGGGGCTATGTATCGCGAGATCTTGGCCAACAACCTCCTTCCCTCAGTAAGAGCATTGAAGATGGGTCGTGGCTGGGTCTTCCAGCATGACAATGACCCGAAACACACAGCCAGGGCAACTAAGGAGTGGCTCCGTAAGTAGCATCTCAAGGTCCTGGAGTGGCCTAGCCAGTCTCCAGACCTGAACCCAATCGAAAATCTTTGGAGGGAGCTGAAAGTCCGTATTGCCCAGCGAGTGTGTGCAAACCTGGTCAAGAACTACAGGAAACGTATGATCTCTGTAATTGCAAACAAAGGTTTCTGTACCAAATATTAAGTTCTGCTTTTCTGATGTATCAAATACTTATGTCATGCAATAAAATGCAAATTAATTACTTAAAAATCATACAATGTGATTTTCTGGATTTTTGATTTTTGATTTTTTTTTGGACTTTAGATTCCGTCTCTCACAGTTGAAGTGTACCTATGATAAGAATTATAGACCTCTACATGCTTTGTGAGTTGGAAAACCTGCAAAATCGGCAGTGTATCAAATACTTGTTCTCCCCACTGTATATTTTCCTCAAACCACCAAACCATTTGTTTGGAACCCTGCCATAAGGGATGAGCCACAAGGCTGCAATACACACACAGAGATCTCCCTCCCTCCATAATGAACCTAATCTAATCTGTACAAGACCATAAGACAACATAAAGCCATGTTATCCTGGGGTAGAGATGTGTATGTCCTAACTGTGGCACCAGAGAGAGGTCAGAGGTCAGGGTTGACTTGGACTCACTTCAGGTACTTGTTGAGCTCCTCCTGGCTGCATCGGGACCAGTGGAATCGATGGAAGGCAGCCTGCACCAGAGGGGCCATGATGCTTCCCATGGGCACCTCATCACCACATTCATTACCAGGGGGACCATCGTGCTCCATACCCAGCCTGACAGGGGAGGACAGGGTCGCGTCACATAAACAGCAGGCACTAATTACACGTCTGGGAGTATGCATGCAGGTGTACCGTGTGCTGTATTCATTTTCAATAGAGTTAACCTACAAAATGTAAATGCCTCGAACTGTAGTAATACATGTGTTTGTGTATACTGTGTTGAACTGTGTTTGTGTATACTGTGTGTTGAACGGTGTTTGTGTATACTGTGTTGAATGGTGTTTGTGTATACTGTGTTGAACGGTGTTTGTGTATACTGTGTTGAATGGTGTTTGTGTATACTGTGTTGAACGGTGTGTGTATACTGTGTGTTGAATGGTGTGTGTATACTGTGTGTTGAACGGTGTTTGTGTATACTGTGTGTTGAATGGTGTGTGTATACTGTGTGTTGAACAGTGTTTGTGTATACTGTGTGTTGAATGGTGTGTGTATACTGTGTGTTGAATGGTGTGTGTATACTGTGTGTTGAATGGTGTGTGTATACTGTGTGTTGAATGGTGTGTGTATACAGTGTGTCTCACACGTGTCCAGTCTCGTGTGCCACAACAAAGGCAGAGGAGAAGCCATCCTCGTGGTTGAGAGTGCAGCTCCGCACTGGGTGGCACATACCCGTCACAGGAGCGTAACCTAAGCAACGAGAGAAAGAGAGGTAAAGAGAGAGAAAGAGAGAGGAGAGGAGGGAAAAAGTGTGAGAGAGAGAGAGACAACCTGTCCTCTATGCTTATTGTAAATGCTTATTGTAATTGCTTATTGTAATTGTTATTGTTCAATGTAAGGTTATTTTGACCCTTGATTATTGTTGTTACTGTTGTCCATTTGACCATATTGATTATTATTATTTTAATGATGTTAATATTGTAAATCTCCAAAGTAAGCTTTGGCAATACGTACATTGTTACATCATGCAAATAAAGCTAATTTAATTTAATTGAAAGCGAGAGAGAGAGAGAGAGAGAGAGAAAGGGAGAGAAAGAGAGAGAGAAAGAGAGAAAGGAGTGTGTATACTGTATGCACACAACTGATGTGTATATTGTACGAGAGCACCTGATGTGTATATTGTACGAGAGCACCTGATGTGTATATTGTATGAGAGCATATTAATAAGTATGTCCAGTACCTTGCATGCCGGAGGGGCCAAACTCCTGTCTGGTGAGGAAGATGGCATGGTCATGGTACTCTGCATCACTCCTGTCTTCCTTCTGCTGCAGGAAGGCCCAGCGACATACATTCTCCAGACTCTGAGACGGGTTCCCCAGCTCTATCAGACTCAAAGACTGGAGCCAATACAGGAAAGGACTGTCATCACATCAACTCAGTCCCTTCCTACAAACTCTGTAAGAGGATGTTGTATATTTCCCAGAATGTCTGCAGTGCATTGAAATGACTTTTTTTCCAAAGTATTCGTGGCATATCCTGCTAGCCAGTAGGTGGTACTCTTGAAGTTCCAAATGCCTTAGAGGTGGCACACCGATGCCATGACAGCAAATGAGGAATTCTCTCACATAAACTGGCAATCACAGGCAATTCATAATACAATTCATGTAACACCTAACACACCAAATGAGAAAAAGCCTTATTCTGTAGCTATAGTAACGGGGTTTTACTATTAAATACACTGTTTCCAAAAGTAGATACAGTACAGGTGGATTATTTTCTTTAAATCTTAAAAAAAAAATTGGGGGGGAATTTAAAACATTATACAGACAGACAGGGAGAGGGCAAAACACAAACTGATGTCCTACCGCATCAACCCCACACCAACCCCACACCAACCCCCATCAACCCCTCACCAACCCCACACCAACCCCCCACCAACCCCACACCAACCCCCCATCAACCCCCATCAACCCCACACCAACCCCCCATCAACCCCACACCAACCTCCACCAAACCCCAAGCTCCAACAGCGCTCCACCCTAATACCAGACAGAGTACAGGAGTATTTCAACATGGGGATCGGTCTACCTCCTACAGGTTACATCCGCTGACCATGTTAGTGAATGACTGAGACCTACTGTGTCTTACCTTTGCAGGACACAACATGATGATCCGGACCAGAACCACGTTGATGTGGGCACCCAGGGTACCATCCTGGTAAATCTCATTCACCTGCAGAGACAGACAAACAGACAAACCAGACATGGGCATGTGGCCTGACAATACAGCACATGATCTTATATCACAGCATTGTTGAATACTAGTTTTTGCTTGGCTAGAATTGCATTCTAGAGTGGGCATTAATACCAGATATTTGGAATGCATATCACCTTAACAGCACCTGGTTAACAGCACCTGGTATATCTTCATCTGACATTGATAGGTTGGAATTTGATCAATGAATTATTCTAGAAATGCACCCTCTTCCCCAGTAATGCACCTCTTTCTAGAAATGCACCTCTTCCCCAGAAATGCACCTCTTTCTAGAAATGCACCTCTTCCCCAGAAATGCTCTTCCTGTAATGTGATATAAATGTGTCTCTCTCTCTGAGAGGAAGTCCTATTCAAAAAGTCTCCACACATACAATTAGCGTATAAAACATTGTGAACACTAATATTGAGATGCACCTAGCGCTGTGGCGTTATTTTGTAGTATGAAGAATACAATTGAACAAATTATTTGAGGGAGTGCGCAGATGAGGCTATTGAGCGGGTAACAAAGAAATAGGTACTCCTATATGCTTAATTTAGAGTTAATAATGTAACTTTAGTTGTTCTACAAATGTTGGGCTATATGTTTACATTTGTATACATTGTAAGGCTGCATGATGTGACTCTAATGATGATTTGAAAAAAGTTGATTGAAAAGCATGAGCTCTGCTTAGTTTTTTTGCGCAGGATGTACACACTTCATCAGTCTCCCATTCACAATTTGACAAGCACTTGATAATGCCTCAAATTTAAAGGTGGCATCCCCTTTGTGTGGCCGTAATGCACCCTAAACAAATCCATGCCTTTTATGTCCAGTGGCCATTGTGCCCTTGGCCCGGATTGCTGCACGCTCTGATGCACCACTCACTCACATGGCTCTCCATCACCTGATTATGTCTTTCTCACAGGCTACAAGTGAAGACAGACACATTGGGGAAGCAACTGCGCACGTCCTTATCCAATTGCTAGGTGCATATGTAAGATATTGGAAGATCTATCCACGTTTAGTTTTCGTCTGCCAACAACATAAGTAGGCCTGATGAACAACAAAAGCACTAGCCTATGTCAATTTACTACCCTCCACAGCACAAAAGTTGACCTATTCTATTATGTGTGAGGAATAAATATTCCAAACATAGTCTGGGACAGTTGTGGGATACGATAGATCTCAAAAGACAGTTTTTTGCACAATTCTCGAATTATAATTTTTTTTTTTTAAAACAATAAGCTAAAATCTCTGAACAACTAGTTTCTTGTTCACACCAGATTTGAATTTCTTATTAATTTAAGCAAATTGCATGTGCTTTGGCATGTGTGCAAAAGAGGAAGTACAATTGTCTACAATTTGCACAATAACTACATGCACATGGCTGATCAAAACTGATCACAACTTCTAAACATTCTTTCATCATGTGAGCCATCACATGCAAAATAATCCATTAAATGATCTAAATCTGCCAGACATACAGTACATGTATATTCCATAAATATCTATGACATGGAATGTTTGTGATGTCTGCTAAATTGGCTAATTACCTGCCAGGTGACCTAGTAATGAAATAGTCAGAATCTTAAAAATCAACCAATCAAGTTTGAAAACATATATATGGAGCTTGCCCACAGCACAATCACTACTATTTATTAACATGGAGGAACATCACAACCCTGAACAGCAGTTACATGCTGGTGGAGGAGAAATAAGAAGACGTGTAAGAATGCATGGTGGTGGTGTTAGGGGAAGACATAATAGAGGAAGAGGTAGAAGGCAAATAATAAGAGTCCCTGATGAAATCAGAGCCTCAATTGTGGACCATGTCATAAACCATGGTCTTACAATGGAAGAGGCTTGTCGGAGAGTACAGCCTAATGTAAACAGGTTCACAGTGTCATCAATTGTGCAAACATACCGTAGGGAAAACAGGTAAATATGTACCCGTTCTTTACTTTTGTTACAGCATTTCATTCAGAACAACACAGCAACTATTGTTGAGGTAAATGCAAGTGAAAACCACAATGTTCAGTAAGATATGTATGAGGAATATACAGTAATACAGTAGTACAGTAGTACAGCACAATTTGAATACAATATACTATCTGTAACATGATCTATTTGTGAATCCTACATGTCATATATAGGACTGCACAACGACCTCATGCTGGTGGCAGAGCAGCTCTACATGTCATATATAGGACTGCACAACGACCTCTACATGTCATATATAGGACTGCACAACGACCTCATGTTGATGACAGAGCAGCTCTACATGTCATATATAGGACTGCACAACGACCTCTACATGTCATATATAGGACTGCACAACGACCTCATGTTGATGACAGAGCAGCTCTACATGTCATATATAGGACTGCACAACGACCTCATGTTGATGACAGAGCAGCTCTACATGTCATATATAGGACTGCACAACGACCTCTACATGTCATATATAGGACTGCACAACGACCTCATGTTGATGACAGAGCAGCTCTACATGTCATATATAGGACTGCACAACGACCTCTACATGTCATATATAGGACTACACAACGACCTCATGTTGATGTTGATAACAGAGCAGCTCTACATGTCATATATAGGACTGCACAACGACCTCTACATGTCATATATAGGACTGCACAACGACCTCATGTTGATGACAGAGCAGCTCTACATGTCATATATAGGACTGCACAACGACCTCTACATGTCATATATAGGACTACACAACGACCTCATGTTGATGACAGAGCAGCTCTACATGTCATATATAGGACTGCACAACGACCTCTACATGTCATATATAGGACTACACAACGACCTCATGTTGATGACAGAGCAGCTCTACATGTCATATATAGGACTGCACAACGACCTCTACATGTCATAAATAGGACTGCACAACGACCTCATGTTGTTGACAGAGCAGCTCTACATGTCATATATAGGACTACACAACGACCTCATGTTGATGACAGAGCAGCTCTACATGTCATATATAGGACTGCACAACGACCTCTACATGTCATATATAGGACTACACAACGACCTCATGTTGATGACAGAGCAGCTCTACATGTCATATATAGGACTACACAACGACCTCATGTTGATGACAGAGCAGCTCTACATGTCATATATAGGACTGCCACTATGTCCAGGTAGGAGCTGTGGTACCAGTATGTCCAGGTAGGAGCTGTGGTACCAGTATGTCCAGGTAGGAGCTGTGGTACCAGGATGTTCAGGTAGGAGCTGTGGTACCAGTATGTTCAGGTAGGAGCTGTGGTACCAGTATGTCCAGGTAGGAGCTGTGGTACCAGTATGTCCAGGTAGGAGCTGTGGTACCAGGATGTCCAGGTAGGAGCTGTGGTACCAGTATGTCCAGGTAGGAGCTGTGGTACCAGTATGTTCAGGTAGGAGCTGTGGTACCAGTATGTCCAGGTAGGAGCTGTGGTACCAGTATGTTCAGGTAGGAGCTGTGGTACCAGGATGTCCAGGTAGGAGCTGTGGTACCAGTATGTTCAGGTAGGAGCTATGGTACCAGTATGTCCAGGTAGGAGCTGTGGTACCAGGATGTCCAGGTAGGAGCTATGGTACCAGGATGTCCAGGTAGGAGCTGTGGTACCAGGATGTCCAGGTAGGAGCTGTGGTACCAGGATGTCCAGGTAGGAGCTGTGGTACCAGGATGTCCAGGTAGGAGCTCTGGTACCAGTATGTTCAGGTAGGAGCTGTGGTACCAGTATGTCCATGTAGGAGCTGTGGTACCAGTATGTCCAGGTAGGAGCTGTGGTACCAGTATATCTAGGTAGGAGCTGTGGTACCAGGATGTCCTGGTAGGAGCTGTGGTACCAGTATGTCCAGGTAGGAGCTATGGTACCAGTATGTCCAGGTAGGAGCTGCGGTACCAGTATGTCCAGGTAGGAGCTGTGGTACCAGTATATCCAGGTAGGAGCTGTGGTACCAGGATGTCCTGGTAGGAGCTGTGGTACCACTATGTCCAGGTAGGAGCTGTGGAACCAGTATGTTCAGGTACGAGCTGTGGTACCAGGATGTCCTGGTAGGAGCTGTGGTACCAGGATGTCCTGGTAGGAGCTGTGGTACCAGTATGTCCAGGTAGGAGCTGTGGTACCAGGATGTCCAGGTAGAAGCTGTGGTACCAGTATGTCCAGGTACCAGTATGTCCAGGTAGGAGCTGTGGTACCAGGATGTCCTGGGAGGAGCTGTGGAACCAGTATGTCCTGGTAGGAGCTGTGGTACCAGTATGTCCAGGTAGGAGCTGTGGAACCAGTATGTTCAGGTAGGAGCTGTGGTACCAGGATGTCCTGGTAGGAGCTGTGGTACCAGTATGTCCAGGTAGGAGCTGCGGTACCAGTATGTCCAGGTAGGAGCTGTGGTACCAGTATGTTCAGGTAGGAGCTGTGGTACCAGGATGTCCAGGTAGGAGCTGTGGTACCAGTATGTCCAGGTAGGAGCTGTGGTACCAGTATGTTCAGGTAGGAGCTGTGGTACCAGTATGTTCAGGTAGGAGCTGTGGTACCAGGATGTCCTGGTAGGAGCTGTGGTACCAGGATGTCCAGGTAAGAGCTGTGGTACCAGTATGTCCAGGTAGGAGCTGTGGTACCAGGATGTCCTGGTAGGAGCTGTGGTACCAGTATGTTCAGTTAGGAGCTGTGGTACCAGGATGTCCTGGTAGGAGCTGTGGTACCAGTATGTCCAGGTAGGAGCTGTGGTACTAGTATGTCCAGGTAGGAGCTGTGGTACCAGGATGTCCTGGTAGGAGCTGTGGTACCAGTATGTCCAGGTAGGAACTGTGGTACCAGTATGTCCAGGTAGAAGCTGTGGTATAGGTATGTCCAGGTAAGAGCTGTGGTACCAGGATGTCCAGGTAGGAGCTGCGTTACCAGTATGTTCAGGTAGGAGCTGCGGTACCAGTATCTCCAGGTAAACCATTGGTGTGCACATGGTATATTGTACAGGGAGTTCTACTGTACTTCAATGATGCCTGAATAGACTTCTTGAATTTGTAGATAGCCATAAGAACAGAAAACATTTCAACTTTACTAAATTGTCTGATTCTAGAATAGGCTACGTAAAACTAACATTACATTTTGTTTCTGTGTTACTATATAGAGAATAATGGAGCTGGAAGGACATGAAATTACCCACATTCTTGTTTTTGTGGACGAGGCTGGGTTCAATCTGGCCACAAACAGGAGACGTGGCTCCAATCTCATTGGCCACCGAGCCACAAATGGCACACCAGGCCAACAAGGGGGCAATATTACAATGTGTGCTGCCATTTCTGAGAATGGTGTGAGCACACATACTCCACACATTGGGCCCTATAACACCCAACTTCTCCTGGCCTTCCTAAACACTTTACAGAGACCTAACACCAGAACACCAAAGAGGTTAAATTAGACCAGATTTGACAAATTAAGTAATTGTATGGGATAATGTCAGCTTCCACCGAACCAACATTGTTCAGGAATGGTTTGCTGCACGTGAAAGGATAACAATGGCGTTCCTTCCACCATCCTCCCCATTCCTGAATCGGATAGAATAGTTTTTTTAAAGCATAGAGGTGGAAAGTATATGACTATCGGGCGCAAGATCAGATGTCTCTGTTAGATGCCATGAATGCTGCTTGTGGGGACATCACAGGCGATCATTGCAGGGGATGGTCACAGGCGATCATTGCAGGGGATGGTCACAGGCGATCATTGCAGGGGATGGTTACAGGGGATGGTTACAGGGGATGGTCACAGGCGAACATTGCAGGGGATGGTCACAGGGGATGGTCACAGGGGATGGTCACAGGCGATCATTGCAGGGGATGGTCACAGGGGATGGCCACAGGGGATGGTCACAGGCGATCATTGCAGGGGATGGTCACAGGCGATCATTGCAGGGGATGGTTACAGGGGATGGTTACAGGGGATGGTTGCTCCACGCAAGATTTTTCCCTTCGGTGGATCGCAAGGGAAAACCTCAGATGTCAATATTGACGAAAATCTCTGAGCAGATCAACAAGAGCGACAGGATGTCCACCAAGAAGATGGGAACTTGTAGTGTGACGTACTGTGAGGAGGCACAATTTATTGTTTTTTACAGAACTACCACAGGTTTTTTCATTGTTGCAGTTTTTCATTTCTTTGCATGGATGTCATTTTGCGGCAAATTTTCTGTTCACTATATATGACTTTATATGTAAAAATGGACATGAAAATGTGAACACATTGCTACAAAAATAAATTTACTGTACACATACAAATGTGCATCGGTATCTAAAAAGCTCAGTGTGATACACAATATCGTTCAGCTAGGCAAAACTGACCTTCTGGTATAGTACAGTAAGCAGTCAGTGTCAAAGAAAAGTAGAACAAAACTGAAATTTGTATAACAAACATTTCCAGGGTTGACTGCCATGGTGAAAAAACATCTAAACATCTTGACCAGTACGGCTCACACGATGACAAAAAAAAAGTTTAATTTTGGGGGCATTGGCCAATTTACTGATACAATAACTAGGTTTTGAAGCATGAATTAAATGTTTTTGGTGTGTTACTACATTTTGCAGACATGCAATAGAGTTGTGATGTCCCATAAATCAGCTGTGACAATTGCACTTACAGTTTAGAGAATGTTAACCCTTGTGTGGTCTTGTCATTCTGTATACTCCCCTTGTCCTAGGGTTAAAAAATTACCCACCTTCACTAAACCCCTAAAATAAAGAAACGTAATTCAATTTCAAACCCCAAATCTATTTTGCATGAGGAAACAACCTGTCATTCATCACAAACTTGGACACCACTCGTTTTTATTACAACACAACACACACATTCTTTCCTAAAGTAGAGGTTTATTTATATTGCTAAAAGGTACTGAATAGGTGTAAACATGACTTTTTTAGCAAGAGATAGCACTTGTATAACTTAAGAAGGTAGTAGAAATGTGCAGAAAGTAGTTTTGAATGCATTTTATTGAAGGGGAAACAATAACAGTCTTGAACTTTTTTGGCAACATAATGATATATTCTTATATATTGTACAATGAGGAATTCAACTACAAAATACTGGTCTTCTCCCCTTTTTTTAACCATTGCCCAACCCACAAGGTGTGTAAACAACAACAATAAATAAGAATCAAATAAGATAATAGATACAAAACAAAAACGTGATGAACATAAATCAATCAACTCTAATTAGCACATGCAGGACAGTATGCAAGTGTGTGTGCATGGACTTTGCAGATGTATTTATCACATGTGCAGCACATAGTATTGTTTTACAGTCCCTTGGGGGGCAGAATTGGCATCTCCTCCTCTTACCTGCCCCAGCTGCAGCCTCAGGTGGATCAGGACAAGATTCAGCCCCCTGAACAGCTTTCACAAGCGCTGCAGAGGCTGCTGTGCGGGAGAGCTGCTGTGTGGGGCTACAAGTGCCTTTCCCAGCTGCCCCAGGAACACACTCCTCTTGTTCCGCTTATCAGGCATCCAGGTAGGGTTGATCTTGTTCCATATCACAAAGGCATTGCATGAGGACACATCAAGGATGTTATGAAAAATGACCAGGGGCCAGCAGGCAGTCATCCTCCTGCAGCTGTAAATTCCAATCATCTTGTCCAGGTTGTCCACACCTCCTTTGTTGTAGTTGTAGTCCAGGATGATTGCTGATCTCAGCCATTTTGTGCAGTGTGCTCAGGAGGACCACATACTTGTTCCTCTTTGGGAGGTAAGAAACTAGAGTGGGGGTGAAGGTAAACTTTGATGAGAAGGCCTTCTCCCCCTCTTGTTGCGAGGAGTGCAGGGGAGCTCAGGCTTCTTCTTTCTAACTGTGCCAACCATGGTGATCTTCCTCTTGAGGAGCTGCTGGCTGAGTTCAATCAGTAGCACACATAATCTCAATTTCTCATTGTGTGTGTGTCTGTGGTTTATGCGGTGTGTAAATTATTTTATAACTGCCGGGTCAAAAATAACCCTAAGACAGTCTTTGTACCCTGGTCGTGTACAGCTATCATGGAAAAATGAACAAAGGCGATGTTTCACTTTTTCTAATGTTGGGGTCACTCTACGAAAAGTCATAAAATTTCAAGTTTAAAAAATATAATTTAGGGGGTTTTGTCTGCTGTTAAACATTGTGGCGGGTCATTTTTTACCCTTAAGACAACACAAGGGTTATGACTGTTCCAAAATTTTGGGGGGAAAGCGATTGGGAAACTGTAATACAACCACACAATGTGGCCGATGCGACAGATCCGAACGTTTAGCTTAAAATGTTGATAAACTATTAAACTATTAACTAAGCTATTTCTTCACATTATAAGCTCAGCAATGCGCACACGGAAGGCTATAAGCGCAAATGTTCCATCAGCGGGGGAATAACACATAACCAAAAGTGACCGCAAATGCAATTATGCATGTCATGCTTTTATTATAAAGGTACATTTTTATGGTGAAAAGTATTGTCACGCCCTGACCTGAGATATCTCTGTTTTCTTTATATTTTGGTTAGGCCAGGGTGTGACTAGGGTGAGTACGCTAGTTTTTGTATGTCTAGGGTTTTGTAAGTCTAGGTGATTTGTATGTTTATGGTGGCCTGATATGTTTCCCAATCAGAGGCAGCTGTTTATCGTTGTCTCTGATTGGGGATCATATTTAGGTAGCCATTTCCCTTTGGTGTTTGTAGGATCTTGTTCTATGTTTAGTTGCCTGTCTGCACTATCCATATAGCTTCATGGTTCATTTTGTTATTTTGTTAGTTTGTTCAGTGTTCATTCTTTAAATAAATAAGAATGTACGCATACCACGCTGCACCTTGGTCTCCTTCGTACGACGAGCGTGACAATTATCTTCCTCAAACTTGAAACTCACGCACTGCTTATATATTCCAGTTAGGCTCCACACCCCTTGTAAAGCAGATTAATGTGCTTAATTTGAAGAAGTTATTTGACCTCTACAGTTGTGATCCAAGTCTTATCACAACATATAGGCTTATGGGCAAGGCTACATGAGGTGTGTGACTATGATTCCAAAAAGTCGCAAAAAAAAGGCATTTCTTATGTTGTGCGTCATTCACAAGTGATAATTTAGAATTTACAAGGTATAGGATAATATTGTCACCCATCAGGCTATTATTGATTTAATCTTGTCTTTATATATATATTAAATAACATATGTATGACATTATTTTGATTTAGAATGGACCATTATCATGCACCTGTCTTGAAACAGGGGTAGTGGGAAAAAATACATGTCAAAATACATGTCATCAAATTTATGTCATCTATCTATAGCCAGGTAGGCTATACTCCTGTTGTAAAGACAATAAATGTGCTTAATATTAGGAAAGTTGAGAAATAAATATAGTAGATCTAGCCTATAGAAAGCTGATGGGTCCTCTTCTTTTTAGTAGAGGCCATCACTCTGTTTTCTCTCGTAATTACATAGCCTATAGAAATGTTGAACAACATGAGCTTATGGGCTTTCAGGAAGTGTTTGATTAGATTTTCGATTACATTTGCTTTGATGTCAGAGTGATTAGAGGGACAATATAGTGCTAAGTACCAGGCAGTTAGCAAGTTTGGTAGGCTACTAATGACCATCAGCAGTATCAGAGCTTGGAGAAGCCTAATTACCGTGACTAAACGGTCACGTGAAATTTGACTGCCTTCATGACTCGCGATCGCCAGTGTGGCGGTAATACGGTCAGCACAACAGCCCTAATTGCACCCCCTTTTCCCCCTCAGAACAGCCTCATATCATCAGGCATGGACTCTACAAGGTGTCGAAAGCTTTCCACATGGATGCTGGCCCACAGTTGTGTCAAGTTGGCTGGATGTCCTTTGGGTGGTGAACCATTGATAGACACGAGAAATTGTTGAAAAACCCAGCAGCGTTTCAGTTCTTGGCCCCTACCACGCTCAAAGGCAATTCAATATTTTGTCTTGCCCATTCCCCCTCTAAATGGCACACATACAAAATCCATGTCTCAATTGTCTCAAGGCTTAAAAATCCTTTTTTAACCTGTCTCCTCCCCTTCATCTACACTGATTGAAGTGGATTTAACAAGTGACATCAATAAGGGATCATAGCTTTCACCTGGATTCACCTGGTCAGTCTGTTATGGATACTCAGTGTATGTTATGTCTTCTGTCACAGTTCCAGTCCCAACTGTCAGAGATCAGTGAGAGACGAGAGGCAGGCGCTTTACATGGCATCCCAGTGATCCTCTGACCCCGTCTGGCCGTATCTGACTCCATCTGTCCCTGTCTGTCTCACTTTCTGCCTGCCTGTCTGTCTGCCTGCCTGTTTGTCTCTCTCTATCTGCTAGTCTGTCACACCTTAGTCTGACCCCAGTCTCATTACTCATTTACTCATCTTACCTGTCCTGGCCAGGGCCCCAGGGGAGGAGGCCCAAAACACAGTGCAGGGAGAGTGAGGGGTTATTTGTCTGTCTCTGTGTGTGTGTGTGCGAGAGAGAGAGGTAGGTGTAGAGGGAGGACAGTCCCATCAGTGAGACTGCTCTGATGAGGAGAGGCAAGGAGAACATGGAGAACAGGGAGCAGATAGAGAGCAGAACAGACATGCACACTGACTGACAGACAGACCGACTGACTGACTAACAGACTGACACACAGACTGACTGACTAACACACTGACAGACTGACTGACTGACTGACTGACTGACTGACTGACAAAAATGTATATCTTTTTCTTTAAATATAAATTTGATTTCCATGAAACAGCTTGAGAGTTTGACAGTGGGAGACAGAGGTGGAGAGAGAGAGAGAGAGAGAGAGAGAGAGAGAGAGAGAGAGAGAGAGAGAGAGAGAGAGAGAAAGCATAAGAGAGTGAGGGAGAGAGTGAGGGAGGAGAGGAAAAATAGGATAATGCAAAAACCAACTCTGATGGAAAATCTTTAGCTGTATTATTATATCAGATGTAATCTATTACACATAGTAGCCATCTTATCATTTTAGAATAGGCCACTACAGGGTTTCTTGACAAAGGCTAAAATGACAATATTATAGAACT
This sequence comes from Oncorhynchus clarkii lewisi, assembly GCF_045791955.1. Lineage (NCBI taxonomy): Eukaryota > Metazoa > Chordata > Actinopteri > Salmoniformes > Salmonidae > Oncorhynchus > Oncorhynchus clarkii. The sequence goes on along the minus strand of NC_092175.1, from coordinate 36,189,863 downwards.
TACGTTGGAGTTCAGATACCTGATTCCTTTATGTATTATGCAGTTGAATGCAGTTGAAATGGCACCAATACACAATACTCCAAAGCGAGTCTATCAGATCCGTTAAGGACCAGTCACCAGTCAGGAGAACACTGCCTGTCTCCCTCATGCTCTCTAGCTCTCTCTCCTCTTCTTCTACATAAGAGTTGCTAAGCAACCTTCAGAAGATGTCCTTGGTCGAAACCCCCTGGGATCCTGGGGCTGGGCAACTCACTCCTGATGGGCGGGGCCAGCTGCACCTGAGCCCTGAGCTTGTCTGTCTCTGTCTGTCTGTCTGTCTGTCTGTCTGTCTGTCTGTCTGTCTGTCTGTCTGTCTGTCTGTCTGAATGCCTGCAAATCAAACTTAATTTATAAAGCAAATTCCCTCACAGAGGATGCATTTCCCAACAAATAAAATAATACAAGTTAAGAAAGATACAAATATATTTTCTTTCTCTAAAATGAGACAAATAAAATATTCAAACAATAATAAAATAACAATGGACATGAGAGACTAATGCATTAAAATAAATAAGGTAAATAGAATGGGATAAAATAAATCAAATAGATAGTATGACTAAGAGCACCTTATGTAAAAGCATGGTAAAGTAAAGACTCTGACTACTTTGGTGACTGAGAAAGTATTTTTTAAACCTCTTGCTTTGTGCTGGATGTGTCAATGTGTAGTTAATACATGAGTAGACTATGAGTAGGATTACTGTCTTACCTCAACTAGCAAAGAAATCTCTAGTTTGAAGCTGTGCCGTGCCATTTTCCCTACATTTTCCCCCCATGTGGGCCAGCCCCCTAGTCAATGAGCTTCAGACCCTAGAATTTGAGTGACAGCTAGCAAGCGGCTAGGCCCAATGGCTCAGTGGACACAGCAGAGAGAGAGAGAGAGAGAGAGAGAGAGACAGAGAGAGAGAGAGACAGAGAGAGAGAGAGAGAGAGAGAGAGAGAGAGAGAGAGAGAGAGAGAGAGAGAGAACAAGGACGTGGTGCACATATCTGCACATATGTGACGTAGTTAGCATTTTTCGGGGACGACTTTTGGCTCCTGAGTGCTACTTTCAGAACTACTGGCTAAAACGTATACAAAAGTACCAGATAATCTCTTTAAGATATTTAAAATCTCAACAGTTTCTGAGGCCCTATGATCTTCTGGTAGGCTGTTCCAAAGGCCAGGACCATAGTGATTGAAAGCAAACTCACCAAAAGCTTTGGTTCTGAACTTCGGAACGAGTAAAAGACCAGGGCCAGAAGATCTGAGGGACCGACCAGACACGTTTGTTAAAAGAATATCAGACATGTATTCCGGTTCAAGGCCATTTAATGCCTTGAACATTGACGCAGGAGGGGTGGGACACTTGAGTGGGTTGAGTCACTGACGTGATCTTCCTTTCCAGGTTGGCGCCCCCCCTCGGGTTGTGCCATGGCGGAGATCCTTGTGGGCTTTCCTCATCCTTGTCTCAGGATGGTAAGTTGGTGGTTGAAGATATCCCTCTAGCGGTGTGGGGGCTGTGCTTTGGCAAAGTGGGTGGAGTTATATCCTGCCTGTTTGGCCCTGCCTGGGGTTATTATCGGACGGGGCCACAGTGTCTCCTGACCCCTCCTGTCTCAGCCTCCAGTATTTATGCTGCAGTAGTTTATGTGTCGGGGGGCTAGGGTCAGTCTGTTATATCTGGAGTATTTCTCCTGTCTTATCCAGTGTCCTGTGTGAATGTAAGTATGCTCTCTAATTCTCTCTCTCTTTTTCTCTCTTTCTCTCTGTCTCTCTTTTTTCCTCTCTTTTGGAGGACCTGAGCCCTAGGACCATGCCTCAGGACTACCTGCCCTGATGACTCCTTGCTGTCCCCAGTCCACCTGGCCGTGCTGCTGCTCCAGTTTCAACTATTCTGCCTGCGGCTATGGAACCCTGACCTGTTTACCGGATGTGCTACCTGTCCCAGACCTGCTGTTTTTAACTCAGGAGCAGGAGCGGTAGAGATACTCTGAATGATCGGCTATGAAAAGCCAACTGACATTTACTCTTGAGGTGCTGACCTGTTTCACCCTCGGTGCTGACCTGTTTCACCCTCGACAACCACTGTGATTATTACTATTTGACTCTGCTGGTCATCTATGAACATTTTAACATCTTGGCCATGTTCTGTTATAATCTCCACCCGGCACAGCCAGAAGAGGATTGGCCACCCCTCATAGCCTGGTTCCTCTCTAGGTCTCTTCCTAGGTTCTGGCCTTTCTTGGAAGTTTTTCCTAGCCACCGTGCTTCTACACCTGCATTGCTTGCTGTTTGGGGTTTAAGGCTGGGTTTCTATACAGCACTTTGTGACATCAGCTGATGTAAGAAGGGCTTTATAAATGCATTTGATTTGATTTAATGCTTTAAAAAAATAATTAAAGCAATTTTACAACTATAGAAACTAACAGGCAACCAATGCAGGGACTTTAAAACGGGTGGAATGGGTGCTCTCTTCTGGTCTTAGCTAGCACAGCATTCAGAATTAATTGAAGTTGGCTAATGCCTTAAGTAACACTTCTATGAAGAACATGTATATAATGCTTTATAACACCCTTTATAATGATCTATAACACTGACTATAAGGCATCTACAATAACTCTGTCTTGTAATATTTCTGTTGACCTGAGTGGGGGCCACTGAATGGCCACCCTGTCAGGCAGAGCAACACAATTTAGTTGGATTCAACCTATTCCTCTGCTTCAGTGGATCATATTACAGCTAAATGACTCCTCTCAATGAGGAATAACAAAACGGTCCTACAGTGTGTTTCTGGGTCGTGCAATTGATCTTTTTTTCCCATCAAATATTTCACAGCTGATATTTCTAGAAAATGAGCTGTCATGAAGATTTCCAATTTCATGCAGAGTGAATAGTACTCTACTGAATCAAGTGAAACAGTAAAGGCCTGCTGTTACAGATACAGCTGTGAAGCCGTTTCCTGCCTTGGCTGAATCAAATAATCATATGATCAGTATTTACAAGACACCCATCGCACCCATCTCTCCATGCTCACACAAACTCTTCAGCCCTCTCTCTTATACGAATCTCCAGTCCCCTGTTTCATTCCTGCCCTCCTCTCTCTATATCTCTTCCTGGATCTGCCCCCTGCCTGTGCCCCCTACCCCATCCCAAACCCTGTGTTAATAACCTCATTAGCACTGGCCCTTGTCCTGACCCACCAGAGGACACGGGCTGGATTCTGTTAGCTCGTATTCACTAACTAGGTTGCTGGCTGATTCTGTTCACTCGTATTACACTAATTACGTGCTGGCTGATTCTGTTAGCTCGTATTCACTAACTAGGTAGCTGGCTGATTCTGTTCACTCGTATTCACTGGCCAGGTAACTGGCTGATTGAAGCCAGAGAGGCCAGACTGCCAGAAAATCATTATAATCAAATGAATAATGCTACAAGGTCTCACACAGAATCTACTGAACATTCATCTGAGGAGAAATGGGTGGTGGAACAGACTAATATTAAAAAGGAAAAAACACACGAAACAGATTGAAACGTGAAAGGGAAGCACATAACACAGGTTAGAGAATGATTTTGTGGTAGAAAGGTGGAAATGGCTGAATGTGTGAACAGGGTGAAGTGTAGTGTTGTGTAGTGTTATGGATTGTGGTTTAGTGTTATTAGTATAGTAAATTGTTATGTAGTGTAATATAGTGTCATGGAGTGTAGTGGTATGTAGTGTAGTTTAGTGTTATGTAGTGTAGTGGAGTTAGTGGTATGTAGTGTAGTTTAGTGTTATGTAGTGTAGTGGAGTTAGTGGTATGTAGTGTAGCATTATGTAGTCTAGTGTAGTATAGTATAGTGGGTATGCAGTGTAGTGTTGCGTAGTGCAGTGTAGTGTTATGTAGTGTACTATAGTGCTATATAGTGTAGTGTAGTGTTTATGTAGTGTAGTGTCGTGTTGTGTAGTGTTATGTAGTGTAGTGTTGTGTTATATAGTGTAGTTTAGTGGTATGGAGTGTAGTGTTATGTAGTGCAGTTTAGTGTTACTTAGTGTAGTGGTATGTAGTATTTTGTAGTGTACTATAGTATAGTATAATGTAGTGGTGTGTAGTGTAGCGTTATAAAGCATAGTGTAGTATAGTGTTATGTAGTGCAGTGTAGTGTAATGTAGTGTAGCGTAGTGTTATATAGTATAGTGTAGTGTTATATAGTATATTGTTATGTAGTTTAGTGTAGTGTTTTGTAGTGTAATTTAGTATCATGTTGTGTAGTGTTATGTAGTGTAGTTTAGTGTTATGTAGTGTAGTTTAGTGTTGTGTAGTGTAGTTTAGTGTTGTGTAGTTTAGTGTTATGTAGTGTAGTGTTGTGTAGTGCAGTATAGTGTTATGTAGTGTATTGTAGTGCTGTGTTATATAATGTAGTGTATTGTTATGTAGTGTAGTATTGTGCAGTGTTATGTAGTGTAGTGTCAGGTTAAGTAGTGCAGTTCAGTGTTATGTAGTTTAGTGGTATGTAGTGTAGTGTTATGTAGTGTAGTTTAGTGGTATGTAGTGTAATGTAGTGTTGTGTAGTTTAGTGTTATGTAGTGTAGGTTAGTGTTATGTAGTGTATTAATGTAGTGTAGTGTAGTTTGGTGTTACGTAGTGTAGTTTAGTGTTATGGAGTGTAGTGCTGTGTAGTGTAGTGTTATGTAGTGTAATTTAGTGTTATGGAGTGTAGTGTTATGTAGTGTAATTTAGTGTTATGGAGTGTAGTGTTATATAGTGTAGTTTAGTGCTATGTAGTATAGTATATTGTTATGCAGTGTAATGTAATGTAGTGTAATTTAGTGTCATGAAGTGTAGTGTTATGCAGTGTAGTTTAGAGTTATGTAGTGTAGTATAGTATAATGTAGTGTAGTATAGTGTCATGTAGTGTAGTATTGTGTAGTGTTATGTAGTGTTATGTAGTCTAGTGTAGTATAGTATAGTGGTATGCAGTGTAGTGTTGCATAGTGTAGTGTTGCATAGTGTAGTGTAGTGTTATGTAGTGTAGTATTGTGTAGTGTCGTGTTGTGTAGTGGTATGTAGTGTAGTGGCGTGTCATGTAGTGTCATATAGTGCAGTTTAGTTTAGTGTTGTATAGTGTAGCGTTATATAGTGAAGTGTAGTATATGTATGTAGTATAGTGTTATGTAGGTAGTGCAGTGTAGCGTAGGTAGTATATTATAGTATATAGTATATATATATATATATATATATATATATAGTATATATATATAGTATATAGTATATTAGTATATTATATTGTTATGTTATGTAGTGTAATTTAGTGTCATGTAGTGTAGTTTAGTGTTGTGTAGTTTAGTGTTATGTAGTGTAGTATTGTGTAGTGTTGTGTATTGCAGTGTAGTATAGTAAGTATAGTGTTATGTAGTGTAGTGTTGTCTAGTGTAGTTTAGTGTTATGTAGTGTAGTGGTATGCAGTGTAGTGTTAAGTAGTGTAGTTTAGTGTTATGTAGTGTAGTGTTATGTAGTGTAGTTTAGTGGTATGTAGTGTAGTTTTGTGTCATGTAGTGTCGTGTTGTATAGTACAGAGTTATGTAGTGTAGTGGTATGTAGTGTTCTGTAGTGTAGCATAGTGTTATTAAGTGTAGTGTAATGTTATGTAGTGTAATGTTATGTAGTGTAATGTTATGAAGTTTAGTGGTATGTAATGTAGTTTAGTGTTATATAGTGTAGTGGTATGTAATGTACCATAGTATAGTGTAGTATACTGTTATGTAGTGTAGTATGTAGTATAGTGTCATGTTATGTAGTGTTGTGTAGCATAGTGTAGTATAGGGTTGTGTAGTGTACTGTTATGTAGTGTTCTGTAGTGTAGCATAGTGTAATGTTATGTAGTGTAATGTTATGTAGTTTAGTGTTATGTAGTTATGTAGTGTTGTGGTATATAATGTAGTATAGTATAGTGTAGTATACTGTTATGTAGTGTAGTGTTATGTAGCGTAGTATCATGTTATGTAGTGTAGTATAGTATAGGTATAGGTTTGTGTAGTGTTCTGTTATGTAGTGTAGTTTTATGTAGTGTAGTTTTATGTAGTGTAGTGTTATGTAGTGTATTGTTATGTAGTATATGTTACTTACTATGTTCATGAGGGTGAGCAGGTACTTCTGGATGTTCTCTCTGCCATGGAAGTGGACCACAGAGTAGTCCACCCCCAGTAGAACCTCCATGTTGAACAGCTCAGGTTCCTCGTGGGCCTGGCGTCGGGCCCGGGCCCTCCTGGTCTGGTTCAGTTTGTGATGCTGCTGCTGCACTCCTCTGGACAGTGCCTGCAGGTCCATCAGACCACCCAGAACTGACCCTGAACAACATAACATACAGACAGATATATGGGGAAGAAGGCCTTAGAGACAATTCACGGTATCTAATGGCACTGTACCAGAATTTAATTTAAACTGGATGATATTAGCCAATAAAAAAAACAATTTAAACGAAGTACTGACTCAAATAGGATTATTTTCCAAAAATGGTTTGGTGCTGTATCCTTGTAAGTAATCCAGCGTGTGAATGGTATAAAATCACTTTAGATTTGTATGTATAATTTGGAGTGCTAATTTTATATATTAGTCAATAGCCATTCTGGGAACATACAGACAAATGAACGTCTAATTCACGGTGCATAACCTTTTCTATGCTGTTTGGAAGTCTTGTGGTAAAACAGGTTGATCTGACAGCTTGTTAAAAAGTATAATCCTCCTTTTTTTTACACACACACACACACACACACACACACACACACACACACACACACACACGGCCATGCTTCTACACCTGCATTGCTTGCTGTTTGAGGTTTTAGGCTGGGTTTCTGTACAGCACGTTGAGATATCAGCTGATGTACGAAGGGCTATATAAATAAATTTGATTTGATTTGATTTGACACACACATCCTGTCAGAGGACATTATTCCAACGCTGTCTCACGTGTGTTGTATGAGTGAGACCAAGGCGCAGCGTGAGTAGAGTTCCACACATTTTTAATAAACTGAAAACTCTCCAAAACAATAAAGCACAAACGAACCGTGAAGCTATACAAAATATTGCTGACAGGCAACTAAACATAGTCAGGATCCCACAAACACAAAAGAGAAATGGCTACTTAAATATGATCCCCAATCAGAGACAACGATAAACAGCTGTCTCTGATTCGGAACCATATCAGGCCAACATAGACATACAAAAACCCTAGATGACCCACCCTAGACACTACCACGCCCCAACCAACACAGAGAAAAACAGCTGACTGTGGTCAGGGCGTGACAAATGCTGTATGAACCTTGGCTGAGCATAGCTTTTCTCCCCAGCCGGGTTTGAAAGAGACAGATTAGTTAAAGGCCCAATGCAGCAGTTTTTATCTCAATACCAAATAATTTCTGGGTAACAATTACGTACCTTACTAGCTAGGTTTACATCCAATTGGCGACAGATTTCCATGCAAATATTCTAAAATATGCATAAAAAAAATGTTTGTTTCCAGTAAACTGGCTTGTTGGGATAAAAATCAGTGCATGATGACCTAGTGAACATTTTCATGTACCGATTAAAAATCTAAGGTTCAATGTGTTTCCATCGCATTTTCAACTCTACCGAAAACTGTTGTGTTATAAAGCAAACGTGCCTACTCTGGTCCGGGCACTTGCGTTCTAGCCAACAGTTTGCAGATACAGTGCAGGTAGGTTGTGCAGGTAGGTTAGTCTACATGATGAGATTTGTATGGATAAGTCCAGCATTGATCATCATGTCACAAGAATAAGACCCTCGATATTAATTGGAAAGGCACATCAAGCTCATCACCGTGCACTTTCACCACTCTGTGAAGTTCATCATAACTTATTTTAATTGTAGCCTAATATAATATATTGCATGGTTTTCATTGCATGGCAATTGCATGGTGTCTTAGTGGGAGGACCACACACCATATCATCACGTGACTCCATATTTAAAGTAGTTTCTTGCATAATTAAAGCTGCCATATGCAACTTTTTGGGTAACCGGACCAAAATCACATAGAAATGTGAGTTATAGATCTGTCACTGAAAGCAAGTCTAAAAAGCGGTAGATATGTTCTATGTCCATTATTTCTATGCTTCCTGTTCTTAAGTTTAGCTTTTGCGTGTTTTACTTTTGGTTGTGTACACCAGCTTCAAACACTACATTTTTGGATATGGAAAATATATTTTAAAGTGGTTTAGATGGTACAATGATTCTCTACACACGATACTTTGTTTTGTTATACTGAACTATTCAAATTTTTGCAACCAGGAAATAGCGGAGTGATTCCTGCATATTGCAGCTTTAATTTTACCGATACAAAAATATCCCATCAGGTCGAATGAACAAATGATCTGTAAGCATTTATAAACTTCCTGTTTCCATCATAGCTGTTGTGATGTTCTTTTATACGGTACGACTTTACTCGCATAAAAAAATAGCTTCTTAGCAATTTCTCAAGCAAGAATTTTGCAAGGACTGTATGGGAGTGGTCTGAGCGGAAAACTGGCAGAGATGTCACCAGGCAGGCCAAAACTTCATCCTACCAAAACAGGCTGAAATTTCAGGCAGTCTTTTTTTTTCTTACACTAAACGGGCATTATCATAATTTTCACAATTTTACAGTACTATTCCAACCTCATAGCGTGTTAATATAAATATAACAACACAAGAAAATATATTTTTTGGAGGACTGCACTGGGCCTTTAAGACAATAGCAAAATCTTGGGTTTGCTCCTAAGAATACACATTCCTTCATTGGTGAAGTGAAAATCATTCTGACATCCTCCCCTGCACATCTGTCTGTAACACAGCTCTCTTTGCCTCGGATGATTTCACACTCAGGTATGTAACCAAGGAGCCATGCCACTCAACCTCTCTCTACACATGCAATATCTCAATGTCTCAACGAGGGTGGGAGGATATGGGTAGAGAAACACACAGAGACTGAGAGACAGATTGATAGAGACGGTCCAACAACACAGTTCAGCCACAACTATTGGCATCCTTGATTGTGAACCAGACCAACAACAACACATTAATAATATTATGCAAACTCTTACTGTAGAGATTATTTGTAGCTGTGATAAATGACCTAAACTGCATAATGGGAATACTATGCCATATTTAGCATAAGGATTTAACTAGCAGGGCATCTTTATAGTATGATTATTGTCTTTACAGTGGAGTACACAAATATTGACACCCTTGATAAAGATGAGCAATAATGACTGTATAAAATCCATACATCAAATACTGAGGTATATTGTGTGCTCAAAAAAATTGGGACATTTTATTCTAACACAAGAGATAGTGATTTTGTTTAACAAGTAATACTTTTTTAATCAAAAAGGAAGGGGTCAAAGTGTCACGCCCTGACCTGAGATATCTCTGTTTTCTTTATATTTTGGTTAGGTCAGGGTGTGACTAGGGTGGATACGCTAGTTTTTATATTGTCTAGGGGTTTGCATTGTCTAGGGATTTTGTAGGTCTAGGTATTTGTATGTTTATGGTGGCCTGATATTGTTCCCAATCAGAGGCAGTTGTTTATCGTTGTCTCTGACTGGGGATCATATTTAGGTAGCCATTTCCCTTTGGTGTTTGTGGGTTCTTGTCTATGTGTAGTTGCCTGTCAGCACTCATTTGTATAGCTTCACGTGTCATTTTGTTATTTTGGTTAGTTTGTTCAGTGTTCATTCTTTTAATAATAAAGAATGTACGCATGCCACGCTGCGCCTTGGTCCGATTCATACGACAAATGTGACAGAAGAACCCACCACAAAAGGACCAAGCAGCGTGTTCAGGAGGAGCAGACATCATGGACATGGGACGAGATTTTGGACGGTAAAGGATCCTAGACGTGGGAGGAAATATTGGCAGGAAAGGATCGCCTGCCATGGAAGATAGCGCAGGAGGAACGGTGACGATACGAGGGGACACAGGTTGGAGACCTGAGCCAACTCCTCGTGCTTACCGTGGGGAGCGTGTGACTGGTCAGACACAGTGTTATGCAGTGATGCGCTCCAGTTCGCATTCATAGCCCGGTGCGCTCTATTCCAGCTCCTCACATTTGCCGGGTTAGAATGGGCATCCAGCCAGGACGGATGGTGCCGGCTCAGCGCTCCTGGTCTCCAGTACACCTCCTTGGACCAGGATATCATGCGCCGGCTCTGCGTACTGTGTCTCCGGTGCGTCTGCACAGCCCAGTGCGTCCTGTGCTAGCGCCCATGCACTTGTCGGGCTCAAGTGAGCATCCAGCCAGGACGCATTGTGCCAGCTCTATGCTCCAGATCTCCAGTGCGCCTCCATAGTCCAGTACGTCCTGTGCCTGCTTCCCGCACTCGCCCTGAGGTGCGTGTCACCAGCCCGGTACCACCAGTGCCGGCACCACACACCAGACCTCCAGTGCGCCCCCACAGTCCAGTACGTCCTGTGCCTCCTCCCCGCACTTGCCCTGAGGTGCGTGTCTTCAGCCCGGTGCCACCTGTACCGGTCCCATGCTCCAGGCCTCCAGTGCGCCTCCAGAGTCCAGTACATCCTGTGCTTGCTTCCCGCACTCGCCCTGAGGTGCGTGTCACCAGCCCGGTACCACCAGTGCCGGCACCACGCACCAGGCCTCCAGTGCGCCTCCAGAGTCCAGTAAGTCCTATGCCTCCTCCCCGCACTCGCCCTAAGGTGCGTGTCTTCAGCCCGGTGCCACCTGTACCGGTCCCACGCTCCAGGCCTCCAGTGCGCCTCCAGAGTCCAGTACATCCTGTGCCCGCTCCCCGCACTCACCCTGAGATGCGTGTCTTCAGCCCGGTACCACCAGTGCCGGCACCACGCATCAGGTATCCATTGCGCTTCCACAGTCCAGAGCTTCCAGCGACAGTTCCCAGTCCAGAGCTTCCAGCGACAGTTTCCAGTCCAGAGCTTCCGGCGACAGTTCCCAGTCCAGAGCTTCCAGCGACACTTCCCAGTCCAGAGATTCCGGCAACGTTTCCCGGTCCAGAACCTCCAACGACGGGCCACAGTCCGGAACCTCCAACGGCGGGCCACAGTCCAGAACCTTCAAAGACGGGCCACAGTCTGGAACCTTCAACGACGGGCCACAGTCCGGAACCTCCAACGACGGGCCACAGTCCGGAACCTCCAACGACGGGCCACAGTCCGGAACCTCCAACGACGGGCCACAGTCCGGAACCTCCAACGACGGGCCACAGTCCGGAGCCTCCAGCGACGATCACCAGTCCGGAGCCTCCAGTGACGATCCCCAGTCCCGAGCCTCCAGTGACGATCCCCAGTCCCGAGCCTCCAGCGACGATCCTCAGTCCGGAGACTCCAGTGACGATCCCCAGTCCGGAGCCTCCAGTGACGATCCCCAGTCCCGAGCCTCCAGCGACGATCCTCAGTCCGGAGACTCCAGCGACGTCCAATGACTTCATCAAACTTATGACTCTACAAACTTGTTACTTCAGATGCATTTGCGGATCGTTTTGGATCTGTTTCAGATTATATTGCGCCCAATAGAAATGAATGGTAAATCATGTATTTAGTCATTTTGTAACGGTTTTCTTGATGAGAAGGAGAGTCGGACCAAAATGCAGCGTGATTATTGCAATCCATGTTTAATGAAGAAACAAACTAAACACAAACCCTACCAAAAACAATAAACTTAACGAAAACCGAAACAGCCTATACTTGTGTAACCTAACAAAGAACAATGACATCAGGACACTAAGGACATCATGATACTAAGGACAATCACCCACAAACACACAGTGAAACCCAGGCTACCTAAATATGGTTCCCAATCAGAGACAATGACTAACACCTGCCTCTGATTGAGAACCATATCAGGCCAGACATAGAAATAGACAAACAAGACATCCAACATAGAATGCCCACCCAGTTCACGTCCTGACCAACACTAAAACAAGGAAAACACACACGAACGATGGTCAGAACGTGACAGTACCCCCCCTCCAAGGTGCGGACTCCGGACGCACAACTTAAACCTATAGGGGAGGGTGTGGGTGGGCATCTGTCCGCGGTGGCGGCTCTGGCGCTGGACGTGGACCCCACTCCATAATAGTCTTTGTCCACCTCCTTAGCGTCCCTAGATAGGTGACCCTCCTAAGAGACAGCTCGGGACAGAGAGGAAGCTCGGAACAGAAGGACAGCTCGGGACAGAGGTAGCTCGGGACTGATGGGTAGCTCAGCACTGAGAGGAAGCTCAGCACTGAGAGGAAGCTCAGGCAGGTGGTTGGATCCGGCAGATCCTGGCTGGCTGGCGGTTCTGGAAGATCCTGGCTGACTGGCGGATCCGGAAGATCCTGGCTGACTGGCGGATCCGGAAGAGTCTGGTCGACTGGCAGATCTGGAAGAGTCTGGCCGACTGGCAGATCTGGAAGATTCTGGTCGACTGGCAGATCTGGAAGAGTCTGGTCGACTGGCAGATCTGGAAGAGTCTGGTCGACTGGCAGATCTGGAAGAGTCCGGTCGACTGGCAGATCTGGAAGAGTCCGGTCGACTGGCAGCTCTGGCTGCTCCATGCTGACTGGCTGCTCCATGATGACTGGCAGCTCTGGCTGCTCCATGCTGACTGGCTGCTCCATGCTGACTGGCAGCTCTGGCTGCTCCATGCTGACTGGCTGCTCCATGCTGACTGGCAGCTCTGGCTGCTCCATGCTGACTGGCTGCTCTGGCTGCTCCATGCTGACTGGCGGCCCTGGCTGCTCCATGCTGACTGGCGGCCCTGGCTGCTCCATGCTAACTGGCAGCTCTGGCGGCTCCTTGCAGACTGGCAGCTCTGGCGGCTCCTTGCAGACTGGCAGCTCTGGCGGCTCCTTGCAGACTGGCAGCTTTGGCGGCATCCTGCAGACAGGCAGCTCTGGCGGCTCCTTGCAGACTGGCAGCTCCTTGCAGACTGGCAGCTCTATGCAGACTGGCAGCTCCTTGCAGACTGGCAGCTTCTTGCAGACTGGTAGCTCCTTGCAGACTGGCAGCTCTATGCAGACTGGCAGCTCCTTGCAAACTGGCAGCTCTATGCAGACTGGCAGTTCTGAACAGGCGGGAGACTCCGGCAGCGCTGTAGAGAAGGAAGGCTCTAACAGCGCTAAACAGGCGGGAGACTCCGACAGCGCTGGAGAGGAGGAGGGCTCCGACAGCGCTGGACAGGCGAGGCGCACTGTAGGCCTGATGCGTGGTGCTGGCACTGGTGGTACTGGGCCGAGGACACGCACAGGAAGCCTGGTGCGGGGAGCTGCTACCGGAGGGCTGGGGTGTGAAGGTGGTACTGGAAAGACCGGACCGTGCAGGCGTACTGGAGCTCTTGAGCACCGAGCCTGCCCAACCTTACCTGGTTGAATGCTCACGGTCGCCCTGCCAGTGCGGCGAGGTGGAATAGCCCGCACTGGGCTATGCAGGCGAACCGGAGACACCGAGCGCAAGGCTGGTGCCATGTAAGCCGGCCCAAGGAGACGCACTGGGGACCAGATGCGTAGAGCCGGCTTCATGGCATTAGGCTCGACGCTCAATCTAGCCCGGCCGACACGCGGAGCTGGAATATACCGCACCGGGCTATGCACCCGCACTGGAGACACCGTGCGCACCACTGCATAACACGGTGCCTGTCCGGTCTCTCTAGCCCCCCGGTAAGCACAGGGAGTCTGCCCAGGTCTCCTACCTGGCGTAGCCATACTCCCTGTTAGCCCCCCCCCCAATAAATTTTTGGGGCTGCTTCTCAGGCTTCCATCCGCTACGTCGTGCTGCCTCCTCATATCTGCGCCTCTCAGCTTTCGCCGCCTCCAGTTCTTCTTTGGGGTGGCGATATTCTCCTGGCTGAGCCCAGGGTCCTCTTCCTTCTAATTCGTCCTCCCATGTCCATACCTCCTCTTTGGGCTGCTCCTGTTGCCTCTTCTCCTGCTGCACCTTTAGGCGGCTACACTCCCCTGGTTTAGCCCAGGGTCCTCTCCCGTCGAGGATTTCCTCCCATGTCCAGAAATCCTTATTGCGCATCTCCTCGCGCTGCTCCTGCCTGTTGACACGCTGCTTGGTCCTTTTGTGGTGGGTGATTCTGTAACGGTTTTCTTGATGAGAAGGAGAGTCGGACCAAAATGCAGCGTGATTATTGCAATCCATGTTTAATGAAGAAACAAACTAAACACAAACCCTACCAAAAACAATAAACTTAACGAAAACCGAAACAGCCTATACTTGTGTAACCTAACAAAGAACAATGACATCAGGACACTAAGGACATCATGATACTAAGGACAATCACCCACAAACACACAGTGAAACCGAGGCTACCTAAATATGGTTCCCAATCAGAGACAATGACTAACACCTGCCTCTGATTGAGAACCATATCAGGCCAGACATAGAAATAGACAAACAAGACATCCAACATAGAATGCCCACCCAGTTCACGTCCTGACCAACACTAAAACAAGGAAAACACACACGAACGATGGTCAGAACGTGACACATTTTGGAGTCACTTTTATTATAAATAAGAATATAATATGTTTCTAAACACTTCTACATTAATGTGGATGCTACCATGATTACAGATAATCGTGAATAATGATGAGTGAGAAAGTTACATGGGATCAAAGATCATACCCCCAGATATGCTAACCTCTCACCATTACCAATAACAGGGGAGGTTAGCATGTCTTGGGGGTATGATTTTGATCTTTTATTCATTAGAATCTTTAGAGGTGTTAACCCTTTAGAGAAAAAAATGATTACTTGTTAAACAAAGTCTCTTTCTCTGAGCAATTGTATTAGTATAAAATAATATGATGTCCCTTTTTTTTACACGATATAGCTCAGTATTTGAATTATTTATTTTATACAGTCATTATTGCTAATTTTTTATCAAGAGTGTCAACAATTTTGGACCCCAATGTACATTGCTAAGTCCAAAATGGGCTATACTGTATCGCAGAAAGGTGGAAAACTTCATACCATCCTGTACTGCAACTGCCAATCAGAGGATCATCAGAAAAGGAAGGGGAGGGCCATCCTCTGTGAATTAGATTGTTTTATTTTTAAATAGTGAAGCTTTAAAAAAGTTATCCTTTTTAGATAAAACTATACTAAATATATTCATGTCACCAAATAATTGAATAAAACACACTGTTTTGCAATTAAGGTCTACAGTAGCCTCAGCAGCACTCTGTAGCGTAGCACCATAGTGTAGCCGGAGGACAGCTAGCTTCTGTCCTCCTCTAGGTACATTGACATCAATAAGAAGAAGCAAGAGATAGAAAGAGAGACAGAGAGAAAGGGAAAGAGTAAAGATATTTGGTTGTACTTCTTTTTACTTTCACTTGGGGGAGCGTTGCTGCACAGCTATTTTCAGGTCTCTCCAGAGATGTTTGATTGTGTTGAAGTCGGGGCTCTGGCTGGGCCACTCAAGGACATTCAGAGACATGTTCCAAAGCCAGTCCTGCGTTGTCTTGGCTGTGTGCTTAGGGTCGTTGTCCTGTTGGAAGGTGAACCTTCGCCCCAGTCTTAGGTCCTGAGCGCTCTGGAGCAGGTTTTCATCAAATATATCTCTGTACTTTGCTCCATTAATCTTTGCCTCAATCCTGACTAGTCTCCCAGTCCCTTCCGAGGGAATAACATCCCCCCAGCATGATGCTGCCACCACCATGCTTCACCGTAGGGATGGTGATAGGTTTCCTCCAGATGTGACGCTTGGCATTCAAGCTAAAGAGTTTAATCTTGGTTTTATCAGACCAGAGAATGTTGTTTCTCGTGGTCTTAAGAGTCTTTTAGCAAACACCAAGCGGGCAGTCATGTGCCTTTTACTGAGGAGTGGCTTCCATTTGGCCACTCTACCATAAATGCCTGATTGGTGGAGTGCTGCAGAGATGGTTGTCCTTCTGGAAGGTACTCCCATCTCCCCACAGGAAGTCTAGAGCTCTGTCAGAGTGACCATCGGGTTCTTGGTCACCTTATCATGGACCTTCTCCCCCGATTGCTCAGTTTGGCCAGGGTGGTTAGCACTAGGAAGAGTCTTGGTGGTTCCAAACTTTTTCCATTTAAGAATGAAGGAGGCCATTACGTTCAATGCTGCAGAAATGTTTTGGTACCTTTCTCCAGATATGTGCCTCGACACAATCCGGACTCTGAGCTGTACGGACAATTCCTTCAACCTCACGGCTTGGTTTTTGCTCTGATATGCATTGTCAACTGTGCGACCTTATAGAGACAGGCGTGTGCCTTCCCAAATCATGTCCAGTCAATTGAATTTACCACAGGTGGATTCCAATCAAATTGTAGAAACATCTCAAGGACAATCAGTGGAAACAGGATGCACCTGAGCTCAATTTCGAGTCTCATATCAAAGGGCCTGAATCCTTACATAATAATGGTATCTGTTTTTGCAAAACTTTCCAAATATTTCCAAAAACTATTTTGGGATTTTTATTTAGCCCATTTTAGAATGGCTAGATGCAGGTAAGAGTGTGGAAGGTGGTATTGAATGAGCCACACTCTGTCACATTGATTATTCAAAATTCTCTTGACATGTAAACTTTCATTCATAGGCAAGGTTGTAGCAACCTCATAATGTGTACAGGGAAAATGTGAGTATCATGTAGTAGCCTAAACCTATCGAGGTTACATTGAGCTTGGGGAATGGAATATGAATGGCAGTCATCCAATATGCTGTTATAAGACCACACTCATTTAAAAAAAAGTGATCCTCCCTCATCTTAGATTTCACCAATCGCCACTTTTGCCAATATCATTTCAATGACACAAAAAGCATTAACGGTATATATCCACCCACATTTATAATTAGCTTGGATGATGACAGGGGAGCTCCTGCCTTTTCTATCAGGACAAAGTCAAGCCTATTGGCCCAGTAGTGATACAACTCAGACTAATAACAAAGCAATAGGGTTCACATAAGGCCAGTCATATTTTTGAGAAAAACCTCCTCAACATACATCTATTAGTTCATTAAGTCTCTGTCCTGTACAATAAACAATCTCCTCAGGTTCATTAAAGGAGCATATTTATGTCTGATTCATAGACAGACAGAGTGGTTCGACTAGAGGACAGAGTGCTTGGACAGCCCTGCTGCTGCCTGCCAACTGCACAGGAACTCATATACTGCAGGCATTAAATCAATTTTTTTTTATATCTCTGGCAAAACATATGTAGAGAATCTAGATGTATGAAAGATGAAAGATAACATCATGGAAGGGTGAAGACAAAGGTCGTAAATGACACAATACAAATATTTTCATAGTTCTCTTTAAAACTGGAATCCTTAACGGTGAAACTGCCACATCCATTTGGGATATTACACCAACAAAGAAGTTACTGTAAAAAACAAACACGGCAACAAAACCAAAACAATAACAGAGGTGCTGGGGCGGACAGTGACGCAGTTTCCCCTAATGTGGATTCCATCTTTAAAATTACATTATTACTCCTCAATATATCCAGGCTGTATCACATCCGGCCGCGATTGGGAGTCCCATAGGGCGGCGCCCAATTGGCTCAGCGTCGTCCGGGTTTGGCCGGGATAGGCCGTCATCATTCTTAACTGACTTGCCTAGTTAAATAAAGGTTAAATAAAAAAAAATAAAAAAAATCTTGAAGCGTTGTCTTTGTATGTACTTCTGTCCTGCTATTAAACATTGATATGAGGTAACAACAATGGCGCCGGAGAAAACGGCTGACGTTTTACGTGTCCCCAACTGATTGTGTTTTTGTTCGTTTATTTGCAGTGTTTGTAACTTATTTTTTACTTATGTTGTACAAAATGTTGCCGCTACCGTCTCTTATGACCGAAAATGATTTTACGATTACAATTGCGTTTTTATTCACCACGGACTGACAGAATCCTTTTCTCCTTGTAAGAGACTGATGAGCCGGACGCAAATTATATACGGCTTTCTCGGGAACAGGCCCAGATCCCTGTGATTTGCGTGAAGAGAAGGCAGAGAAAAAGGGGCCAGAAGGCGGGCTGCCTTCTGAGAATTCGTAGGCGATCGAATAAACCCCCATTTCCTTCCAATCTGCTAGCAAACGTGCAATCTTTGGAGAATAAAATCTATGATCTACGCATAAGATTAAACTAACAACTGGATATTAAAAACTGTAATATCTTATGCTTCACAGAGTCGTGGCTGAACGACGACACTATCAACATACAGCTGCCTGGTTATACGCTGTACCGGCAGGATAGAAGAGTGGCGTCTGGTAAAACAAGGGGCAGCGGACTATGTATTTTTGTAAATAATAGCTGTTGCACAATATCTATGGAAGTCTCGAGCTATTGCTTGCGTCAGGTAGAGTATCTCATGATAAGCTGTAAACCACACTATCTACCTAGAGAGTTTTCATCTGTATTTTTCATAGCTGTTTACATACCACCACAGACTGAGGCTGGCACTAAGACAGCATTGAATGAGCTGTATTCCGCCATAAGCAAACAAGAAAACGCTCACCCAGAGGTGGCGCTCCTAGTAGCTGGGGACTTTAATGAATGTAAACTTAAATCAGTTTTACCAAATTTCTATCTCAATGTTAAATGTGCAACCAGAGGGGGAAGAACACAAAGCTCTCCCTTGCCCTCCATTTAGCAAATCTGACCATAATTCTATCCTCCTGATTCCTGCTTACAAGCAAAAATTAAAGCAGGAAGCACCAGTGACTAGATCAATAAAAAGTGGGTAGATGAAGCAGATGCTAAGCTACAGGACTGTTTTGTTAGCACAGACTGGAATATATTCTGGGATTCCTCCAATGGTATTGAGGAGTACACCACATCAGTCATTGTCAAGTGCATCGATGACTTCGTCCCCACAGTGACCGTACGTACATACCCCAACCAGAAGCCATGGATTACAGGCAACATCCGCACTGAGCTAAAGGCTAGAGCTGCCACTTTCAAGGAGCGGCACTCTAACCCTGGCGCTTATAAGAAATCCCGTTATGCCCTCCAACGAACCATCAAACAGGCAAAGAATCAATACAGGACTAAGATTGAATTGTACTACACCGGCTCTGACGCTCGTCGGATGTGGCAGGGCTTGCAAACCATTACAGACTACAAAGGGAAGCACAGCTAAGAGCTGCCCTGTGACACGAGCCTACCAGACGAGCTAAACTACTTCTACGCTCGCTTCGAGGCAAATAACACTGAAACATGCATGAGAGCACCAGTTGTTCTGGAAGACTGTGTGATCACGCTCTCCTCAGTCGATGTGAGTAAGACCTTTAAACAGGTCAACATTCAAACATTCACAAGGCCGCAGGGCCAGACGGGTTACCAGGACATTTACTGTGAGCATGGGCTGACCAACCTCTCCCTGTCCGAGTCTGTAATATCAACATGTTTCAAGCAGACCACCATAGTGCCTGTGCCCAAGAACACTAAGGTAACCTGCCTAAATGACTACCGACCCGTAGCACTCACGTCTGTAGCCATGAAGTGCTTCAAAAGGCTGGTCATGGCTCACATCAACACCATTATCCCATAAACCCTAGAGCCACTCCAATTTGCATACCGGCCCAACAGATCCACAGATGATGCAATTTCTATTGCACTCCACACTTTATTTTCCCACCTGGACAAAGGGAACACCTATGTGAGAATGCTATTCATTAACTACAGCTCAGGGTTCAACACCATCGTGCCGTCAAAGCTCATCAATAAGCTAAGAACCCTGGGACTAAACACCTCCCTCTGCAACTGGTCCTGGACTTCCTGACAGGCCACCCCCAGGTGGTAAGGGTAGTTAACAACACATCCGACATGCTGACCCTCAACACAGGGGCCCCTCAGGGGTGCGTGCTCAGTCCCCTCCTGTACTCCCTGTACACTCATGACTGCACGGCCAGGCACGACTCCAACACCATCATTCATTTTACCGATGACACAACAGTGGTATGCATGATCACTAGCAACAACGAGACAGCCTATAGGGAGGAGGTCAGAGACCTGGCCGTGTGGTGCCAGCACAACAACCTCTCCCTCAAAGTGATCAAGACGAAAGGAGATGATTGTGGACTACAGGAAAAAGAGGAACGTGCATGCCCCCATTCTCATCGACGGGGCAGCAGTGGAGCAGGTTGAGAGCTTCAAGTTCCTTGGTGTGTGTTCCTTGGTGTGCCTCTGACACCGTGCCCTAAAAATTGCCAAAGACCACCCATCCTAGTCATAGACGGTACATTCTGCTACCAGACGGCAAGCGGTACCAGAGCACCAAGTCTAGGTCTAAGAGGCTTCTAAACAGCTTCTACCCCCAAGCCATAAGACTCCTGGACATCTAATCAAATGGCTACCCAGACTATTTGCATTGCCCGCCCTCTTTTACACCGCTACTACTCTCTGTTGTTATCATCTTTGCATATTACCTCACTAACCTATTGACTAGCACATCAACTAGCACATTGACTCCGTACCGGTACACCCCTGTATATAGTCTCGCTATTGTTACTACTCTTTAATTATTTGTTACTTTTATTTCTTATTCTTATCCGTATTTTTTTTAAACCTCATTGTTGGTTAGGGGCTTGTAAGTAAGCATTTCACTGTAAGGTCTACAGCTGTTGTTTTCGACACACACAACTAATAAAATCTGATTTGATTTTTTTATTTGATGAATTCTGTCTTCGTGGACTCCTGCCCAGGTCAATTCTGGGATCTTGATTGAAGCTTTGGAATAGATGGATCGGACCTGGCAACCCAAGCAGTCAATAAGAATAGATGGATCAGACCTGGCAACCCAAGCAGTCCATTAGAATAGACAGATCAGACCTGGCAACACAAGCAGCCTGGGAAGTAGAGAGGGGACAGGGGACAAAACACCCATTGCTCAGGTTACATTCAGCTCTCACCAGGGCCAGTCTTTATTCCACCCATCAAAGCCACAACTCAGCACATTCCAACACAGGCACCCTGAGCCAAAGTGGATGCTGCTCACCCATTATAGTATCACAAAGTCAACTGACACGGAATTTAAAAACAACAAAGTCATCATATTTCAAGGGTAAAGCCTTTGAAGAACAACAGTGTTCTCTACCGTGGACTATAAATAGAGTGATAGAGAGGAGGGTTGGTCACGTGTGCCGGGATTCTATACCGTTGATGCTGCGGACATCGACTCCTCATTAGTGTTGATAGATACTGTGTGTCATTGCTGATGGTGTTAATACTGGGCTTCCCAGTAGCAGTCCTCAAGATCCCCTCATATTATACACAGAGGAGAAGTGTGAGTTGAATAAAGATGGTGACACGATTGCACTTTGTAATGATAAAAATGGTTGAAGAGAAAGCATTGAACCACAGGTGTTTTTTTTTATTAGCGTGTCTTGGCTACTTCAAGAGTTTATACTTCATGTATAAATAGCATGGTGCCTGGTGCAGTCCTAATGCTGTTAGCTGTAACCCCCGGTGGGACTGTGGAGGTTGCACCCTTGTGGCAGGTACTTCGCCAACGGGGGCCTCCGGGAAAGTTTCAGTGACAATGCAAAAGCTAAGCCATAGCAGAGAAACCACTCTCATGAGATCGGCTGGATCAGATGCTTTCAGTCTAAATGTCAACAAAAAGCACTCGGCACTCGGCTCCAAGACTCGGAGGCGGATGCGTGTACCAGTAGGATGCATGGGGAGTGAGTAGCTCCTATAGCTGCGGGAAGTAGTTTGGGGGTGGGGGTGCTGCGATTTTTGACTGGGGTGAGGGGGGGGGGGGGGGGGGGGGGGGGTCAGGGGTTGCAGAATAAATAAAATTGCTTGCGCTGAAGACGTCTGAATCAGTCTGCTAATACAGAACTAGTAAAGGCCCAGTAAACAACTTTTGTGAGATTTATTATTAAAACTAAATGTATTTGAGTGTTTACCAGCATTTGTAACTTGAGTCTGATAATTATCTGTACAAAACTGTTAATCTGATTATACTTGTGGACTATAAAAATACTTGATATACGGTACGTTGATATACGTTTTCTAGTTTCTTGAAATACAACTTATTTCTATGTGAAAACTGAAATGGTCTATTCATTCCTTTTCCATTTTAGTAGACTCTTATCCAAAGCAATTTACAGTAGTGAGTGCATACAATTACATACTGGTCACCTGTGGGAATCAAAAATCACAACCCTGGCATTACAAACGACATGCTCTATCAACTGAGCCACATGATCACATCACATCGTCACAAACCACTTGATGTCTCAATGTACTCAATTACTGTATTGTGCATTGTTTTTTCTTCATGCTGAAGGAAAGTCTACAGCTACAAACCTAGATGACCAGCCTATGTACAATACACTAATGTACATTTACATTAAGTAGTTTGTAAGGATGGTAAATTAATACTGCATAAAAAGTGGTTGTTTTACATGTTATTTAATGTGGATGTTTTGTGTCTTTGCCCATAACTTTGCACCTTTTGATCTAAAAGTTTGAGGACAGGGTTTTGATCTAAAAGTTTGAGGACATAGTTTTGATCTAAAAGTTTGAGGACATAGTTTTGATCTAAAAGTTTGAGGACAGGGTTTTGATCTAAAAGTTTGAGGACATAGTTTTGATCTAAAAGTTTGAGGACATAGTTTTGATCTAAAAGTTTGAGGACAGGGTTTTGATCTAAAAGTTTGAGGACAGGGTTTTGATCTAAAAGTTTGAGGACAGGGTTTTGATCTAAAAGTTTGAGGACATAGTTTTGATCTAAAAGTTTGAGGACATAGTTTTGATCTAAAAGTTTTAGGACATAGTTTTGATCTAAAAGTTTGAGGACAGGGTTTTGATCTAAAAGTTTGAGGACATAGTTTTGATCTAAAAGTTTGAGGACATAGTTTTGATCTAAAAGTTTGAGGACAGGGTTTTGATCTAAAAGTTTGAGGACATAGTTTTGATATAAAAGTTTGAGGACAGGGTTTTGATCTAAAAGTTTGAGGACATAGTTTTGATCTAAAAGTTTGAGGACATAGTTTTGATCTAAAAGTTTGAGGACAGGGTTTTGATCTAAAAGTTTGAGGACATAGTTTTGATCTAAAAGTTTGAGGACAGGGTTTTGATCTAAAAGTTTGAGGACAGGGTTTTGATCTAAAAGTTTGAGGACATAGTTTTGATCTAAAAGTTTGAGGACATAGTTTTGATCTAAAAGTTTGAGGACAGGGTTTTGATCTAAAAGTTTGAGGACAGGGTTTTGATCTAAAAGTTTGAGGACATAGTTTTGATCTAAAAGTTTGAGGACATAGTTTTGATCTAAAAGTTTGAGGACATAGTTTTGATCTAAAAGTTTGAGGACAGGGTTTTGATCTAAAAGTTTGAGGACATAGTTTTGATCTAAAAGTTTGAGGACAGGGTTTTGATCTAAAAGTTTGAGGACATAGTTTTGATCTAAAAGTTTGAGGACAGGGTTTTGATCTAAAAGTTTGAGGACAGGGTTTTGATCTAAAAGTTTGAGGACAGGGTTTTGATCTAAAAGTTTGAGGACATAGTTTTGATCTAAAAGTTTGAGGACATAGTTTTGATCTAAAAGTTTGAGGACATAGTTTTGATATAAAAGTTTGAGGACAGGGTTTTGATCTAAAAGTTTGAGGACATAGTTTTGATCTAAAAGTTTGAGGACAGGGTTTTGATCTTTCTGGATTCCATTAGAATGACTATTCGCAGAGAAAGGGACATGGCAACAAGTCTTTCAATTCCAGCTGATGAATCCTGCAAGATTATCACGTCTGCTCCCGCTCTTCCTCCCCCTGGCGCTTGAGGGCGCCAGATTACCCTGCATCATGCACTCCGGCCCCAGTCGGATCGTCAGGCTCCCATGCCAAACCGGCTCGCCAGGCTCTCACGCTCCTGCTGGTTCCCCGGGCTTTCACGCCCCATCCGGCTTGCCCTGTGCCCATGTCTCGACCGGTTCGCCCAGGTGGGACGCTGGGTGGCGTCCCAAGAGGGAGGGGTACTGTCACGTCTGCTCCCACTCTTCCCTCCCCCTGGCGCTTGAGGACGCCAGATTACCCTGCATCATGCACTCCTGCCATCCATCACCCACACCTGCCTTCTCTCGTCACTCGCATCAGCGTTATTGGACTCACCTGGACTCACTTATCTCCTGTTCATTTCCTCCCCTTTATTTGTCAGTTCCCTGCTCTGTTCCCACTGCTGCATTGATTGTTTTTTGGGGGTTATTGTTAAGGGCTATCCAGGAAAACATAGCTAAAATGCTGTCAATGCACACCAAAACAAACAAACTTCTACAATCTGTTTTTACAAAAGTAGATTTGCTCGAAAATAATGTACAGGCTACCGTGTCAGACACGCACAAACAAGGCGTGCACATGAACGAACAAGATAACACAATTAGCTTTTTGGAAAGAAAGTTGCAGCCTTTTGAAGATGAATTGGACTAGCAATAAAACATAATAAGGCGAAACAATATGAGAACCTCATTTTTTATTTTACCTTTATTTAACTAGGTAAGAACAAATTCTTATTTTCAATGACGGCCTAGGAACAGTGGGTTAACTTCCTTGTTCAAGGGCGGAACGACAGATTTTTATCTTGTCAGCTCAGCTTCGACCCTGCAACCTTCCGGTTACTAGTCCAACTCTCTAACCACTAGATTATCTGCCACCCCACGAAACAACATGAGAAAACCAAATGAGACAAAACAACATGAGAAAACCTAATGAGACAAAACAACATGAGAATACCTAATGAGACAAAACAACATGAGAAAACCTAATGAGACAAAACAGCATGAGAAAACCTAATGAGACAAAACAACATGAGAAAACCTAATGAGACAAAACAACATGAGAAAACCTAATGAGACAAAACAACATGAGAAAACCTAATGAGACAAAACAACATGAGAAAACATAATGAGACAAAACAACATGAGAATATTAACGAGGAAAATGGAGACCTTTCCAGCTACGTGGTCAAACTGATATCATTCTATAGCTAGAGGACTCCTGATATCTCCAGGAGTGATATGTATCTGTTGTTCAGTACTGTCTTTTCGATAGCTAGGCCCATTTACGTTAAGTCCTGCCTGTCTTCCCAGTAGCCTACTCTGTGTGTGAACGGCTGACTGCTATTAACTTACAAAAATTTGTTGACACATCAACCAGGGGCAGGGCAATGTGTGACTTGTTTCAGTAATCAGTGGCTGTATTGAAGGGGGAGTGGCTTCACCTCTCATAAGCAATCACACATAAGTGTTTGTACTTCAGTCTACCCTGGTTTCTCAGCGGCAGCTGTAAGCGCTGGTCATGTCAGTGGCAGTCTCGTCTGCAAAACTAAGACCGTCGCCGAAACAAAGACAGTTCTGTGAAGTTATTGGAGGAAGGAAAGACAAGAAGGCTCCTCACCCCTCTCTCACTTGAGTATCTTACCTAGTTATTCAGACAATAAAAGGTTTGCTCCTTTTTAGCTTGGGCAACTATGTGTGTTTTCTATACCTGTACTCTCCTCTCCCTGTAGGCTATACAGACGCTCCCCACTCCTTGGCTGCAACCCTTCTAGTTTAGTGTACCCTGCACGCACAACCCATGTGGAATTCCATGTCTCTGCCAGCATTTGATCTGCGGTCAAGAACGTTGAGTTCATCTCAGCCTATACTGCCTTTCAGTCCCTTGACTTTTTGGCCCTGACAGAGACATGGATCACCCCAGAGAACACTGCTACTCCAGCTGCTCTCTCTTCATCTGACTACGTTTTGTCTCACAGTCCAAGAGCATCTGACCGTCTCGGAGGTGGCACAGGTCTACTCATTTCTCCGAAGTGGAGATTTTCTCTTTTCTCCCTCTCTCACCTGTCCATCTCCTCATTTGAATTCTATGCTGTCACTGTCACGTGTCTACTCAAGCTTAACAATGTTGTCATCTATTGCCCACCAGGTGCCCTTGGAGAGTTCCTCAATGAGCTTGACACCTTGATAAGCTAATTTCCTGACGATGGCTCACCGCTCTTCGTACTTGGCGAGTTCAACCTCCCGACATCTGCCTTCGACTCTTTCTTTCCAACTCTCTCTTTCCTCTCCTTGCCTCTTTTGGCCTCACCGTTTTCTAATCCCCTCCAACTCACATGGCAGGCAATACGCTTGACCTCATCTTTACTAGAGGCTGTTTGCCCACTAATCTCAATGCAAAACCCCCTCCAGGTCTCTGATCACTTCTTTCGTTCAATTTCTGTCCCCCTTTTCTCCAACCCTAACCACTTAGCCCCTACCCAGATGGTCATGCGCCACCGTAATCTTTGCTCTCTCTCTCTCCCATTACTATTTCCTCTTCTATCCTATCATCTTTCCCTTCTGCTAAATCATTTTCCCTCCTGTCTCCTGATTCTGCCTCTTTACCCTCCCCTCATTGCTTTCCACATCTTATGACTTGCACTGTCCCCTTTCCCCCCAGCTGGTTCTCCCCTCCCCTCCTGCTCCGTGGCTGTGACTCATTGCGAGCTTACAGAAAAGGGCTGCGGGCACCTGAGCGAAAATGGAAGAAAACTAAACTTCTGGAGGACCTATCATCCTTTCACACCCTCCTCTCTACCTTCTCTTAATCTGTATCCACTGCTAAAGCCCCTTTCTATCACTCAAGCTTCTGTCTCTAACCCTAGGAAACTCTTTTCCACCTTCTCCTTTCCCTCCTTAATCCTCCACCTCCTACCCCTCCCTCCATTCTCTGTGGACAACTTTGTCAACCACTTTAAAAATAAGTTGACAACATCCACTACTCATTCACTCAGCCAATTGAGTCCACTGGTCTCACTCACACAGAACTAACCTACACCTTGATATCTTTCTCACCTCTCTCTCCAGATTAAATCTTGTGACTAGCGCGGTCTGGCCGCTTGACAACCTACCCGCTCAACCCCATCTGCTCCTCCCTTCTTAAAACCATCTCTGGAGAACTTCTACCATTCCTCATTTCCCTCATCAACTCATACTAGCTGCGTCCCCTCTGACTTCAAAATGGCCTGAGTCGCTCCCCTCCTCAAGAAACCAATACTCGACTCATCTGATGTCAAAAACTATAGACCTGTGGGCCTCCCAAGTGTCGCAGCGGTCTAAGGCACTGCATCACTACAGACTCAGATCTGATCCTGGGCTGTGTCGAAGCCGGCTGCGACCTGGAGATCCATGAGGCGCCGCACAATTGGGCCAAAGTCGACCTGGTTAGGGGAGGGTTTGGCCGGCCGGGATCTCCTTATCCCATCGTGCTCTAGCTTCTCCTGTGGAGGGCCGGAAAGATGCATGCTGACACGGTTGTCAGTTGTATGGTGTTTCCTCCAACACATTGGTGCAGCTGGCTTCCGGGTTAAGCGAGCAGTGTGTCAAGAAGCAGTGCGTCTTGACAAGGTTGTGTTTCGGAGGACGCATGGCTCTCAACCTTTGCTTCACTCTCGTCCATACGTGAGTTGCTGTGATGGAACAAGACTGTAACTACCAATTGGGGAGCGAAAAGGGCGAGAAAAAAGTGACCCTAACCCGACCCTTCAGGACGAGTCACTCAACAGAGACTGCTCTTCTCTGTGTCACGGAGGCTCTCCGCACTGCCGAAGCTGACTGTCTCTCCTCTGTTCTCATCCTCCTAGATCTATCCACTGCCTTCGACCCATCAGATCCTCCTCACCACCCTCTCAGGGCTGGGCATCTTTGGCTCTGCACACTCTTGGATTGAATCCTACCAGGCAGGCCGCTCCTACCAGGTGACGTCAAGAGGATCTGTGTCTGCACCATGTACTCTCACTACTGGTGTCCCCCAGGGCTCGGTTCTAGGCCCTCTCCTCTTCTCTCTATACACCAAGTCACTCAGCTCTGTCATATTCTCACATGGTCTCTCATATCCTTGCTATGTGGATGACACTCAACTACTACCCCCCTACTGATACCCAGGTGGAAAAACGCATCTCTGCATGCCTGGCAGATATCCCAGCTTGGATGTCGGCCCACCATCTCAAGCTCAACCTTGACGAGACAGAGCTGCTCTTTCTCCAGGGGAAGGTCTCCCCTCCATTACGGTTGACAACTCCACAGTGTCGCCCTGCGAGAGTGCAAAGAACCTTGGCGTGACCCTGGACAACACCAAATCAAAGCAAATCAAAGCAGTGACTCGCTCCTGCAGGTTCATACTCTTCAACATACGTAGAGTAAGACCCTACCTCAAACAAGAAGCAGCGCAGGTCCTGTCATCTCCCGTCTGGACTACTCAACTTGCTGTTGGCTGGGCTCCCTGCTTGTGCTATCAACCCCCTGCAACTTATCCAGAACGCTGCAGCCCACCTGCTTTTCAACCTTTAAAAGTTCTCTCATGTCACCCTGCTCCTCTGCACACTCCACTGGCTTCCAGTGAAAGCTCGCATCCACTACAAGACCATGGTGCTTATCTATGGAGCAGCAAGAGGAACTGCCCCTCCCTACCTTTAGGCTATGCTCAAACCCTACACCCCAACCCGAGCACTCCGTTCTGCCACCTCTGGTCTCTTGGCCCTCCCACTCCTATGGGAGGGCAGCTACCGCTCAGCCCAGTCCAAGCTGGACATCTAAAACACTACCTCTTCAAACAGTATTTTAAATAATTCCCCCCCTAATCCCCCCCACCCCCCAAAAAATGTTATAATAATAATCCTGAACCAGCACTTGACCCCCCTCCCCCTTCTAGCTCTGACTCTGCTGATAGCTACTTTGAGGAAAATGTACTTACTAAGCCTGTGATACGTGGTTATCCCATCTAGCTATCTTAAGATGAATGCACTAACTGTAAGTCGCTCTGGATAAGATAAGTCACTCTGCTAAATGACTAAAAGGTTAAATGTAGGAATTTGATGTGGATATATGACCAGAAGATCTGGAATGATGCCATCGGTGTGAAAGAATGCTAAAGACCCTTGCATGGTAATCTTCAGACTGTGGAACTATCAGATCAAAATACATGGGGGAAAGGAGAACAAAATGGACGGCCGGTCCATTCGATTCGTCTGAGAGGGAGACGCAAGGAATACATTCCGATCAGACATTCACTGGAGGAAAAGGGGATCAAGTCTCAGCTCTGCTTCCAGGCAGTACTGTGGGTATGGAGGGGAATGCAAAGGATGGAATTTACAAGCGCCTATGAATCAAGCTACAAGAAACCTTCCCAGTTGAAGGAGGAGAGCCCCCTGCCCTGAGAAGAGGACAAAGCAGGACAAAACTATGAGCACAGTAGGTTACATACAGTGATGCGTAAGACCAGTTTATCGTAAGTTGAGACAACTGTTCCATGGATGTGTGTGTGTGTGTGTGTGTGTGTGTCAAATGACTGCCTCGCCTGGTTCACCAACTACTTCTCAGATAGAGTTCTCAGACAGAGTTCAGTGTGTCAAATCGGAGGGCCTGTTGTCCGGACCTCTGGCAGTCTCTATGGGGGTATCACAGGGTTCACTTCTCGGGCCGACCCTTTTCTCTGTATATATCAATGAAGTTGCTCTTGCTGCGGGTGATTCTTTGATCAACCTCTACACAGACGACACCATTCTGATTACATCTGGCCCTTCTTTGGACACTGTGTTAACCTGTTGAGTGTATGTACCCAAATGAAAATGCCTATTTCTCAGGCCCAGAATCTAGAATATGCATATAATTGTCAGATTATGATAGAAAACTCTAAAGTTTCCAAAACTGTCAAAATATTGTCTGTGAGTATAACAGAACTGATTTTGCTGGTGAAAACCTGAGGAAAATTCAACAAGGAAGTGCCTAAGAGAAACAAAACTCCCTTTTCCATTGCATGCCTTCCCTCCATTTAAAGGGATATTAACCAGATTCCTTTCCCTATGGCTTCCACATGGGGTGAACAGTCTTTAGACATAGTTTCAGGCTTTTACTCTGAAAATTTAGCGACAATGTTCACATCGCGTCAGTGCATAGCTGGGTGCCAGCAGAGTTTTGCATGCTCAACAGCTTGGAGCAGACATTTTCTCTCTCTCTCCTATTGAAAACGCTACGGTCTGGTTGAAATATTATCGATTATTTATTGTAAAAACAACCTGAGGATTGATTATAAAAAATGTTTGACATGTTTCTACGAACTTTACGGATACTATTTGGAATTTGTCTGCCTGTCATGACCTGCACGAGCCTGTGGATTTCTGAACAAAACGCGCCAACCAAATGGAGGTTTTTGGATATAAAAAATAATCTTTATCGAACAAAAGGAACATTTATTGTGTAACTGGGAGTCTCGTGAGTGCAAACATCAGAAGATCATCAAAGGTAAGCAATTCATTTTATGGCTTTTCTGACTTTCGTGACCAATCTACTTTGCTGCTAGCTGTTTGTAATGTTTTGTCTGCTGAGAGAGATGTCCTAAAATAAACGCTTGGATAACTTTTGCTGTAAAGCTTTTTTGAAATCTGACACGCCAGGTGGATTAAAAACAAGCTAAGCTGTGTTTTGTTATATTGCACTTGTGATTTCATGAAAATTTAATATTTTTTGTAATTTAATTTGAATTTGGCGCTCTGCAAATCAGCGGATGTTGACGAAAATGATCCCGCTAACGGGATTGGTGCGCCAAGAAGTTAATACATTTTAGAATGAGGCTGTAACATAACAAAATGTGGAAAATGTTGTTTGAAGGAGACCAAGGTGCAGCGTAATTTGTGGTCATCATATTTATTTAAATGAGAACCAGCAACAAAATAACAAAGTGAAACCAAAATGAACGTACCGTTCCGTAGGCTACAAGAGCTGTACAAAAATCCCACAACATAGGTGGGAAAAAGGCTACCCAAGTATGATTCCCAATCAGAGACAACGATAGACAGCTGCCTCTGATTGGGAACCACACTCGGCCAAACACAAAGAAATACAAAGAAATACAAAACATAGAATGCCACCCCACATCACACCCTGACCTCAGCAAATAGAGAAATAAAACGTCTCTCTAAGGTCAGGGTGTGACACAATTGGTCTGGATACTTTCCGAATGCACTGTATATTTAAAAAACAATATCTTAATTATATAACTACTGTGTAAAAATGCACCATGCATGTCAAATGTGTGTCAAATGTATATGTATCAAATACACTGAACAAAAATATAATCGCAACATGTATAGCTTTGGTCTCGTGTTTTATGAGTTGAAATAAAAGATCCCAGAATTTTTCCAATTTGGTGCACAAATTTGTTTACATCCCTGTTAGTGAGCTCGTCGTCCTCACCAGGGTCTTGACCTGACTGCAGTTCGATGTCATAACCGACTTCTGTGGGCTAACCTTCACTCACATTCGATGGCCACTGGCATGCTGGAGAAGTGTGTTCTTCACAGAAGAATCCCAGAATCAACTGTACCGTGCAGATAGCACTGTGTACGGCATTGTGTGGGCGAGCAGTTTGCTGATGTCAACATTGTGAACAGAGTGCCCCATGGTAGCGGTGGGGTTATGGTATGGGCAGGCCTAAGCTACGGGCAATGAAAACAATTGCATATTATCGATGGCCATTTGAATGCACAGAGATACCGTGACGGGATCCTGAGACCCATTGTGGTGCCATTTATCCACCGCCATCACCTCCTGTTTCAGCATGATAATGCACGGCCCCATGTTGCAAAGATTTGTACACAATTCCTGGAAGCTGAAAACATTCCAGTTCTTTCATGGCCTCGTACGCACCAGACAGGTCATCCATTGAGCACGTTTGGAATGTTCTGGATCGACGTGCACGACAGCGTGTTCCAGTTCCTGCCAATATCTAACAACTTTGCACAGCCATTGAAGAGGAGTGGGACCACATTCTACAGACTACAATCAACAGCCTGATCAACTCTATTCGAAGGAGATGTGTCACGCTGCATGAGGCAAATGATGGTCGCACCACATACTGACTGGCTTTTTTAAGGTATCTTTAACCAACAGATGCATAAAAAAATCCATATATTAGCGTTTATATTTTTGTCCAGAGTATATAAATAAACAAAGGAAATGTGTTATGGTATGCAATATACAAACCCCAACCACTAAACAAGATGTAGTCAGAACATCTAAGACAGCACAGGACTTTGTACAGAGGGAAGCAGGGACGCCTGTCAAAAAAAAGAATCACCATCCAACAGCCATTAGTCAAAGGACAAACGGAGTGTTGTTATTTCAGGGAATGACTTTCAAGGAAAAACATGTGTGGCGGTGAAACACACACACACACACACACACACACACACACACACACACACACACACACACACACACACACACACACACACACACACACACACACACTCTTAGCTAAACTTAAGTAGAAATCATGCAAGAGTCGTTCCATGTCAAATCAAATCTAATTTTATTTGTCACAAGCGTTGAACACAACAGGTACCTTACCATAAAATGTGTACTTACAAGCCATCAATGCAGTTCAAGAAATAGAGTTAAGAAAATACTTACTAAATAAACTAAACTATTTTTTTTTTTTAAAGTAACACAAGAAAATTACATAACGAGGCTATATACAGGGGGAACCGGTACCGAGTCAATGTGCAGGGGGTAAAGGTTAGTGAGGTCATTTGTACATGTAGGTAGGGTTAAAGTGACTATGCATAGATTATAAACAACAAGTATCAGCAGTGTAAAAACAAAGGAGGTCAATGTAAATAGTCCAGGTGGACATTTGATTAATTGTATAGCTTTGGGGTAGAAGCTGTTTTGGTAGGAGCCTTTTGGACCTAGACTTGGTGCTCCGGTACTGCTTGCCGTGCGGTAGCAGAGAGAACAGTCTATGACTCGGATGGCTGGAGTCTTTGATAATTTTTAGGGCCTTCCTCTGACACCACCTGCTATAGAAGTCATGGATTGCAGGAAGCTTGGACCCAGTGATGTATTGGGCCTTACGCACTCCCCTCTGTAGTGCCATACGGTCGGATGCCGAGCGGTTGCCATACCAAGCGGGGATGCAACCGGTCAGGATGCTCTTGATGGTGCAGCTGTGGAACTTTTTGAGGTTCTGGAGACCCGCTCCACTTCAGCCCCGCCGATGTTAATGGGGGCGTGTCCGGCCCTCATTTTCCTGTAGTCCACGATCATCTCCTTTGTCTTGCTCACATTGAGGGAGAGGTTGTTGTCATGGCACCACAAAGCCAGGTCTCTGACCTCCTCTCTATAGGCTGTCTCATCATTGTCGTGATCAGGCCTACCACTGTTGTGTCGTCAGCAAACTTAATGATGGTGTTGGAGTCGTGCCTGGCCATGCAGTCATGAGTGAACAGGAAGTACAGGAAAGGACTAAGTATGTACACCTGAGTGGCCCTGGTGTTGAGGATAAGTGTGGCAGATGTGTTGTTGCCTACCCTTATCACCAGGAAGTCCAGGATCCAGTTGCATAGGGAGGTGTTTAGTCCAAGGGTCCTTAGCTTAGTGATGAGCTTTCGGGACACTATGGTGTTGAACGCTGAGCTGTAGTCAATGAACAGCATTCTCACATAGGTGTTCCTTTTGTACAGATGGGAAAGGGCAGTGTGGAGTGTGATTGAGATTGAGTCATCTGTCGCTCTAGTGGGGCGGTTGGAGTGGGTCTAGGGTTTCCAGGATGATGGTGTTCATGTGATCCATGTCCAGTCTTTCAAAGCACTTCGTGGCTAACGACGTGAGTGCTATGGGGCCGTAGTCATTTAGGCAGGTTATCTTCATGTTCTTGGGCACAGGGACTTTAGTGGTCTCTTTTAAATATGTTGGTATTACAGACTCAGACATGGAGCATTTTCTTCTTTGCTTATGGCCGTATACAGCTCGTTGAGTGCGGTCTTAGTGCCAGCATCAGTTTGTGGTGGTAAATAGATGACTACGAATAACATAGATGAGAACTCTCTTGGTAGATAGTGTGGTCTACAACTTATCATGAGGTACTCTACCTTAGGCGAGCAATACCTCAAGACTTATTTAATATTAGACATTGCGAACCAACTGTTATTGACAGACGTAGCTGCTCTGTCCTGCTGATGCACAGAAAACTCATTTGGGCCTGGTCTCCGGAAAGCAGTATATCCTTTGCGTTGGACTCATTAAATAAAAATCTTTGTTCGGTTCTAGGTGAGTAATTGCTGTTCTGATGTCCAGAAGCTATTTTCGGTAATAAGAGACGGTAGCAGCAACTTTATGTACAAAATAAGTTACAAACAATGTGAAAAAAACATTATTATTTCTGCAAGCCATGACAAATTGTTTAATTTATAGGATTCAGATAATATTCAATAAATATAGTAAATAACATCCGATTTGGACCAAACTTCTTCCTACCAATGAGTAAGACATGAGGAATCTCCAAAATTATACATTTATATAGTTATGTCCTTTATCTGTTCTTGTCGATTCATGTTCTTGTCACGACTTCTGCGAAGTCGATGCCTCTCCTTGTTTGGGCGGTGCTCGGCGGTCGATGTCACCGGTCTTCTAGCCATCATTGATCCATTTTTCAATTTCTATTGGTTTTGTCTTGTCTTCCTTCACATCTGGTTTCAATCCCATTCATTACCTGTTATGTATTTAACCCTCTGTTTCCCCTCATGTCTTTGTCAGAGATTGTTTGTTGTTCAGATTTCGTGTTGTTTGTATTGGTGCGCGACGGGTCCTCATACCCACTTTGTTTTATATTATTCATTTGTTTTGGAGTTATGTTTTGTTTAAAGTCATTAAACAACTCCATTCTACTAAGTTTGATTCTCCTGCGCCTGACTTCCCTGCCACCTATACACACGACTCTGACAGAATCTCTGACCAAACATGAAGTCAGCAGGAGAAGGTACCCAGGCCATGGAGGTGGAGGAGCGCGTCATGGAACATACGGAGATGATTTACAATCTCAGCGCCGCCATGGATCGCGTTGTCCAGAATATGGACCGCTGGGAGACACAGGGAGTTTTTCCAGCACCTCCACCAGCACAACCTGGGTCTCCCCTGAGCGCCCCTTTCCCGCCTGAACCCAGCAGGATCCATCTATCCATGCCACAGGGGTACGGCAGAGATGCTGCCGGTTGCCAGGGTTTCCTCCTCCAACTAAGCCTGTATCTGGCCACCGTCCACCCAGCTCCATCTGGGTAAGATGAGTTACACCCTCGTCTCGTGTCTCACCGGCAAAGCCCTGGAGGGGGCCAGCACTGTGTGTGGAGAAGAGGATGTGGCGTTGGACCATTTTGAGGAGTTCACCCGCCATTTCCGAGCAGTATTCAACCACCCACCCGAAGGCAGAGCGGCGGGTGAGCGCCTCTACCATTTGAGGCAGGAGACGAGGAGCGCCCAGGAGTTTGCTCTGGAGTTTAGGACCCTGGCTGCCGGCACTGGATGGAGCGACAGGGCCCTGATCGACCATTACCGCTGTAGTCGACGCAAGGACGTCCGTCGGGAGCTGGCCTGCAGAGACACCGCCCTCACCTTCGACCAGCTGGTGGACCTGTCCATCCGGCTCGACAACATGCTGGCTACTCGTGGACGTTTAGATCGGCGTCTGGTTGTTCCATCCTCCCGCACCCTCTCTCCTGTAGCCATGGAGTTGGGAGGGACGGTGCGCAGGGAGACCGGAGGGGGTTCCCGCTCGTGCACCATATGTGGTCGCAGAGGTCATACTGCTGGTCGGTGCCGGGTTGGTTCCTCTGGGAATCGAGGCAGCAGGCAGGGCACTCTGGCGTCACCCCAGGTGAGTAGGCACCATTCTCATCCAGAGCCCTCTGTTGCACATATGTTTGTCTCTGTCACTTTTCCTAAATTTTCCCCACGTTCCCAGCATAAGGTGCTATTAGATTCAGGCGCGGCCTGAATTCTCCTGCGTATTCCGTGGTGCTGGGCCTACCCTGGTTAGCTTGTCATAACCCTACTGTTTATTGGCCAGAGAGGGCTCTCACGGGGTGGTTGCGAGAGTGCTCAGGTAGGTGTTTAGGGGTTTCTGTTGGTGCTACTACGGTGGAAAGTCCAGACCAGGTCTTCACCGTGCGCATCCCCCCAGAATATGCTGATTTGGCTCTTGCCTTCTGTAAAAAGGCGAATCAATTACCACCCCATCGACGGGGGGATTGTGCGATAAATCTCCTGGTAGACGCTGCACTTCCCAGGAGTCACGTGTATCCCCTGTCGCAAGCGGAGACGGTGGCTATGGAGACATATCTCAGAATCCCTGCGTCAGGGGTACATTCGGCCCTCCATTTCACCCGTCTCCTCTAGTTTCTTTCTTGTGAAGGAGAAGGATGGAGGTTTGCGCCCGTGCATTGATTATAGAGGTCTCAATAAAATCACAGTGAGGTACAGTTACCCGCTACCTCTTATCGCTACGGCGATTGAGTCAATTGCACGGGGCGCGCTTCTTCACTAAACTGGATCTCATGAGTGCATACAACCTGGTGCGTATCCGGAAGGGAGACGAGTGGAAGACGGCATTTAGTACCACATCAGGGCATTATGAGTACCTCGTCATGCCGTATGGGTTGATGAATGCTCCATCAGTCTTCCAATATTTTGTAGACGAGATTTTCACGGGCAGAATGCACGGGCAGGGTGTTGCGGTGTATATTGATGACATTCTGATATACTCCGCTACACGCGCCAAGCTTTGTGTCCCTGGTAGGCAGAGTGCTTGGTCGCCTGTTGGAGTATGACCTGTACGTCAAGGCTGAGAAATGCTTGTTTTTCCAACAGTCCGTCTCCTTCCTAGGGCATCAGATTTCCACGTCAGGAGTGGAGATGGAGAGTGACTGCATTGCAGCCGTGTGTAATTGGCCGACTCCCACCACGGTAAAGGAGGTGCAGCGATTCTTAGGGTTTGCCAACTACTACCGGGTTTTGGTCAGGTTGCTGCTCCCATTACCTCACTGCTAAAGGGGGGCCCGGTGCGCTTGCAGTGGTCAGCTGAGGCGAACAGGGCTTTTAGGCACCTGAAGGCTCTGTTTACCTTGGTTCCTGTGTTGGCTCATCCGGATCCCTCTTTGCCGTTCTTAGTGGAGGTGGACGCATCCGAAGCTGGGATAGGAGCAGTGATCTCTCAGCGCTCGGGTGCGCCACTGAAACTCCGCCCCTGTGCCTTCTTTTCGAAGAAACTCAGCCCGGCGGAGCGAAACTATGATGTGGGGGACCGGGAGCTGTTGGCTGTCGTCAAGGCTTTGAAGGTGTGCAGACATTGGCTTGAGGGGGCTAAACACCCTTTTCTCATCTGGACTGACCATTGCAATCTGGAGTACATCCGGGAAGTGAGGAGACTGAATCCTCGCCAGGCAAGGTGGGCCACGTTTTGTGTGTTACCCTCTCTTACAGACCAGGCTCCCAGAACGTTAACCTGTCTAGGACTGGGGTTCCGCCAACAGCCAATGAAATTGCAGGGCGCCAAATACAAATCAACAGAAATCTCATAAATTAAATTTCTCAAACATACAAGTATTAGGCACCATTTTAAAGATAGAATTCTCGTTAATCCAGCCACAGTGTCTGATTTAAAAAATGCTTTACATCGAAAGCTCCACAAACGATTATGTTAGGTCACCACCAACTCACAGGAAAAACCCAGCCATTTTTCCAGCCAAAGAGAGGAGTCACAAAAAGCACAAATAGAGATCAAATTAATCAGTAACTTTTGATGATCTTTATCAGTCAGATGACACTCATAGAACTTCATGTTACACAATACATGTATGTTTTGTTCGGTAACGTTCATATTTATATTAAAAAATCTTATTTTACATTGGTGTGTTACGTTCAGTAGTTCCAAAACATGTAATATTTTGATATTGCAGAGAGCCACATGAATTCACATAAATCCTCATTATAAATGTCGATGAAAATACAATTTTTAGACATGGAAATATAGATACACTTCTCCTTAATGCAACCGCTGTGTCAGATTTCAAAAAAACTTTACGGAAAAAGCATAATCTGAGAACAGCGCTCAGAGCCCAAACCAGCCAGCGAAATATCCGCCATGTTGGGTAGTCAACATTATTCATAAATAGCATTATAAATATTCACTTACCTTTGATCTTCATCAGAATGTACTCCCAGGAATCGCGGTTCCACAATAAATGCTTGTTTTGTTCGATAATGTCCATCATTTATGTCCAATAGCTTCTTTTGTTAGGGCGTTTGGTAAACAAATCCAAATGCCCGATCTGTTCCATTCGGACCAAACGTTCAAAAAGTTATATTACAGGTCGAATAAACTTGTCAAACTAAGTATAGAATCAATATTTAGGATGTTTTTATCAGAAAAGTTCAATAATGTTCCAACCGGAGAATTCCATTGTCTGTAGAAAAGCAATGGAACAACAGCTACCTCTCAAGTGAAAGTGCGTGAATGAGAACGAGGCTGTAGGCAGACCACTGACTCAAAGAGCCCCCCTCCGGTCCCACATCACAGTAGAAGCCTGAAACAACATTCGAAAGACGGTTGACTTCTAGTGGAAGCCTTAGGAAGTGCAACATAACCAATATTCAATAGGGGTGAGTTCAAAACTACAAACCTCAGATTTCCCACTTCCTGTTTGGATTTTTTCTCAGGTTTTTGCCTGCCATATGAGTTCTGTTATACTCACAGACATCATTCAAACATTTTTAGAAAATTCAGAATGTTGTCTATCCAATACTAATAATAATGTGCATATATTAGCATCTGGGACTGAGTAGGAGGCAGTTCACTCTGATCACAACTGATCTATTGGGCCCACACGTCACCCTCCTCTGGTCATCCTGGCATAGGTTGGACGGTGCGCTGTCTTGATAGCAGGTACTGGTGGCCCACTTTAGCTAAGGACGTGAGGGTTTTTGTGTCCTACTGCTCAGTGTGCGCCCAGTGCAAGGCTCCTAGACACCTGCCCAGAGGTAAGTTACAACCCTTACCAGTTCCACAACGGCCATGGTCGCACCTGTCGGTGGATTTCCTAACCGATCTTCCACCTTCACAGGGTAACACCACGATCCTGGTTGTTGTGGATCGTTTTTCTAAGTCCTGTCATCTCCTCCCTTTGCCTGGTCTCCCTACGGCCTTACAAACTGCAGAGGCCCTGTTTACACACGTCTTCCGGCACTTTGGGGTGCCTGAGGATATAGTGTCTGATCGGGGTCCCCAGTTCACGTCAAGGATCTGGAAGGCGTTCATGGAACGTCTGGGGGTCTCGGTCAGCCTCACCTCAGGTTTTCACCCCGAGAGTAACGGGCAGGTGGAGAGAGTTAACCAGGATGTAGGTAGGTTTCTGCGGTCTTATTGCCAGGACTGGCTGGGGGAGTGGGCGAAGTTCGTGCCCTGGGCAGAGATGGCACAGAACTCTCTCCACCACTCCTCCACTAACCTTTTCTCCCTTTCAATGTGTATTAGGGTATCAGCCGGTTCTGGCTCCTTGGCATCAGAGTCAGACCGAGGCTCCTGCGGTGGACAATTGGTTCAGGCGCGCGGAGGAAACCTGGGATGCCAGACACGTCCACCTTCAGCGCGCCGTACTGCACCAGAAAGTTGGTGAATATGAAATGTTTGAATATGAAATTATTCATGATGGGATGAAATGTGATTTTAGCTTCTAAAATGTGAGATTTGGGTTTTCATAAGACAGGGCTCAGCTCAATCAGTGGCCCGCCCTTGTGAAGGGACATGGGCTATAAAACTTTTCAAACACACCCTCCACTCCCTTCCTATATAAGCCCTTGACGACAACATAACCCCCTGTTCCGATGATGTGAGGACGACGGTCCTATGTCAGAATGGTTCAGATAATAACTACAGAACGAAGCCAACATCAGCGTGAGCTTTGGTTGCGAATGGTATGAACTTTGAACTCTTCACTACAGAAGTGATACCTCCTAGCCGTTAAGTTGGCAACAGCAGATGCAAACGAGGGTTAGGAAGGAACAGACAGAGTATCCCGTCTACCACACAACGACGTTATGACAACGTATCCAATTGACCACCAATTGACCACCAGAGACATTCTTCAAGGGACAAAGGACTCGGTTGGGCAACATGGCCTTCCATCTACCATCAACCTACCTACATTTTCCTTTTCCAAATGGGCGGTAATTTAGAATGCATAAGATACTGTATTTACAATAGCACAGCTTTTTCCCTTTGTTCCAAGAACCAAGAATTTACAACTTTGAGATGAGACTGAATTAAGATGATGATTAATATTGACTGCTATTGATTGTAAAATATTACGAGGTCTTTAAGAGTTTATTCGGAAGATAACAGCTCTATAAATATTATTTAGTGGTGCCCGACTCTCTAGTTAATTACATTTACATGATTAGCTCAATCAGGTAAAATTAATTACGGATAAATACTTTTACAGAATAGCATGTCATATCACTTAATCCGGCATAGCCAAAGACACGACATAGGTTACAGCTACCCACAAATTACCGTATTAACCCCTCATTCTATGTGTCTTTACTTCAGGCCGGCTGTGGCTAGCCCGCTCCAGGAAGCTGAAGTGCGGGATGTTCCTCCACCCCCTCTGGACATCGAGACGTCGGGCGAGGGGCCTTCAGTACCTCGTGGACTGGGAGGGGTACGGTCCAGAGGAGAGATGCTGGGTTCCGGTGGAGGACGTGTTAGATCCTTCCCTGCTGCAAGAATTCCACCGTCTCCATCCGGATCGCCCTGCGCCTCGCCCTCCGGGTCGTCCCCGAGACCGGTGTCGACGCGCAGCTCGTCAGGGGGGGTACTGTCATGACTTCGGCCGAAGTCGATGCCTCTCCTTGTTCGGGCGGTGCTCGGCGGTCGACGTCACCGGTCTTCTAACCATCATTGATCCATTTTTAAATTTCCATAGTTTTTTTCGTCTTCCTATACACCTGGTTTCAATCCTATTCATTACCTGTTATGTATTTAACCCTCTGTTTCCCCTCATGTCTTTGTCAGAGGTAGTTTATTGTTCAGATTTTGTGTTGTTTGTATTGGTGCGCGACGGGTCCTCGTACCCACTCTGTTTTATATTATTCATTTGTTTTGGAGCTATGTTTTGTTTTAAAGTCATTAAACAAATCCATTCTACTAAGTTTGATTCTCCTGCGCCTGACTTCCCTACACACAACTCTGACAGTTATGTATTGTTTCATGTTTTGTGTGGACCCCAGGAAGATTAGCTGCTGCTTTTGCAACAGCTAATGGGGATCCTAATAAAATACCAAAATACACCCTATGCCAATCCCGCCCCAAAAACCAGAGTACAGTATCAGTTCTCTATGTTTGACAAGTAGTATGAAGCTGTGGCTTGGAGTATTGCTTCACCATACTATGTAATGTATTCCCTGTGAATGTGTTGATCATTTTCCCACCCATTCAGAGAAATGTGTAATTGAAATCACTTGCATTATTTACCATTTAGTAGTGTGAAAGTACCAGGTTTGACCACTAGATTCCGCTGTTCCTGCAATACCGCCACACTCTTCTATTCATTTTGCTGGTCCTTTGTGTTTATTAAATAGATCACAACATAGATCACCCTGTTAATTACATCCTTGTTTATTTAGTTAGTTAAATCCTTGTTTAGGTATTTAGTTAATTCCTTTTTTAGTTAGTTAAATCCATGTTTGGTTAGTTTAATCCATGTTTAGTTAGTTTAATCCATGTTTAGTTATTTAGTTTAATCCATGTTTAGTTATTTAGTTAAATCCTTGTATAGTTAGTTAAATCCATGTTTGGTTAGTTAAATCCATGTTTAGTTAGTCAAATCCATGTTTGGTTAGTTAAATCCTTGTTTAATTAGTTAAATCCTTGTTTAGTTAGTTAAATCCTTGTTTAATTAGTTAAATCCTTGTTTAGTTAGTTAAATCCTTGTTTAGTTAGTTAAATCCATGTGCATGATGAGAAAGGGAAGGCATTCCACAAAGAGGCATCAAATCTAATAGTGAACATACTTGGACAATGGATCCTCAAGATAGTTATGTTGCAAAATGTAACACTTAAAATAAAATGTGTCTTTTTTCCTTTTAAATATATTAAAAACAATGGTCATGTTTATTGTTTACTCAATGTCCTTTCGTTCTCTTTACAAGGTCCATCCAGATACTGCTCTAGATCAGCGATGCTCTCCTCCAGTGGAGGAGTGAAGTTTACTGTAGGCTAATGTCCCATCAGCACTCAGCCCTGCCACGTAGGAGTTGGCTGGCTGCAGCTCGTCTTGGCTGCGAACGACGCACCCCTGATGGATTTGTGCGACTACATCTGAGCCTCCGATCCAATCCGCACAGCTGATGCCAAAGTCCATCATGCGGGTGTTTCTCCTGTCTCCAGTTTCCCCATTAGAAGTTCATACAATTATGTGTGTAAATGTGTGTATGCGTGTTCTTTACGTATATATAAAGTGTGTGAGAGCATGTGTGCATTTGTCTTATGAGAATTTGTGTATAACAATCCAACTAGGCAGAATGCCCGGAATACATATATGTATTTTGTATATTCTTTCAGAGTAGACTAGAACTACTCAGAAAAAACCTACACATCTGAAGTGACTGAGAAGCAAGTCTCCCAATATCCTCGGGCTGAGCTCTGCGGTTGGAACTGAAGTGACATGTGAATCCCTTTCATGACTTTATCATGTCTTTATCCACCCACTCAGATTACTGTATCTTCTATCTGCTTGGTCAGTGGAGTTTTGGTGAACTCTGACCACCCCTGAGGAGGGAATGGACAGGGTCAAATGGAAGTCGGGGGGGGGGGGGGTTAAATAGTTTGATGATTAGACTATGAACTGGAGAGAAACGAACATTGCACCATAGTGTACTTTCCCACCAGTGAGAATCCTTTATTATAAGTCCAATGACTGCATACTGTAGATATCCATTTGAGAAAGAAAAAGTTGAACATTTGGTTAATTCGAGTTTAGCAGCCTTTGCTTTGTCCTACAAGGGTGTCAAACTATCCTCTAGTCTGATTTGCTCTGTAGAGACATGCCAGAGAGTGTATTTACGAGTGTATCACATGTCATGACAGATTATGTATAGAATGAACTAAAGATTACATTATAGAATCAGGCAATACTTAAAATCAGAAAAAAAACGAATGTTAAATTAGATGCTTTCTCTGGATAGCTTGAATTTTGTTCATCAGGCTAGACAAGGAGAACTAGAAGGGCTTGGAGAGGGATACGTTTGTTTTCTCTCTGTACAATAAAGCAGAGTTCACTGCCAGTTCAACAGATATTTCAACAGGGACACAAATGGAATGTCTAGAAGAAACCCACATAAGGCTTAGCAGCATTCAGCACTCTAAAGTTACAGATGATGACGACCTATGAAGGAATGTCATCATGTCTCCTGACAGTCAGAAAAGGCATGCAGGTTCTGTAGAGGTGTAACTGAAGTTCCTTTTACCTTGGGGGTAAGAGTCCGCTGTTTGATTGACATGGGGTCTCTTAATGGCAGAGGAGCGATAAACGATGTGATGTCGTCCATCTCCTCCTTCCTCCTCCCCCGCCCCACCCCCTTGGTGCTCCAGGGGTTCGATGAAGAACTCCTCCCGCCCCATGCGGATCATTCCTGCCTGAGAAAGATGAGATGAGAAGGGGGTTGAACTTTACAATCACAAGCATCCATCTAACTGGAAGAAAAACAACTTTAAATAACACTTTGAGAATAACTTAATTGAGAAGGGAAATGCATAATAATCAATATATCCACCACTTTAAAGCTCGGCCCGAAGAGAGGACAACATTGACAAAAATACAAATGACATGAGACTGCAAAGAGACATGAGTTGATCAATATGGGGCCAATTTATATCAACCATCTGATCAACAATTTAGATCAGCCAAAACAGCGGTACTATTACTTCCATAAATGCAGACAGACTAAATGTGTCGTGACAGCCCAAACCAGGTGGTCCCCTATCCTGTGTCTGTCGTGGAAAATGAGAAACGGGGAAGAGGAGGGATGCGAATGTAAACTTTAAAACACACTGTGACTGGAACAGACACGCCTGTTCAGGGTCAGCTCAATACTGCTTCTCTCTCTGACCCCGACCACAGAGCTAGAGAGGGGCTGCTGAGACTGCCATTTATCACAGCCTCCTGAGAAATATTACACAAGGAGCTGTGACATCCTTCCGAGGTTTAATTACCAAGGAAAGATCTGGACTCTTAATTACCAAGGAAAGATCTGCACCTCGGTTAGCCAGCTCTCTGAGCCACTGTGAAGTCAAACTTAACCGACCTTACCACGCAGCATGGCTAAGTACACATCTTCCACTCAGAAAATCAGTTGCTCAGTCACCTCATCTCAGGAACTCTAGAACTCTAACAGCTTATTAAAGTCATGCTAGGGAATAAAGGAAAGATTCTACTCTGGGCTGCAGGAATGAAGCACATACCTCAGTCTTGAAAGCAAGAATTTCCATTCTCCCTTGTGACAGGGAAGGCTATATTTTACTGCAGCAACTATGAAAAACAAATAAACTAAGTCAAGTCATTTTATATTAAACAATGGTGCAAGACTGGGGTTTTTGCATACTAATTTTTTCCATTTGGCTACACTGTGATAGACATCCGAACCCATAATCTGAAATAAAACTCTGTTTTCAAAAACAAATAACTTTCCCAGATGTCAAATCCTCTCTTGCCAATTGAAAATCGTAAACTAACATTTGAGGGATCAACTTCACTTAACAATCACAAATAAATCACTAGCTCTCGCTACCAGCTTTACTGTCAGAAAAAGTCTACAGTGCCCACACAGTTGGAACAGTGGTCCACTAATCAGGTATTATACCCACACCACTCT
Organism: Oncorhynchus clarkii lewisi; assembly: GCF_045791955.1. Taxonomy (NCBI): domain Eukaryota; kingdom Metazoa; phylum Chordata; class Actinopteri; order Salmoniformes; family Salmonidae; genus Oncorhynchus; species Oncorhynchus clarkii. The sequence goes on along the minus strand of NC_092175.1, from coordinate 36,145,156 downwards.
GTAGAACTTTAGCTGTAAAACGGCATCAAAATTGTAAACGTTGACAGGAGAATTGAAGGAAAAGTTAGCATAAGCCATGCTGAATTGCAGAATCTTTTTGAAGATGTGCTCCAGCTCCACTGTAACAATGAGACTTTTCCATAAGCCTGAGAGGCTCCAGTGCCTGCCTGGACTGCCAAGAGTGAAATAGGAGAGCAGAGCCTGAGAGAGAGGGCCTGAGCAGCTCCGTCCCGGTTTCCAAGCTCAGAGTCAGGCCTGCCTGAGGCGGAGGGAGGGTTCAGATGGAGAGAGCAGCGCTGTGCTGCCTTTGAATCGTTGGATCTGGCCAAGAGGGTCAGCCTGCTGCCTCGTTAAGAGACTGGTTGCCCGGGAGACCTGCTGTTCATATCCTAACTTTTCAGTGTTCAGTGTGTGTGTGGCGTATGTGTGTGTGGCGTATGTGTGCGAGGGGGCAGGAAAATACATTAATCCAGAGGTAGTTATGTCTGTAGGGAGTAAGAGGAGCACAAAGCCTGCATGACATGTTCCAACTTTGCCTTGGTGCCATCTGTCTGCCTGTCTGTCTGCCTGTCTGTCTGTCTGTCTGTACAGGGGTGGAATCACGTGAGCACTACCTTAGCTCTGACAATGGACAGCTCTGTGTGAAATGACAGATAACGTATACTGCAGCTAAGTACACCTCTTTGAGGTAATGACAGCTTTGAAAGGGTTGACAATAGTAATCTTTTCAAGTTGATATGAATGAAAGAGCCATTGTAAAACCTAGCCCTGGGTAACTAAAAGTTATAATAAACTCTCCATTTTCACTACTGGATTTATATTTCAGTGGAAGGGAGAAAAGAAAAGAGAAAATACAGTGTTTAAACTGGAAATAAAACGGATAAGTTGTTTCCTAATGACAGCGTCTTCACAATCTATGTGTTAGAAAGGAAAGTTTATTAAGACTATATGGGGCCATATCCATAAAACTTGATTAAGAGACATATTTCCATATTTCCAAAAGCCTGACCTTATGTTCGTTGGCAATATTTTCCATTGTAAAAAGTCAGTGTTAGTTTCTCATTGAACAGGTCATTCATTGGTTTACATGACACTCACTCACACTGCTCCAAAGAAGGGATTTCTAAACTTCCTCGAGCTTCCTCTCAACCTCAAATTGAATCAGCTCTCCACTCATGATACTGTGTTAATTGTCAGCCTTTTCAACATAATCTAACACATTATCAATCGATTACATTCAATCAAATCTGAGATGAGATGTTTTGTTGAACTTTGGAAATGAATTGTGCCAGTTGTTATTGTGGCAAGTGAAATAAACACTCAGATTGTGCCACCAAATCTCTGGGATTCAAGGATTAATGAGTCCTGGAGCAAATCCTGAGTTGGATACAGTATAAAGTCCTGAATTAACATAAACAAGTCAAAATCGTCAGTTTCAAATAAATAAAATATCATCAACCATGTTCATTTTCAAGCCTGGCAAGAATCAAAGGTGCTATGATGTACAGGCCAAAGCTACTTTTGATTTGAGTTGGATTGTTGATGTTCATTCCAGGTATCTCCTTCATTTCTCTGTTAACCACTGGCAACAGGAATGTAGAACATCAGAGAGAGTAGAAACTGAAACCCCTTTTGGGCTGCCTCCCTTCACTGTTCATTACAAGCTGTCACTCAAACTCACAGCAGCAGAACTCCTCTAACAGGTGTCAGGAATCAACACAACCGCATCAATATTAATATCAACACACAAAGATAAATGCCCAATAAAACAATAACTATATAAAGTGAAATATGCTCTAGTCTGGTCTAACGCACACAATCTGTCTCCCTCTCTCTCAAACTCTCTCTCTCTCACACACACACACACACACACACACACACACACACACACACACACACACACACACACGTTAAAATGGTCAGGTCAGATCTCACATGTCTTGACTGCCTTATGAATTATCTTGGTTAACATCCACGGCACACTGCTGTTTTCATTTTGGAGAATGCAACTCCTGCAGGGATTGGACGAGCCAGGTGGCTGACATCACATCTCCTACTGTAACTACAGACAGGTTCAGACGGGAACCATCACGACCAATTCTCCTACTGTAACTACAGACGGGTCCAGACGGAAACCATCAAGACCAAATCTCCTCCTCTTCATTCCCACTCATCACTTTCACATTGCATTTTGGATAGTCACAAACAACCCTTTGTCCATGTGCGCTCTGAGACTCGTTTCCTTTGAAACGTCTTTCTATACGGGTCACACTCCTCCTACACACCATGAAATACATCAACAACTTTAAATGCTACGGTGTCAGTCAAGAATTCCATGACGTGATGTATATATATGTGTATATATATATATATATATATATTAAATCTGTGTAATTGGACTGAGTCTCGTGGCACCGAAATAAAGCTGACACAGAACCAAACAAAAAACACACATTAGAAGATATTTATTGGCTTCCATGTTTGTGATGAGTGTTCTCTAAGGAGGTCAGCTGTATTCAGGTGTACCTGTTCTCTACCGCAACCGCAGAGGCCTTGTGTCTTCCAGGTCAAAGATGCTCTTTTCACTCCAGCTGGGCCTGTTCTCTCAACTATAAATCCTGACAAGCATGTCAATATGTCCCTTTGAATGTAACACGCAGCCTACTAGACAAGGCCTACAGCCAGATTGACTGGGCCTACAGCCAGATTGACTGGGCCTACAGCCAGATTGACTGGGCCTACAGCCAGATGGACTGGGCCTACAGCCAGATGGACTGGGCCTACAGCCTGCTGGACTGGGCCTACAGCCTGCTGGTCTGGGCCTACAGCCACATGGACTGGGCCTACAGCCAGATGGACTGGGCCTACAGCCAGATGGACTGGGTCTACAGCCTGCTGGACTGGGCCCACAGCCAGATGGACTGGGCCTACAGCCTGCTGGATGTACTAGGCCTACAGCCTGCTGGACTGGGTCTATAGCCTGCTGGACTGGGCCTACAGCCTGCTGGACTGAGTCTACAGCCTGCTGGACTGGGTCTACAGCATGTTGGACTGGGTCTATAGCCTGCTGGACTGGGTCTATAGCCTGCTGGACTGGGCCTACAGCCTGCTGGACTGAGTCTACAGCATGTTGGACTGGGTCTATAGCCTGCTGGACTGGGTCTACAGCCTGCTGGACTGGGTCTACAGCCTGCTGGACTGGGCCTACAGCCTGCTGGATGTACTGGGCCTACAGCCTGCTGGACTGGGTCTATAGCCTGCTGGACTGGGTCTATAGCCTGCTGGACTGAGTCTACAGCCTGCTGGACTGGGTCTATAGCCTGTTGGACTGGGTCTATAGCCTGCTGGACTGGGCCTACAGCCAGATGGACTGGGCCTACAGCCAGATGGACTGGGTCTACAGCCTGCTGGACTGGGCCTACAGCCAGATGGACTGGGCCTACAGCCAGATGGACTGGGTCTACAGCCTGCTGGACTGGGCCTACAGCCAGATGGACTGGGCCTACAGCCTGCTGGATGTACTGGGCCTACAGCCTGCTGGACTGGGTCTATAGCCTGCTGGACTGGGTCTATAGCCTGCTGGACTGGGCCTACAGCCTGCTGGACTGAGTCTACAGCCTGCTGGACTGGGTCTACAGCCTGCTGGACTGGGTCTACAGCCTGCTGGACTGAGTCTACAGCCTGCTGGACTGGGCCTACAGCCTGCTGGACTGGGTCTATAGCCTGCTGGACTGGGTCTATAGCCTGCTGGACTGGGTCTATAGCCTGCTGGACTGGGTCTACAGCCAGATGGACTGGGCCTATAGCCTGCTGGACTGGGTCTATAGCCTGCTGGACTGGGCCTACAGCCTGCTGGACTGGGTCTATAGCCTGCTGGACTGGGCCTACAGCCTGCTGGACTGGGCCTACAGCCTGCTGGACTGAGTCTACAGCCAGATGGACTGGGCCTACAGCCAGATGGACTGGGTCTACAGCCTGCTGGACTGGGCCTACAGCCAGATGGACTGGGTCTACAGCCTGCTGGACTGGGCCTACAGCCAGATGGACTGGGCCTACAGCCTGCTGGATGTACTGGGCCTACAGCCTGCTGGACTGGGTCTATAGCCTGCTGGACTGGGTCTACAGCCAGATGGACTGGGCCTATAGCCTGCTGGACTGGGTCTATAGCCTGCTGGACTGGGCCTACAGCCTGCTGGACTGGGTCTATAGCCTGCTGGACTGGGCCTACAGCCTGCTGGACTGGGCCTACAGCCTGCTGGACTGGGTCTATAGCCTGCTGGACTGGGCCTACAGCCTGCTGGACTGGGTCTATAGCCTGCTGGACTGGGCCTACAGCCAGATGGATGAGCGATGGAGAGAGGGAAGAAAATAACACCAGAAGAATGCCATCTTGTATCCTACAATTAGGACTGAGGTTTCCATCCACACTCAAACAGAAACGAATCTAAACTCCTGGTGAGAGGAAAGAAAGTGTGCCTGTGTAGTCACAGTGGGCTCCCCACTCTGTCCTTCCAATGGAATAACCAAAGGCCACAGCTACTCCATAGAGAGCCAGGGGATTCTGGAATGGCCATACCCGAAAAGTGTTCCTCTTTCACCCCTCTCCATGGCCCGCTCAACACCACAAAGAGAGTGACCCAAACCAGGGAGAGGTGCGACAGATGGCTGAAACAGTTAGCCCTGGTCCAATTTGGTGCATTTTGGCTCAACATTGATTTGAGAAGGCTCAGAGGTTGTGTAATTACTGACACAGCTCCAAACACCCCAGCCACAGGAGGAGCAACATGAGCAACATGAACAAAATTCATACAACTTGATTATAGCACAAAAGTTAACCCAACTAAATAAGTGACATTTTTTTCATTTTACCTTTAGTTAACTAGGCAAGTCAGTTAAGAACAAACTCTTATTTTCAATGACGGCCTAGGAACAGTGGGTTAACTGCCTGTTCAGGGGCAGAACGACAGAATTGTCAGCTCGGGGATTTGAACTTTCAACCTTCCGGTTACTAGTCCAACACTCTAACCACTAGGCTACCCTGCCGCCGCTTATGTTGAGAAAAGACCCCTGGGACGACAGAAACTTGAGAAAGGTTGCAGCTTTGTCACTAGGTTAAACACAGCTGACATAGGCTATGTCGTGCAAAGGCTGAAGGATTTCCAACCAACACAGAAACCATCACAACGCAAAATTGCTTCATTTCCTGAACTTTTGGGAAGCGTGTGGTCTGTATGGGATTATGGTGTCTTTGGTGGCTTGATTGAAAGTTGGATAAGACTACCAGCTGTTCTTACTGTTTGTAGTACAGAAGGCTTTCTTAAACTATGGATCCGTACCCAAAGTGGGTCCTGGGCATGTGAGAGGTGGGCTGTGAGTTATGACAATACATCTATAATCATACACTATTTATTCTTAATTTGTGTCATTGGAGGACGATTTGGGTCATGGTGGAACGGTCAATGTCTCATTCGGGTCTCGAGCTGTAAAAGTTTAAGAACCCTTGTAGTAGAGGATTGACTGCTATGATATTATAACACAGAGAAAGTGATATGTAAGTTATATTTAATTATAATTCAGCAACGCAATGCATCTCTGGAACAAGGTCAAATGGGACAGATCACACAGAGAAGGGATGAGGGAAAAAATAGATAGATATCACACACACACACAGAGACTTTAAACTGACAGGCTGACCCCTCAGGACAAATTGCATAAGAGGATGGTTTCCATGACAACTGTCTGTAGCATAGGCCACAGCAGATTTGCTCAGGCCACCCAATCTAATTTAGCCTGGGTACCAGTCTCTTTAGCTAATCCACTCCATGTCATGTGCCAAGGAGACTGGCCTTTCTGCCATCTTCAAATATTAACGTTCTATCATTAATGAGCTCGAGGAAAACAGAGGATTTGATCATGATTCGATCACCCTCACAGCTATCTTCCAATCACAACAAAAAATGTATGCACATTTTGGAACTCTTATCTTTTTTTCTCCACAGAACACGTTGGTATTCGGTTGCTAAGCAACAGTTTTTTGTTTGTTCAGATGCTCACATCTAAATTCTCAAACTAAATACATACAGCAATTTCAACCACAAAATGTCTATGTTTTGATTTTAAGCATCAAAATACAACTTACTTTGTTATAAATTCTAATTTCGAAGCTCCACATGATGTCATGGAAAATAATAATGTTTTTTCCAACAACCAATGAGCAACTCCGCTGTAAATTCAGCGCATATTTAACATTGACATTGCCGAAAGACCAGTATTTTTTGGCAATGACAAGGAGTGGCGGGTGAAATGTTAGCTAAAGAGACTGGTAATCACACTAAATCTAACCTAAGAGGCCATACCAACACATCACTTTTTTTCTGAGAATCATTTGGTGGATGTAACTTCCTCCTACAGATACTGTGGCAATGGCAACAGCTTGTGCCTCTGCTTGTAGGGCATTCCTTACTCACTTGTCTCTTAGCAGGGGTCCAGGACCAGCATCATGCCCCTGCCCTTCTCAGTGCAGCAGCCTACTCTGGACCCGTATTCATAAAGAATCTTGGAGTAGGAGTACTGATCTAGGATCAGTTTTATATTTTAGATCATAATGAATACACGGAGGGACCTGATCTTAGATCAGCACTCTTTCCTTCTCTGAGACACTTTATGTACACAAGCTCCACTTTGCTGCTGGTCTGCTGCAGTCTGCTAATGGTGGTACTCATGCCTGGCCTGCAGTACCAATGACCTGGGGCCGACCAGCAATGACCCGCATACTGAATACTGCCACCCTGCCTGGTGGAGGCCAATCAGCAATGACCTGTATACTGAATACTGCCAACCTGCCTGGTGGAGGCCAATCAGCAATGACCTGCATACTGAATACTGCCACCCTGCCTGGTGGAGGCCAATCAGCAATGACCTGCATACTGAATACTGCCACCCTGCCTGGTGGAGGCCAACCAGCAATGCCAAGCAGGGAGAAGTTTGTTTCATTATGAGATTACAGCTTTAGTTTTGTTTACAATCCTATATTTTGATGCAGACCATATGAAAAACATCTGCCTACATGGAAAATATCCTCAGTCCTTCTGTGCAGTGATACACAACCACAACAATCTACCAGGGCAGTGGTTCCACTTTTCAATCTCTCCTGCCTCTTGGATGACCTCAGTCTAACCCTCTTCATTACTATGGCATTGCCCCCTCTGTCGATCAACTGAAGCTAGTAATTGAAGTCACTCATGGACAGACACTCGCCAATGAGACTGTCCGTGTTTGAAGACCAGTCTTTCCCTTGATGGTTGTTTTCTGACACTGCAATCTGGACCTGTTTATTGGACAGTTCTGATCCTAGCACTGCGGAGTGGTTTGTCCAGGGGACATGGGAAACAACGCGGTGTAAAGAAAGAAAATCACAGTGGTGTCTTTTTTTAACAAATTGTTTATCGCTAATTCTAAACGCAGACTTGTCTGAAACTTACCTTGAGAGAGTATTAGTGTGTGTGTCTCTAAGGAGTATATTTAATTAAACAGAGGGGATTTCAGCTAAACTATTTCATGTGATCATTAATAAGGAGACGTGGTTTATTTCCTGCAGGGTGGGAGGGAGAGGGGATGAAGCAGCTGTTTGAGATATGAAGTGTTAGCCTCCAGGCACTAAAACCTCCCCTGGGCCTCCCACCTCCAACAGCACAGAGACCTGCATACTGAATGCCGCCACCCTGCCTGGTGGAGGCCAATCAGCAATGACCTGCATACTGAATACTGCCACCCTGCCTGGTGGAGGCCAATCAGCAATGACCTGCATACTGAATACTGCCACACTGCCTAGTGGAGGCCAATCAGCAATGACAAGCATACTGAATACTGCCACACTGCCTGGTGGAGGCCAATCAGCAATGACCTGCATACTGAATACTGCCACACTGCCTGGTGGAGGCCAATCAGCAATGACCTGCATACTGAATACTGCCACCCTGCCTGGTGGAGGCCAATCAGCAATGACCTGCATACTGAATACTGCCACCCTGCCTGGTGGAGGCCAATCAGCAATGACCTGTATACTGAATACTGCCACCCTGCCTGGTGGAGGCCAATCAGCAATGACCTGCATACTGAATACTGCCACCCTGCCTGGTGGAGGCCAACCAGCAATGACAAGCAGGGAGAAGTTTGTTTCATTATGAGATTACAGCTTTAGTTTTGTTTACAATCCTATATTTTGATGCAGACCATATGAAAAACATCTGCCTACATGGAAAATATCCTCAGTCCTTCTGTGCAGAGATACACAACCACAACAATCTACCAGGGCAGTGGTTCCACTTTTCAACCTCTCCTGCCTCTTGGATGACCTCAGTCTAACCCTCTTTATTACTATGGCATTTCCCCCTCTGTCGATCAACTGAAGCTACCTAATACGTTCTACAGGCGTACTAGCAGGTTAATAACTATACATGAGGGATACATTCCTCAACAATGCAGCACTTACCAGGCCATCACAGTTGCTGAGAGCGACGGATGTGTCCCTGACGTTGGTGACCTCTCCTACATAAAAGCAGTCGCTCTCCAGTAGAGGCTCGTAGCGGGTCTGGTTGCCCTCCTCATGCCACTCCACTTTAGCTCCGGGGGCCACCAGCCTGGAGTTGAGGCGCAAGTGCAGGTGAAGCTCCCGGCCAAACACAGTGACGTTGTAGAAGAGTGTCTCCCTGTGCCTGGCGGTGCCATCTCCTTCCTCCAGGTCTCCATGGTTGGGGTCTGAGGTGGCTGCAGCCTCCCTCCTCCAGCGTCTGTAGACCTGCTGGTGCTGGCTGTCCAGCTGATTTGCGGAGACAGCACCTGAGAGGAAGCGGCCTTCTGCGTCAGTGTTCACAGGCCTCACCACCCCATATTCCCTCAGGACATGCTGCAGAGACTCTGTGTGCAAAGGGAGAGACAGTCACACACTGATCAATACACACACAATCATGCATAGGAGCTCAGATGCACATAGTCACACAAGCACGCACACACACTCAAGCAGGTACAGCTTTGGTATCTAAATAGCATGGGTAAATAAATAAATATGCTGGGTCTCACTTGATAAACATGACATCATACAATGTGAATCTGTGATTAATATAGATCAGATATTTTACAGCCACAACTGACTTTGGTATATTCCCTACCATATCAAATAAACCACAGGCAACAAGAAACCTGGACAATAGGCCTATCAAACAGCGTTTTAAACTTCGGTGTGCCAATTACCAAAGTGTTCACGCCCGTTCCCCGCGCGCAGATGAGCATGCGTTTTACACGGTAGGTAGGTAGGCAGACTATCATTCTTTAGTAATTTCAAATTCTATGTTTACAACAAGACTACACACGACTGTATCCATCACTTTTGTCCACTTCAGTTTAGATTGGAAGCAGTGACCCACCCAGTAGGTGACGCAGGGAAGCACGCGTCAAGACAGTGTGATGCTCAAAGCTGTCAATTTGAAATAATCGAGGTCGTATTTAAATGAATTAAATTGAAGTGTCAAGTTTAATTTAATTCCAACCATTTATTTTCAAGTCAAAATGTAAATTATTATTTGGAGAGGTCGTTGTTGTTGTTGTTAGGCAAACTAATAGCCTAACTGCTGTAAAAACTTCAACTATAAATTAGCAAATTTACGATTTATCAATAGTGCATGATTAATCTGCCATTAGAATGTTCTTTACATGCTGAATTTGAGCGCACGTAAACTGTGTTTGGATGCAAAATAAATGTGGAAAAAGTTGGTGTCATGCAAAAGAAATGGAAACCTTACTGAGACACTGCATTGTTTATAAACAAACTACAGAGCCTTACCAACTCCAGGATATGTATGTTTCTGTCAAATATTATTGAACATTTCTGGGCTACGAAATAACCTCTGTAAAATTGACGTGCATCAAGAGTCGAATCGTGATCAGAACATATTCTCAACCGTGGTGCCTAGGTTAAGCTTTACACAACTGTATTAAACGTAGCCTATAATATCACAAATCCCACATACCTATGCTATTGGATATATAAAGTCCATTCGCGTGAATTAGTTGCAGAAAAATGATAAAGAATGCAAATCCAGTCGTCACATCCATTGCAGGTCCGAAGAAAAAGACCGCACAGGATAGAGGCGGACTTTGAGATTCTAGATAAACGATCTACCAGCCCCTAACCCTCCCGAACAGATCTTAAAGCTCTCTCTCTCTCTCTCTCTCTCTCTCGATATTTGATAGTGTTCACAGTGACAGCTGAAAAACATCCACTCTCTCAATTGCTATTAAATGTCACATTCTCACTTACAGGGAACATTGATAACGATATAGCTCAAATATTTGCCCACTTTAAATCGATTACAAACTTTACAAATTGACATAAGACATATCGGTGTGGGAACCAGCACTTTCCATCACCCAATGACATTTCCATGGTCTGTGGAGCATAACCTAATAATAGTAATACTGCTACTGCTACTAATACTACTACTGCTACTACTATTACTACTACTACTGCTACTATTACTACTACTGCTACTATCACTACTACAGATATTACTACTACTGCTACTGCTACTATTACTGTTACTACTGCTACTATTGCAGCTACTACTACAGCTACTGCTACTACTACTACTATTACTACTTATACCACTGCTACTACTACTAATACTGCTACTACTGCATCTACTACTACTAATAATAATAATACTACTACTGCTTCTACTACTGCTACTATTATTATTATTACTACAGCTACTACTACTACAACTACTACTACTACTACTACTTCTACTAGCACTGTTACTGCTACTACCACTACTACTATAACTACTACGACTACTACTACTACTACTACTGCTACTGCTAGTACTACTAGTACTACTACTACTGCAGCTACTACGATTACTACTACTACTGTTAGTACTGATACTACTGCTACTATTACTACTACTGCTATTACTACTATTACTTATATCACTACTACTGCTACTACTACAGCTACTGCTACTACTGCTGCTACTAGTACTACAAGTAGTAGTACTGTTACTGCTACTACAAGTAGTACTGTTACTGCTACAACTACTACTACTACTTATACTACTACTACAGCTACTACTACAGCTAATGGTACGGCTACTACTGCTGCTACTAGTACTACAAGTAGTAGTACTGTTACTGCTACTACAAGTAGTACTGTTACTGCTACAACTACTACTACTACTTATACTACTACTACAGCTACTACTACAGCTAATGGTACGGCTACTACTGCTGCTACTAGTACTACAAGTAGTAGTACTGTTACTGCTACTACAAGTAGTACTGTTACTGCTACAACTACTACTACTACTTATACTACTACTACAGCTACTACTACAGCTAATGGTACGGCTACTACTGCTGCTACTAGTACTACAAGTAGTAGTACTGTTACTGCTACTACAAGTAGTACTGTTACTGCTACTACAAGTAGTACTGTTACTGCTACAACTACTACTACTACTTATACTACTACTACAGCTACTACTACAGCTAATGGTACGGCTACTACTGCTAGTACTACTACTGCTTCTACAATTTGGTTTATTTGATTTAACCTTTATTTAACTAAACAAGTCAGTTAATAACTTATTCTTATTTACAATGACGGCCTTCTGCCGCCCAAACCTTAACCTGGACGGCGTTGGGCCAATTGTGCAGCACCCTATGGAACTCCCAATCACGGCCGGTTGTGATACAGCCTAGAATCGAACCAGGTTCTGTAGTGACGCCTCTAGCACTGAGATGCAGTTCCTTAGACCGCAGCGCCACTCGGGAGCCCAAGTGATATGATTAATACTACTGGTACTACCACTATTACTTTTACTGCTATTACCACTACTACTACTATTACTACTACTGCTACTACTACCGCTACTACTACTACTACTACTGCTACTACTACTACTACCACCAATACTGCTACTACTACTATACTACTACTACTGCTGCTACTGCTATTACTACTACTAATACTATTACTACTACTACTACTACAGCTACTACTGCTACTACTACTACTGCTGCTAATACTACTGCTACTACTACTACTATACTACTACTACTGCTACTACTGCTATTACTACTACTAATACTATTACTACTACTGCTACTACTACCGCTATTACTACTACTACTACTACTACTACTACTGCTATTACTACTACTGCTACTTCTATTGCCACTACTACTACTACTAATAATAATAATAATACATATGAATGCAATTTAGACAGATACTTTTATCCAATGTGACTTACATTGCATGCATGCCTACATTAAGTACGGATGTTCAGGGGGAAATGCAACCCACTATCATGGCGTTGCAAGCGCCTTGCTCTACCATCAGAGCTACAGACTAGAGGACCACTTCCACTACTATAGCTACTACTGCTACATCTACTACTACTATTACTACTACTGCTACTACTAATGTTACTACTAATAATAATATTAATAATACTGCTACTTCTGCTGCTACTACTACTGCTACTACTAATGTTACTACTAATAATAATATTAATAATACTGCTACTTCTGCTGTTACTACTACTGTTACTACTACTACTGCTGCTACTACTACTGCTGCTGCTACTACTACTGCTGCTACTACTGCTGCTACTGCTACTACTGCTACTGCTGCTACTACTACTGCTGCTACTACTACTGCTGCTACTGCTACTACTACTACTGCTACTACTACTACTGCTGCTACTACTACTGCTACTGCTGCTACTGCTACTACTGCTGCTACTGCTACTACTACTACTGCTGCTACTGCTACTGCTACTACTGCTACTACTACTGCTACTGCTGCTACTACTGCTGCTACTGCTACTACTAGTGCTACTACTGCTGCTACTACTGCTGCTACTGCTAGTACTACTACTGCTACTACTAATAATACTGCTACTACATCCACTACTGCTACTACTAGTACTACTTCTACTGTTACTACTACTAATAATAATAATAATATTGCTACTTCTGCTGCTACTACTACTACTACCTCTACTACTTCCAAAGCTACTACAACTACTTCTACTACTACTACTGCTACTACTACTACTTCCACTGCTATTGCTACTACTTCTACTACTGCTACTACTACTACTGATATTGCTACTACTTCTACTACTACTACTACTACTACTACTGCTATTGCTACTTCTACTACTGCTACTACTGCTATTTCTACTACTGCTACTACTTCTACTGTTATTGCTACTACTTCTACTACTAGTACTGCTACTACTACTACTAATAATAATAATAATAATAGTAATAATAAATGCCATTTAGACAGACACTTTCATCCAATGTGACTTACAGTCATGCATGCTTACATTTTAGGGGGAAATTGAATTCACTATCCTGGCATGACAAGCTTCATGCTCTACCAACTGAGCTACAGACTAGAGGACTGCTTAACAATGTCCCTAGGGAGGTCACTATTCTAGAGGAGTGACATGGGCTCAGGAGGCTGGCCCTAGACTGGGGGCTCCAAGCCCATGGATCAGGGAGGCTGCTGGCCCTAGACTGGGGGGCTCCAAGCCCATGGATCAGGGAGGAGGCTAGCCCTAGACTGGGGGCTCCAAGCCCATGGAGCAGGGAGATGGCTGGTCCTAGAATGAACCACATAGATATCCAGAATCATCCAACTCCATTATGCCAGCTGTCCCCCTCCTCACATGCTCCATCCACACAGCCAAGGGGGGCTATGTCTTCCACCCCATCATCTGACGCTGTCTGCAAGTTGTATTACTTGTGATTTGGCCACCAAAGCCCTAAACTCTCCTGGCCACTGATGGATTGTTTGGGGTAGAATCATAAATTATTCAATTACCCAGGTGGTTTTCCAGACTTACATCAGTGATGTTCAGATGAACTGTCTTTCTACTGCCCACATTGCAGCCACTGGGGATAACACTGTTCACCCATGGCACCTTAGGGAAACACTGCAAACTACACCTAGAAAAAAATGTCAATGCAACAATTGTAAATATTTTACTGAGTTACAGTTCATATAAGGAAATCAGTCAATTGAAATGAATTAATTAGGCCCTAATTTATGGATTTCACATGACTGGGAATACATTTTTTGCATGGATTAGAAAACTGTTGTGAACACCATTTTCCTCATGCAGTGTGACATCTCCTTCACATAGATTTGATCAGGCTGTTCATTGTGGCCTGTGGAATGTTGTCCCAGTACTCTTCAATGGCTGTGCGAAGTTGCTGGATATTGGTGTGAACTGGAACATGTTGTCGTACGTGTCGATCCAGAGCATCCCAAACATGCTCAATGGATGACATGTCTGGTGAGTATGCAGGCAATGAAAGAACTGGGATACTAACAACTTCCAGGAATTGTGTATAGATCCTTGTGACATCGGGCCATGCATCATCATGCTGAAATATTAGGTGATGGCGACGGATGTGATGGCGACGGATGAATGGGCCTCAGGATATCATCACGGTATCTCTGTGTATGCAAAATGCAATTGGGTTTGTTGTCCGGAGCTTGTGCCTGCCCATACCATAACCCCACCGCCACCAGGTTCACAACGTTGACATCAGCAAACCACTCGCCCACACAACGCCATTCACGCTGTCTGCCATCTTCCCGGTACAGTTGAATCCAGGATTCATCTGTAAAAAGCACGCTTCTCCAGCGTGCCAGTGGCCATCGAAGGTGAGCATTTTGCCCACTGAAGTTGGTTACGATGCCAAAATGCAGCCAGGTCAAGACCCTAGTGAGGACAATGAGCACACAGATGAGCTTTCCTGAGACTGTTTATGACAGTTTGTCCAGTAATTCTTTGATTGTGTGAACGCACATTTTCATCAGCTGTCCGGGTGGCTGGCGATCCCGCAGGTGAAGAAACTGGATGTGGAGGTCCTGGGCTGGCGTGGTTACATTTCGCCTGCGGTTGTGAGACTTGCTGGACGTACTGCCAAATTCTCTAAAACAACATTGGAGGCAGCTTTTGGTAGATAAATAACCATTACATTCTCTGGTAACAGCTCTGGAGGACTTTCCTGCAGTCAGCATGCCAATTGCATGCTCCCTCAAAACTTGATACATCTGTGGCATTGTGTTGTGTGACAAAACTGCACAGTTTAGAGTGGCCTTTTATTGTCCCCAGCACAAGGTGCACCTGTGTTGTGATCATGCTGCTTAATCAGCTTCTTGATATGCCACACCTGTCAGGAGGATGGATTATCTTGGAGAAATGCTCACTAACAGGGATGTAAACAAATGTGTGCACAATATTTGAGAGAAATACATTTTTTTGTGCGTATGGAAAATTTCTGGGATCTATTATTTCAGCTCATGAAACATGGGACTAATACTTTACATGTTGCGTTTTAATTTTTTGTTCAGTAATATTTCAAGTTGAGTTGAAAATAGCTTTCAATGGTTTAGAAAATGTAACGGAATTCCTCTTCTTCAGGTGAGGAGTAGCAAGGATCAGACCAATGTGCAGCGTGGTAAGTGTCCATAATGATATATTTAATAAATCAACAGAACACTGAACAAAATAACAAAAGTACAAACAACCAACCGAAACAGTCCCGTATGGTGAAAACACTAACACAGGATACAACCACCCACAAAACACAATAGAAAACAGGCTACCTAAATATGGCTCCCAATCAGAGACAACGACTGACACCTGCCTCTGATTGAGAACCATACTAGGCCAAACACATAGAAATATAACAACAGAACAAAACATAGAAAAACAACATAGAATGCCCACCCCAACTCACGCCCTGACCAACTAAAATAAAGACGTAAAAAAGGAACTAAGGTCAGAACGTGACAGAAAAATTATGGTGAATTACTTTTACGTTTGACTGAATTATGACAGTAACCAACATACAGTAGAACTGCTATTCCCACCCAAGCAGACAACCCATTTCTTCTTATTACAGGTGTAGGATTTTAATTGGATCACCCTATTGAAGGAGAACATCCCTGAAATGCAGGACATTTAAAATGTGTAGTGTATTTGAGGTTTAAAAAGGCTTCTGAGTTTGTAATTTCCACAAAAAAATGTTAGGCTTGACTTTCCCCTCACCAAAAAATGTACCAATGCCTACAAAAATGTCCATTAATTATAATTCACATAGTAACTCACATTTCCTGTTCCTGCAGGATTATTTTCAAATTAAGATCCTACATTTGTACATGTGAAGATTTGGCCACTGTAGCGTTTAAAATATACTTTCCATGCCTTTACAATCTCCATCATATTATGTGACAGTGCGGTATAAATTCACTGCTACTACGCACATGGCTCACATGGCAGGCCATATTCTGTTATCTTCCACCGCAGATCATTTTCGATGGGCCCCTGAAAGGGAATTCATTGAAACGTGCGGACACCAAGTTCATAGAATGATAAGATAAATCCCTTCATGACCATTGGATTGTTGAAAATAATAATTGAATTGTGAATTGTGTGTCAAATTCAGCACAACTTTTACTCTCTGTTCTGAACGTACTAGGCGTCCAGTTCTGTTAGCCTTTAGCCGTACCCTTATCCTACTCCTCCTCTGTTCCTCTGGTGATGTAGAGGTTAATCCAGGCCCTGCAGTGTCTACCTTCACTCCCATCCCCCAGGCTCTCTCATTTGTTGACTTCTGCAACCGTAAAAGCCTTGGTTTCATGCATGTTAACATTAGAAGCCTCCTCCCTAAGTTTGTTTTATTCACTGCCCTAGCACACTCCACCAATCCGGATGTCCTAGCCCTGTCTGAATCCTGGCTTAGGAAGACCACCAAAAATTCTGAAATTTCCATTCCTAACTATAACATTTTCCGACAAGATAGAACTGCCAAAGGGGGCGGTGTTGCAATTTACTGCAAAGATAACCTGCAGAGTTCTGTCTTACTATCCAGGTCTGTACCAAAACAATTTGAGCTTCTACTTTTAAAAATCCACCTCTCCAGAAACAAGTCTCTCACCGTTGCCGCTTGCTATAGACCACCCTCTGCCCCCAGCTGTGCCCTCGACACCATATGTGATTTGATTGCCCCCATCTATCTTCTGAGCTCGTGCTGCTAGGTGATCTAAACTGGGACATGCTTAACACCCCGGCCATCCTACAATCTAAGCTTGATGCCCTCAATCTCACACAATTTATCAATGAACCTACCAGATATAACCGCAAATCCATAAACACGGGCACCCTCATAGATATCATCCTAACTAACTTACCCTCCAAATACACCTCTGCTGTTTTCAACCAAGATCTCAGTGATCACTGCCTCATTGCCTGCATCCGTAATGGGTCTGCGTGCATACGACCACCCCTCATCACTGTCAAACGCTCCCTAAAACACTTCTGCGAGCAGGCCTTTCTAATCGATGAAGAATAAGAGCACCTCCTCCCAGCTACCCACTACTCTGAGGCTAGAAAACACTGTTACAACCAACAAATCCACTATAATTGAGAATTTCAATAAGCATTTCTCTACGGCTGGCCATGCTTTCCACCTGGCTACCCCTACCCCGGTCAACTGCCCGGCACCCTCCACAGCAACCCGCCCAAGCCCCCACCATTTCTCCTTCACCCATATCCAGATAGCTGATGTTCTGAAAGAGCTGCAAAATCTGGACCCCTATAAATCAGCCGGACTAGACAATCTGGACCCTCTCTTTCTTTTTTGTTCCCTATTACTAACCTGTTCAACCTCTCTTTCGTATCGTCTGAGATTCCCAAAGATTGGAAAGCTGCCGCGGTCATCCCCCTCTTCAAAGGGGGAGACACTCTAGACCCAAACTGCTACAGACCTATATCTATCCTACCCTGCATCTCTAAGATCTTCGAAAGCCAAGTTAACAAACAGATTACTGACCATTTTGAATCACACCGTACCTTCTCCGCAATGTAATCTGGTTTCCGAGCTGGTCATGGGTGCACCTCAGCCACGCTCAAGGTCCTTACTGATATCATAACCGCCATCGATAAGAGACATTACTGTGCAGCTGTATTCATCGACCTGGCCAAGGCTTTCAACTCTGTCAATCACGACATCCTTATTGGCAGACTCAACAGCCTTGGTTTCTCAAATGATTGCCTCGCCTGGTTCACCAACTACTTCTCTGATAGAGCTCAGTGTGTCAAATCGGAGGGCCTGTTGTCCGGACCTCTGGCAGTCTCTATGGGGGTGCTACAGGGTTCAATTCTCGGGCCGACTCTCTTCTCTGTATACATCAATGATGTCGCTCTTGCTGCTGGTGATTCTCTGATCCACCTCTACGCAGACGACACCATCCTGTATACTTCTGGCCCTTCTTTAGACACTGTGTTAACTAACCTCCAGATGAGCTTCAATGCCATACAACTCTCCTTCCTTGGCCTCCAACTGCTCTTAAACGCAAATAAATCTAAATGCATGCTATTCAACCGATCATTGCCCGCACCTGCCCGCCCATCCAGCATCACTACTCTGGACGGCTCTGACTTAGAATACATGGATAACTACGCAATACCTAGGTGTCTGGCTAGACTGTAAACTCTCCTTCCAGAATCACATTAAGCATCTCCAATCCAAAATGAAATCTGGAATCGGCTTCTTATTTCGCAACAAAGCTTCCTTCACTCATGCTGCCAAACATACCCTCGTAAAACTGTCATCTATAAAATAGCCTCCAACACTCTACTCAGCAAACTGGATGTAGTCTATCACAGTGCCATCCGTTTTGCCACCAAAGCCCCATACACTACTCACCACTGCGACCTATACGCTCTCATTGGCTGGCCCTCGCTTCATACTCGTCGCCAAACTCACTGGCTACAGGTTATCTACAAGTCTCTGCTAGGTAAAGCCCCACCCTATCTCAGCTCGCTGGTCACCATAGCAGCACCCACTTGTAACACGTGCTCCAGCAGGTATATCTCACTGGTCACCCCCAAAACCAATTCCTCCTTTGGTCACCTTTCCTTCCAGTTCTCTACTGCCACTGACTAGAACAAACTGCAAAAATCACTGAAGCTGGAGATTCCCATCTCCCTCACTAGCTTTAAGAACCAGCTGTCAGAGCAGCTCACAGATCACTGCACCTGTTCATAGCCCATCTGTATACAGCCCATCTATCTACCTCATCCCCATACTGTATTTATTTATTTTGCTCCTTTTACACCACAGTATCTCTGAACTGCTATGCTTTATCTTGGCCAGGTCGCAGTTGCAAATGAGAACTTGTTCTCAACTAGCTTACCTGGTTAAATTAAGGTGAAATAAAAAATAAAAAAAATAAAAAAAACTGTTCTAAAGGAAGTGAACAAGATGGATTATGTGAACCTGAATTTGTCTGGGTGGCACAACTATGTTAGCCTACTGAGCTAAAGCCTTGGCATTTGCTCAAGGAGTTAACCTAAGTCTTCAGATCTCAGGCACGGGTTGCTCATCACACAGTGTGGTTCATCAAACCACCTCGTTACACAAGGACGAGCTACAACCAACAAGATGTGAACTCCACGCCAAAGGCCTCCATAGGCAGGGTAGCAGGGTAGCCTAGTGGTTAGAGTGTTGAACTAGTAACCATAAAGGTTGCACGTTCAAATCCCCAAGCTGACAAGGTACATATCTGTCGGTCTGCCCCTGAACAGGCAGTTAACCCACTGTTCCTAGGCCGTCATTGAAAATAAGAATTTGTTCTTAACTGACTTTCCTAGTTAAATAAAGGTTAAAAAATAATATGATGTGCATGACCTCATGTTCCTCATCCTGCCAAATGAGGGATTGTGTATTAATATTTGACACCGTGGCCAGTTGTCTGACTGCCTCTACAGTATGTTAGTTGAAAAGTGTGTTTGTAAAAGCAGATGGTCATGTATATTAATACTTGCTATAATACCGAACCCCAGAGGCATATTCCCATATGCAGGAATATTTTCCTTTAGCCCCTGCCTCTGTAACTTGCTCAGTCATCATTATTCTCAAATTCATTTAGGATTATGCATAATCATGGTAGCATCCACATGAATGTAGAAGAGTTTAGAAACATTATATTCTTATTTACATTCTTATTTACAGTAAAAGTGACTCCAAAATTACAAAGTACGTTATTTACCATTCATTTCTACTGGGCACAAAATAATCTGAAAACACAACCAAAACAAACAACAAATGCATCCAACAAGTTTGTAGAGTCAAGCTTGATGTAATCATTAAGTGCTAGGAATATGTGACCAAATACTAATCTTTTGGCTACTTTAATACACATACAGTGTAAGTGAATTTGTCCCAAAACTTTTGGTCCCTTAAAATGGGAGGACTATATACAAAAAGTGCTGTAATTTCTGAACAATTCACCCGACATGGATGATTATACCCTCATATTAATGCTGACAGTCTGCACTTCAACCTCATCATCATTGTATCATTTCAAATCCAAAGTGCTGGAGTACAGAGACAAAACAACAAACATTTCACTGTCCTAATAATTACACTGGATGCTTCCTAGTAGTGTCATGATCAGCCTAAGCTCTTCTCTACTTTAATACCAAACCTCACAAACCAATTGTTGCCCTTAGAATGGTTTGATTTCAAAAACAAAAAAAAACAGGAGCATTAATTAGTCTCTTTATTATAAAATCAATATTCGGCCTTGATTGACCCCTGTGCACTGGACTTGATCCCAACTGGGGGATAGATGCCCAAGCTAGTCCCATGGAGAGAGAGGGACCCTCTAGTGGGACTTGTAACTGTTGTGTGCTCTTTATTAAGAAGGGCTGCAGTTGTATAACTGCTGGCCCACAACTGGAGCGCCGCCTAGTCTGAGTGTCCTGCCAGGCCGTGTGTTTCCCATTTACTCTCCTATTCCCTCCAATCGTCCCTTCTTCCATCCCTCTCTCCCTCGCTCCCTGCTCCCCCAGAAAAGCTCAGCACTAGCCTGGCACGGGCCCTGCACATCACATCCCTGCAGAGGCTGCGGCTGGTTCACATGCGTGGGAGGGCAGGCGGACTAACTGACAGACACATGCACTAGGATACACATGCACTAACACTGGAGAGCACACGTCCACAGATACATGCATACGTATTTGTGCACTGTGTTTACTATAATCTTTATATGGGGTTATATTCTGTTAGAATAGCTACATCTAAAATGAGTCCAAATTTAAGATTTTTAGTTCCAACCGCCGTGCCTTTGTGAGACACAGAGTAAGTGAACAAATCATCTGGTTTGGGATGAGTTGGACCGCAGAGGGAAGGAAAAGCAGCCAACAAGTGCTCAGTATATGTAGGAACTCCTTCAAGACTGTCGGAAAAGCATTCCAGGTGAAGCTGGTTGAGAAAATGCCAAGAGTGTGCAAAACTGTCATCAAGGCAAAGGGTGGCTACTTTGAAGAATCTCAAATGTAAAATATATTTAGATTTGTTTAACACTTTTTTGGTTACTACATGATTCCATATGTGTTATTTCAATACAGAGTCAGGAATAACAAGGCACGGTATGCTGACATAGAGAAAAGCTCTTCAAGTGAAGACGAACCACTGCAGGTCTGAGCAGTAAAGCATGGTACAAGCCGCGCTGCCATTACCGCATGCTAACACTTTGACAACGTGAACTATACCAGACTCAGACACTACTTCTCTGTCAGCTCACTAAGCTGATTGGCTAACTCCCAGGAAGTGGTAGTCTGCTGCAATATGTGATTGGTTCTCACTGTAGGTCCAGAAGGCCCACAGGGCTTCCCTGGTGTCTGTTGTTAGTTAATTAGTCTTCACGCAGATGTAAAAGGCGGAAAACAACATAGCAGAGCTATGCAGAGCATCCTCTCCCCCCTCTCCTCCTCTACTCTCCCCTCCCCTCATCCTCCTCCCCTCCTCTCATCCTCCTCCCCCTCCTCCTCCTCTCCCCTCCCCTTCCTCGCCTCCTCCTCCTCTCCCCTCCTCTCATCATCCTCCCCCTCCTCTCCTCCCTCTCCTCCTCCTCCCCCCCCCCCCCCTCCTCGCCTCCTCCTCCTCTCCCCCTCCTCCTCTCCCCTCTTAGAGTATGTGAAGATGTAATGAATTGAGAAAGAGAGATTGGTCCTGTGATAGTCTGAGAGCTAAGCAGAAACAGCATGTGATCCTTGCTGGCAAAGTGTGCCAAGCGTGCTGTCTCCAATTCCATGATCAAAGCAGTTGAAATGTTGGACAGGAATGAAGTGGAATGGAAAGGAAGGGAACGTTGCAATGAAGAGTATCACCAGGGTTTACCAGAACAGTTTGTTTTCACAGCTAGTTTTAACACCAGAGCAGCAGACCTGTAAGGCCCAATTGAAAAAATAAACCCTGAAAAATCCCTCAATAAATACAGAGCATTCAGAAAGTATTCACACCACTTGACCTATTCCACATTTTGTTCTGTGACAGCCTGAATTCAAAATGTATAAAAATGTCTCACCCATCTACACACAATACCCATAATGACAAAGTGAAAACATGTTTTTTACAAATATTTGAAAATTTATTGAGCATGAAATACAGAAATATCTCATTTACAAAAGTATTCACACCCCTAAGTCAATACATGTTAGAATCACCTTTGGCAGAGATTACAGCTGTGAGTCTTTCTGGGCAAGTCTCTAAGAGCTTTGCACACCTGGATTGTACAATATTTGCCCATTATTTTTTTCAAAATGTTTCAAGCTCTGTCAAATTGGTTATTGATCATTGCTAGACAATCTTTTTCAAGTCTTTCCATAGATTTTCTAACAGATTTAAGTCAAAACTGTACCTCGGACACTCAGGAACATTGACTGTCTTCTTGGTAAGCAACTCCAGTGTAGATTTGCCCTTGTGTTTTAGGTTATTCTCCTGCTGAAAGGTTAATTAATCCCCCACTGTCTGATGGAATGCAGACTGAACACGGTTTTCCTCTAGGATTTTGCCTGTGCTTCGACCCATTTTGTTGATTTTTTATGCTGAAAAACTCTCCAGTCCGTAACGATTACAAGCATACTCATAACATGACGCAGCCACCACTATGCTTGAAAATATGTAGAGCGGTACTCAGTACTGTGTTGTATTGGATTTGCCCCAAACATAACACTTTGTATTCTGATCAAAAGTTAACTGCTTTCCCACATTTTTTGCAGTATTACTTTAGTGCCTTGTTGCAGACAGGATGCATGTTTTGGAATATTTTTATTCTGTTCAGTCTTCCTTCTTTTCACTTTGTCATTTAGGTTAGTATTGTGGAGTAACTACAATGTTGTTGATCCGTCCTCAATTTTCTCTTATCACAGCCATTATACTCAGTAACTCCTTAAAATTAACCATTGGCATTATGGTGAAATCTATGAGCGGATTCCTTCCTCTCCGGAAACTGAGTTAGGAAGGACTCCTGTATCTTGTAGTGACTGGGTGTATTGATACACCATCCATCTACCAATAGGTGCCTTTCTTTGCAAGGCAATTGGAAAACCTCCCTGGTCTTTGTGGTTGAATGTGTATTCTTATTTTCAATAACGGCCTAGGAACAGTGGGTTAACTGCTTGTTCAGGGGCGGAACAACAGATTTTTTACAGATCTTGCAACCTTTTGGTTACTAGTGCAGCGCTCTAACCACTGGGCTATCTGTCGCACCAGATAATTGTGTTTGTAGAGTAGAGACATGAAGTAGTCATTAAACAGTCATGTTAACACTATTACTGCACACAGAGGGGGTTCTTGCAACTTATTATGTGACATGTTAAGCACATTTTTACTCCTGAACTTATTTAGGTCTGCCATAACAAAAGGGTTTAATACTTATTGACATAAAACATTTCAGATTTTCATTTTAATTCATTTGTAAACGTATCTAAAAACACAATTCCACTTTGACATTATGGGGTATTGCCTGTAGGCCAGTGACACAACAAATGTAATCCTTTTTAAAGTCAGACTGTAATGCAACAAAATGTGGAAAAAGTCGAGGGGTGTGAATACTTTCTGAAGGCACTCTAGATGAATTCTTATCATTATAAAATAACGATAAACACTCTGATCCAACATCCCCTCCCCACTTTAGTTCTGGCCACCGAAAGATCCACATAGACAAGACCTACCAATAATAACTAGAGATGATGTAGTTCATCATTATGCGTAAGTAACACATAACAGCTTATCTAGACACAAACCACTTCCACTGGTAAATATCCATGTCACTTTCTATGAAAACCCTTTCACCAAAATTGACGTCAATGCATGACTATAAGTGAAAATTTGAATTGACTAAAGTGGAAGTTGCTTCGCTACAGCCTCTCTGTCACACTGCATACTCTCTACACTACAGCCTCTCTGTCACATTGCATACTCTCTACACTACAGCCTCTCTGTCACACTGCATACTCTCTACACTACAGCCTCTCTGTCACATTGCATACTCTCTACACTACAGCCTCTCTGTCACACTGCATACTCTCTACACTACAGCCTCTCTGTCACACTGCATACTCTCTACACTACAGCCTCTCTGTCACATTGCATACTCTCTACACTACAGCCTCTCTGTCACATTGCATACTCTCTACACTACAGCCTCTCTGTCACATTGCATACTCTCTACACTACAGCCTCTCTGTCACATTGCATACTCTCTACACTACAGCCTCTCTGTCACATTGCATACTCTCTACACTACAGCCTCTCTGTCACACAGCATACTCTCTACACTACATCCTCTCTGTCACATTGCATACTCTCTACACTACAGCCTCTCTGTCACACAGCATACTCTCTACACTACATCCTCTCTGTCACATTGCATACTCTCTACACTACAGCCTCTCTGTCACATTGCATACTCTCTACACTACAGCCTCTCTGTCACATTGCATACTCTCTACACTACAGCCTCTCTGTCACATTATATACTCTCTACACCACAGCCTCTCTGTCACACTGTATACTCTACACCACAACCTCTCTGTCACATTGCATACTCTCTACACTACAGCCTCTCTGTCACATTGCATACTCTCTACACCACAACCTCTCTGTCATATTGCATACTCTCTACACTACATCCTCTCTGTCACATTGCATAATCTCTACACTACAGCCTCTCTGTCACACTGCATACTCTCTACACTACAGCCTCTCTGTCACATTGCATACTCTACACTACAGCCTCTCTGTCACACTGTATACTCTCTACAGCCTCTGTCACACTGTATACTCTACACCATAGCCTCTCCCTCCAGGTGTCCCTGCCCTGCCCTGCCCTGCCCTGCCCTGCCCCGCCCTGCACTGCCCTAAGCCCACCACCTGCACAACACCAATGTTCTGGAGGGTCCTAGGCTATGATGAATGATAGCTTCTCTCTGGCTGTTTTGAGCGAATTCAACACAACTGAGACAAACTTCAGCAACAACTACAGCTGCTCTGCAGTGATGGAGATGAATATCAATGGGAATCGGTGGTGACAAAACAGAAGCAATACAGAGGCGGGGAAAACCAAATCAATCTGCTACGTAAAAAGGGAGCTCTCTTTTTTAAAATGAGTTTCTGGTGACATTGAGAGAGACTGATTATAGTATAGTGGATGCAAGGAGAAGCAGGCGGCGCTGTCCATGGCCGTTTACATCAAAACGTATCCCGACTGCGGCAACCCTCGCCAGGATCCATCTGTGACTCTGTGTGCGTGTTTGTTTGTGAGAGAGAGAGACTTAACTTGAAAACAATTATAAACTCCTCATTCTAACCTCCCAATGTAGGCTGTCCTGAGGACAACAGTCAAACATTCTCCAAGACCAGGAAAAACACATGCGTAGCTATAGACCTGTAATCGACACCGTCTTAACGTTTCTGCATGGTCAATCCGACATCTGAAGTGGCCATACAGGCATTTACTGCGATGCAGCCTCCGTAGATGTCAGGGATTTTATACTTCTTGCGTTTAGAGTTACTGTGAAGGAAGTTGTCAAGGAAGTGAGTTTGTGTTTATACAGGATGTACCGCCTCCATCTACCGTCAACCAATCATGTCAATGCGGAGCTACGGAGTCCTCCACATTGTTACAACATTTGAGTGGTGCAGGGCGATGCAGTACGGAGCTGCATTTGGCCTCTGCATGCCTCCAGGGGCTGTGCAATTGTGTCCCACCCTCCATACGAAGCCTCTGACTACATTTTCTGATCAAGCATAAATTGGCTTTTACCTCTACCAGATGCATAGGAGGCCAACCAATTGATCCATGCATCTGTATCATTTGCGATCTATAGACAATCTAACAATTTGGGATTGGTTTTATTGGAGCATTTGAGTGGAGACTTGTTTCATTGTTTCATGCTGCAGCTCCACATGCTTCCCATTAAGGTCAGCGGTCAGCTTGCATGGTGAGGAGCTTGCAGCTTTAGCTCAACGATGTTTGGTTCTTGAGCAGAAAAGACAGACCACATGATCCAATTTCCAGTCCAGTGGTTAGTTTCCTGCAAGCGCTCTCCTTGGCTCGTCAAGGGCAGGGCAAAGGAGACGAGGCTGTATGGATCACAGATGATATCCCATCAAAACACCTACAGGAAAACAATCTAGCATTCCCATATCTATTCCCAGGTTTTCCAGAAATCCCGTTTGGCAGATTCCCAGAATCGGGGAAATAAGCAGGAAATCCGGAATTATGGGAAAGTTACCAGAATTTTGCAACTCTTGTAATGATGGTGGGTTCTTCTTGGCTCTTATTTTTAGCTGGAGGCAGGATAGAGTGAGGATGGAGGCAGGATACAGGGAGGATGGAGAGATGGAGAGAGATGGGTTGAGGTTTTTCATCCAGTTCACTTATTTAAAACATATGCTACTGCTGGTGGGTTTGATTCATCAGGGGTTTACTTTTAATTAGTCACATGCCCCTATTTTTCCCACTTTTACAGACACCAATAGACAAGTACAAGGCATAAGTACTAGACGAAACATAGATTCAAACGTGTCTTCATAAATACAGCAACACGAAAGTAACCATAGAAGTTAAACTAAGCTGCCCTTCTCTGGTATCTATGGTATCTTCCCAGGCAGAGGGAGAGTTACTGGGGTGAACAGAGCTACTGTATCAGGCCGAGACAAGCGAGGACACGTCTAATACTAATGGACTCCATGGAAAATAGGACAGATGATTTACTATCAGGGCAGCCCCATGGCAGCAGAAAGCCTTTACAGAGTGATTTACAGCCTGCGTTCTTTCGCTCAAACAAAATTCAACGCTCCCTATTCATCAGACTGACATGGCCTGTCCTTGGAGTTGATTTGAAACACCTCAATCCACCGCCCTTGCAGGGTGGATACAGGGGGAGGGGGAGGGGGAGGGTGTGCCACATCCCCAAAGGGGTCTGTCTGTCAGTCTGGAATCGTGTTGTCCTCAGGCGCTAATAATGGCCTTGACCCTAACCATACCCTCTGAAGCTCTAATAGTGGCCTTGGCCCTAACCTCTGAAGCTCTAATAACGGCCTTGGCCCTAACCTCTGAAGCTCTAATAACGGCCTTGACCCTAACCTCTGAAGCTCCAATAACGGCCTTGACCCTAACCTCTGAAGCTCTCATATCGGCCTTGGCCCTAACCTCTGAAGCTCTAATAACGGCCTTGACCCTAACCTCTGAAGCTCTAATAACGGCCTTGACCTTGACCCTAACCTCTGAAGCTCTAATAGTGGCCTTGGCCCTAACCTCTGAAGCTCTCATAACGGCCTTGGCCCTACCCTCTGAAGCTCTAATATCAGCCTTAAATGATAGTTCACCCAAATTCCAGAATGATATGTTGGTTTCCTTACGCATTCAATGGAAAAAGTCAAAGGTTGTGAATACTTTCTGAAGGCACTGTATGTACTCATTCATCACAAAACCAACTACTTTAATTATTTTTTCATTGGCAAGGTTAGCAAACTTAGGCATGACATGCCAGTAACAAACGCTGACACTACAAATCCAAGTATATCTGATCAAATTATGAAAGACAAGCATAGTAGTTTTCAATTCCTGTAAAGTGAGTGTGGAAGAGGAGAAAAATGTATTGTTGTCTGTCAACAATGACAAGCCACCGGGGTCTGACAACTTGGATGGAAAATTACTCAAGATAATAGCGGACGGTATTGCCACGCCTATTTGCCGCATCTTCAATTGAAGCCTACTAGAAAGTGTGTGCCCTCAGGCCTGGAGGGAAGCAAAAGTAATTCCGTTATCTAAGAAGAGTACTTACTGGCACAAATATCCGACCTATCAGCTTGTTACCAACCATTAGTAATCTTGTGGAAAAAAATGTGTTTCACCTGATACAATGCTATTTTACAGTAAACAAATTGACAACTGACTTTCAGCACGCTTATAGGGAAGGACATTCAATAAGCACTGCACTTACACAAATTATTGGTTGAGAAAAATGTAAGATAAAAAGATTGTGGGGGCTGTTTGACAAAATCGATCATAGTCTGCTACTGGAGAAAACGTATGTGTTATGGCTTTACACCCCCTGCTATATTGTGGATAAAGACTTACCTGTCAAAAAGAACACAGAGGGTGTTATTTAATGGAATCCTCTGCACGATAATCCAGGTAGAATCAGGAATTCCCCAGGGCAGCTCTCTAAGCCCCTTACTTTTTTCAATCTTTACTTTACTAATCTTTACTATGCCACTGGTTTTGAAAAAAGCTGAATGTTATTTTATTGTGTTTATTTATGTATTTTTTTACTTGAGTTTATTTAATAAATATTTTAACTATTTTCTTAAAACATTATTGGTTAAGGGCTTGCAAGTAGGCATTTCACGGTAAGGTTGGCCTGTTGTATTCAGCACGTGACAAATTAAATTTGATTTGATTTGAGATAGTTTCAGAATTGGTGGAAAGGATTAAGTTAATCCTAAATATAAAAAATAAAAAATAAAGCATTGTATTGGGACAAATCATTAGTTAAACCCTAAAACATTATTCATTACAAAAAATTGTAATGAATAATGTGGAGATTAAGCAAGTCGAGGTGACTAAACTGCTTGGAGTAACCCTGTATTGTAAAATGTCATGGTCAAAAGATGTTGATACAACAGTAGCTAAGATGGAGAGAAGTCTGTCCATAATAAAGCACTGCGCTACCTTTTTAACAGCATTATCAACAAGGCATTTCCTACAGGCCCTAGTTTTGTAACACCTGGACTACTGTTCAGTCATGTGGTCAGGTGCCACAAAGAGAAACTTAGGAAAATTACAATTGGCTCAGAATAGGGCAGCACGGCTGGCCCTTAAATGTACACGGGGAGCTAACATTAACGATATGCATGTCAATCTTTTATGGCTAAATTGGAGGAGAGATTTACTTCATCACTACTTATTTTGTAAGAAGTGTTGACAAGCTGAATGCACTGAGCTGTCTGTTTAAACTAATAGCACACAGCTCGGAGACCCATGCATACCCCACAAGACATGCCACCAGAGGTCTCTTCACAGTCCCCAAGTCCAGAACAGACTACGGGAGGTGCACAGTACTACACAGAGCCATGACTACATGGAACTCTTTTCAACATCAGGTAACTGATGCAAGCAATAGAATCAGATTTTAAAAAACAGATAAAAATTCACCTTATGGAACAGCGGGGACTGTGAAGAGACACACAGGTACAGGCACACGCATACTCACACAAACACTAGCACTCTACAGACACGTACATTGAAATAATGTTGTATGGTGGTATTATACATTTTGTATTGCCTTTGTATTGTTTGGACTCCAGGAAGAGTAGCTGCTGGATATCCCTAATAAATACAAATACAAAAGTACAAGTTAGGACAGCAATCCATGCTGTGGTTTAGTTTCCCTGGCACTGTTTCTAAATGCTAACATTTTAGAATTCATGACACAAATCCCATTCAAGTCATGGGACCAACATTAGCATTTTTAGTGCATCATGTCCAAATCATCCAAAAGTATCTGAAATTGATTGTGAAGTTCACCAATAAATCATTTGAACATGACGCATGAAAAATGCTAATTCGTCCCATGACGAATAGGATTTGTGCCACAAATGCTAAAACGTTAGCATTTGGAAAGAGTGCCTACCACTGTCAGGGAAACTAAACCAAAGCTGATCGCTGTCATACCTTGTACATTTGTATTTTGTATTTGTATTTATTAGGAATCACTATTAAATGCTGCCGAGGCAGCAGATACTCTTCCTGGGGTCCAAACACATTAAAACAAACTTACATTACAATAGAAACAAAAGATAAAACAGTAAACCCATATGCAGAATCAGTTTGTGATATATTGAAAACCCTAAACATAAAATGTTCTATATACACAAAAACATTTGCCACAATTATTACACCACTTCATATCTACAATACAAAATGTATAATACCTTAGAAAGTGTTATCATTTACTAAAAATGTACTAATAAATAAAAAACAAAATACCTTATTTACATAAATATTAATAAGACCCTTTGCTATGAGACTCGAAATTGAGCTCAGGTGCATCCTGTTTCCATTGATCATCCTTGAGATCTTTCTACAACTTAGTCCAACTGTGGTAAATTAAATTGATTGGACATGATTTGGAAAAAAAACACACCTGTCTATATAAGGTCCCATAGTTGACAGTGCATGTCAAAGCAAAACCAAGCCATGAGGTCGAAGGAATTGTCTGTAGAGCTCCGAGACAGGATTGTGTCGAGGTACAGATCTGGGGAAGGGAAACAAAAAATGTCTGCAGTATTGAAGGTCCCCAAGAACACAGTGGGCTCCATCATTCGTAAATGGAAGATGTTTGTAACCACCAAGACTTTGCCCAGAGCTGGCTGCCTGCTCCAGAGTGCTTAGGACCTCAGACTGAGGCAAAGGTTCACTTTCCAAAAAGACAATGACCCTAAGCACACAGCCAAGACAACGCAGGAGTGGCTTCGGGTCAAGTCTTTGAATGTCCTTGAGTGCCCTACCTAGCCAGAGCCCGGACATGAACCCGATCGAACATCTCTGGAGAGACCTGAAAATAGCTGTGCTGCGACACTCCCCATCCAACCTGACAGAGCTTGAGAGGATCTGTAGAAAAAAATGGAGAAACTCCCCAAATACAGGTGTGCCAAGCTTGTGGTGTCATACCAAGAAGACTCAAGGCTGTAATCGCTGCCAAAGGTGTGAACAAAGTACTGAGTAAAGGGTCTGTATACTGTAAACGGGATATTTCAGTATTTGCAAACATTTCTAAAAACCTGTTTTTGCTTTGTCCTTATGTGGTATTGTGTGTAGATTGACGAGGGAAGAATCCATTTTAGAATAAGGCTGTAACGTAAAAACACTTTGGGGAAAAGTCAAGCGGTATTTTCCTAATACAAAACAAAGAGTAACGGACAGCAGTATACACTGTATACTGTGTTAATGGCAGTAGAAAACAAAGAGTAACGGACAGCAGTATACAATACGGTGAACTTAGCAAATGAGGCGTTGAGATAAGCACATGGAAGCCTCCATCTTTATGCAACATTGCCATTGAACATTTTACACCAATGTAGGCTAATGCCCCTTTAAGAGCCAACATTGATTTTGTGATATCTGGGATCCTTGGGACATCCCTACCCTAAATCCTAACCCTAACCTAACCTTAACTGTGACCTTTACCTAACCCAACTTCAATGGGGTAACATCAGAGTTGGGACATCCCAAGGAACCCGGATAGCAACGAGCTTGATTTTGTACTCTGTTGTGATTATACAACAGAGCTCTCGGACGAGAGCTAAACACCTTCTTTGCCCACTTTGAGGAAAACATCCAGCCCCTGATGCGGCCCCCGATGCTCGAGGACTGTGCACTCTCATTCTCCATGGCCGACGTGAGTAAGTCATTTACGCTTGCCTCCAGTGACGACCCGTCATTCAGGCCAGGAGGGGCAGAGCCATATAGTTAATAAAGCCGCATACAAACATGGTCTCTTATTTGCTTTCTTGAGTGAAGCAGCTTCAAAATACAGGAGTTTCAGCCTAGTTCAGTGCTTTCTGTGGTAACGGATCAGCCAACGGAAAACACAGAGTGTTGGGGTTGGTAATCTTCTCTAGTTGCGCCGTGATTGTCTCAGTGTTCTGTCACTCATGGGGACACTACATCACTGCAAAATCTACAGGGAGAGCTAGAAAGTTCAAACCCCTTGGGTGCTGCCATATACAGTATTTACATTAGAAGTGCCTATCCAAGAAGGCTGAAGGTCATTGGCTACAGATAAAATTACATCAAATCACACTATATATTCCGTAGCTTTGATTGGACTGATCATGTCTACATACTTTCAAAATCTTAGCTAGCGAGCTAGACAAGCAGTCATCATCATGAATTATGTCGAGAATTTACTGACAGATCCTTTTCAAGATAGAATGTATTGGTGCTCATCGCCTGTTGGACATAAACATTAGACAAGTTGGAAATCGCAAATTCAACAATGAGTGGTTTGGAAAGAATCAGTGGCTAACTGTAAGCGTTTGCAAAGCAATCACTTCCATGACCTTTCCCTGCCTTATATTTGGTGGAGAGGGTGTGTGGTCCAGGTCTGGGTTTAAGGGTCTCTTTTCCAGGCTTAAAAGAATAAACATTCACAGTGGGCAAAAACAGGTTGAATACCATTGGCCATGCTGTCAATCCAGCATAACTTTTGCTGCGTTCAAAACAACTGGAAACTCAGAACTGGGAAATCTCAGACTTCAGTGAGTTCAAGACAACTGGGAACTCTGAAAGAAATGTGCTCCGACTGGGAAATCACATTTTGAACGGTCATCCAACTCTGAATTCCAAGTCGGAAACTCGGGCCTCTTTCTAGGGCTCTGGCCTGAAGATCACTGACGTCATGATTCAACCTTGTTTTTTTTCTCGAGTTCCCAGTTGTCTATAAAGCACCATTTGCCCACAAGAAGGACTTTCGCACCACCTTCCTGTTCAAGTGAACACAGCTCAACAGTGAGTCCAAAAATGTCTTGTATGCTGCTGCATAAATTATATAATATGCCAGGAAGACACAGTATGTATATTGTAGCTCCAAAATAAATACTAAGTGTATGTTGTGTAGTAAACTGTTAGTCGACCATGTGCATCACCCTAATAATTTGGTGCTGAAAACAAAGTTCTGCTGTTGGGACAGCTTTATGTAGGCCCTAACAGTTTGTGGGCACCGTTTGTCACCATTATAGTGCAACTAATGTACTGTTAAGTTTTGTTTTGTGTTGTGCAGAAGCTTTGCTGGCATGCATAAAAAAAATAAATGGTTTGCCTTTATTAATACAATGTAGAATAATAGTGAAGAAATCAAAACTATGAAATAACACATATGGAATCATGTAATAACCAAAAAAGTGTTTGAAAATATATTTTAGATTCTTCAAAGTAGCTACCCTTTAGGGCTTTGATGACAGCTTTGCACACTCTTGGCATTCACACAACCAGCTTCATGAGTCACCTGTAATGAATCTAAAACTACAGGTGTGCCTTGTTAAAAGTGAATTTGTGGAATTTCTTTCCTTCTTAATGCATTAGAGCCAATCAGTTGTGTTGTGACCAGGTATGGGTTGTAAACAGAAGATAGCCCTATTTGGTACAAGACCACGTCCATATTATGGAAAGAACAGCTCAACTAAGCAAGGAGAAATGACAGTCCATCATTATTAAGACATGAAGGTCAGTCAATACAGAACTTTTCAAGAACTTTGAAAGTTTCCTCAAGTGCAGTCACAAAAACCATCAAGCTCTATGTTGAAAATGGCTCTCATGAGGACCGCCACAGAAAGGAAGACCCAGGGTTACCTCTGCTGCAGAGGATACATTTATTAGAGTTAACTAGCTCTCATGAGGACCGCCACAGAAAGGAAGACCCAGGGTTACCTCTGCTGCAGAGGATACATTTATTAGAGTTAACTGCACCTCAGATTGCAGCCCAGAGAAATACTTCAGTGAGTTAAAGTAACAGACACATCTCAACATCAACTGTTCAGAGGAGACTGTGTGAATCAGGCCTTCATGGTCCAATTGCTACTAAAGGACACCAATATGAAGAAGAGATTTGCTTGGGCCAAGAAACACAAGCAATGGACATTAGACCGGTGTAAATCTGTCCTTTGGTCTGATGAGTCCAAATTTAGATTTTTGGTTCCAACCACCGTGTCTTTGTGAGACCCAGAGGAGGTGAATGGATGTTCTCCGCATGTGTGGTTCCCACCGTGAAGCATGGAGGTGGTGGTGTGATGGTATTTTGCTGGTGATACTGTCAGTGATTTATTTAGAATTCAAGGCACATTTAACAAACATGGCTACCACAGCATTCTGCAGCGATACACCATCCCATCTGGTTTGTGCTTAGTGGGACTATCATCTGTTTTTCAACAGGACAATGACCCACAACACCTCCAGGCTGTGTAAGGGCTATTTATTTGACCAAGAAGGAGAGGGATTGAGTGATGCATCAGATGACCTGACCTCCACAATCACCTCCACAATGTAGAAAATAGTCAAATAAAGAAAAACCCTTGAGTGAGTAGGTGTGTCCAAATTTATGACTGGTACTGTGTGTGTGTGTATATATATATATATATATGTATATATATTCCGGCCTCTGACATTGCTCGTTCTGATATTTCTTAATTTTATTTTTTTCTGGATTATGTATGTATTGTTTTTTTATTGCTAGGTATTACTGCACTGTTGGAGGTTGAAACACAAGTATTTCGCTGCACCTGCAAATCTGTGCACGCAACCAATACACTTTGATTTGTCTGCGTTGGCCTTCTTGACCCAAACCAACCGTGGACCATAATCTCCCAATAATCTGAAGCCATGTAATTTGAGGAAAAACTGAACAGTGACATTACTAACATA
The DNA here is from genome assembly GCF_045791955.1 of Oncorhynchus clarkii lewisi. Taxonomy (NCBI): domain Eukaryota; kingdom Metazoa; phylum Chordata; class Actinopteri; order Salmoniformes; family Salmonidae; genus Oncorhynchus; species Oncorhynchus clarkii. Next base: position 36,110,286 of record NC_092175.1, on the reverse strand, counting down.
GGGAGAGTGCTTTCTGGGGAAAAGATAAATGTGCAATCCACTAACTTTGGCTCATGGTGTTTCAAGGTGAATGAACCTCAGCACAGGCCAGAGAGGCAGATAGGTGTCAGTGCTCCCACGGACAGCTCTCGTAGAGCACTGTGCAACAATAACATTTGTATCAAACCATGCCACTATTGGCCTTGAGATGCAAGCTTGATTTTCTACTTTATAGATTTACAAAAGTTTTTTTCTAAATGTTTTATAATAAAACCATTTTATCTCCTGGGAATGTTAGAAACAAATCTAACTTTAGCAAAGCACTCCTTCACCAGCCATGTACAGCTCCACCAGAGGCAATCCGTGTTTCTGTGGGCCAACGGCATGCTCCAGTGAGAACATTCCTTGGTTTGCTGAGCGGAATCTGTCCTTATCAAGACTAATGGCAGCGTTGATTAACTACACAGAGCTGGAATCAAACTGTTGCTCTGTGCTGAAGGGATTAATGCTAGCAGCTCTAAACTCACTCTCTGAGCCTCTCCTCATACCAATCTGGCAAGTAGATCAAAGTGGCAGTTTCCCAGCTCGAGTACTGACAATACTAACTGTTCTGGTGACAGAATGACATGCCAGAGACAAGGCAAGAGTGTTGAGAGCGTGCCAATTGTGAGAACCTGCTAATGGATTGATTTCACAGAGTTTACAGCAAAGCCATTAGTAACATCTGCTGTGAATGTTCCCCTGCGTATAGGAAATAACCCCCTTTCTCCTAGCATGGAGAAGGGTCTGGGTCTAGAGCTGGTATCAAGTTCATACTCGCATGCCCCTCCCAAGAAATGTAGATGTCTCTTTACATTTCTTGGCCCCTCCTCCCAGCTTGCCTCCTAACCCCACGGCAACAGATGCTGCTCAGACAGAAGACCATGCCGATGCAGCAGCTACAATCAGTAGTCTCTCTCGCCAGACTCAAGGAGATACAGCGGCCATCTGTGAGAAGAAACAACAGTCAATAGAGTTTCATCTGGGATCCAGTTGAGTTTCACATTCACAAGACAGAACCTCGATCTATGTATTCAACCGTGTCCCAGAGAAAACGGTCTTTGATCTTTTCCCTAACATGCTGAATTATTGGAAATCAAACCATTCATAAACCACCTCAAATCAGATTGAGCTTTCTAACCGATGGTACATAGACACCATCTGCTGGCTGACTGTCACAGTCACGATTTTCTGATTGGCGAAATCCCCTCTGTGGGACCTAATAGGAGAAACATTTCCCTGCTTATTTATCCAGACTGTTGCACTGCATGTTCCTGAAGGAAATGTTGTTAAATATCAGTTGAGATGTACCTTGAAACAGTCACGCCTGTCCCCATAGGGATCTGCAACTAGAACAAGACATAACTCACATTACCAAAGTCACAGATTCACGCCGGTGTACAACAACACACAAGTGTTGTAGTCAAGTCACTGAACTCAAGTCCAAGTCCCTAGCATTCAAGTCACTCAAGTCCAAGTGTTTGGAGTCACGAGTCCCTTGGTAGCGCTAAAAGCTGCAGTCCAACGATCTTTGAAGCTACAGTATATTTAAATATGTATACAGCTAAGCAACGTTAGACTGCTTATACAGCAGCTATCCAAACATCTGCTGTTGTAGCTAGCATGTTGAATTATGCAAGGGAGGGAGATTCTGACAGTCATACCAGTCAAGTCACGAGTCATGAAAATCGTGACTTGAGTCCGAGTCCTGGACTCAAGTACTACAACACACAAATACAATACACACGGATTTAAAACAGATATAGAATTTATTTTCAACCAGAAGTAGGAAAAATACAGGTGTAAATGAAGCAAACTGACCCAGTTACAAACAACTAGTGATACAAACTGACCGAGTTACAAACAACTAGTGATACAAACTGACCCAGTTACAAACAACTAGTGAAGCGAACCAAGAAGACTGGAGAATGACATGGTAAACAAGGTGTTTTTCACTTTACATAATATGTATTTAATTGTTTAATTAAAAACAGCTGCCATTATGTTGTGTGTATATATATATATATATATATATATATATATATATATATATATATATATATATATAAAAATATATACACACACACACACACACACACACACATATATATATATATATATATATATACACATATATATATATATATTTTTTTTTTAAACATTGTGCAAGTTTGTTGCTGGTATTCCATAAAAATGGTCAACAAGAGTTGGTCCAGTGCATTACCTCTATACAGTTCTTCACTTTCAGCTGGCCACAAGCATAACCACTGCATTTCTTCCTCTACTTTCAGAAAGAAAAGGGAAATGGATTGGGAAATGGATTGGGAAATGGATTGGGAAATAGATTGGGAAATGGATTGGGAAATAGCATGGAAAAGACGGCAAAACGGAAAAGTTGTAATTTCGGCCAAATACTTCTGCAAAAGCATTTCAAAATGGAAACCCTTTCAAAAAGTTGAGTTTAAAGCATTATTATTTTTATTATTGGCAAGTTCTGGTCAATTATTCATAAGGACGGATGAGACGCGCCACAAATCTGTCAGTCACATCAAATTCATAATTTGCCAATGACGGTGGTGGCCAAACATGCACCGGTTAACAAACGAAAGAGAAATGGCTAGAGATGAAGTCAAGACACCTAAAGTAGTGCCAGGGAGTAGCTCAATGTTGTCAACTAGGCTGTGCTAACAGTAGCACCCGCCAAACATCTCCAGACCCCCTAGAGCATGGCTCTCCAATTCTGTTCCTGGAGAGCTACCGTCCTGAAGGTTATCTAGCACGCCTGACTAATAATTAGATGGTCAATAAGCTGAATCAGGTTAGTCACAACTGGGGTTGGAGTGAAAACCTACAGGGAGGGTAGCTCTCCAGGAACAGGGTTGGAGTGAACATCTACAGGAGGGTAGCTCTCTAGGAACAGGGTTGGAGAACCCTGCTGTAGGGTCTTCCAGGGAAACAGTGTAAGGGACAAATTGTCTGATAAATGTTGCCTAAAATCAGTGGAACCTCAAAATGCTGCACATCTACAAGCAAATAGGCTTTTTACGCCAGCCATCTCTTCAGCTACTAGCAGACATCCCCTACCCAGTACCAGATAAGATTTTACAAAGCTAAAAGTTGGAGAATCTCATTTTGTGACGATGACAAATCTTTATTTATCGATTATTTTTTTCTCTAGATATTTGCCAATTGTTTTGTTCTTTATAAATACAGTTTAAATCCTCCATAAAAATCTAGAATTTGGTGCGCCAACATTTTTACAAAACAACATTTGGTTTAAGAATTACACAAAAGTAAAACAATGAGCAAAGAAACCAATCATACTACACCTATGTAACACACACTTACTTCATGTCAAAGAAAGGAAACGTGATGGATTATGACAATTTCAAACACAAAAAAATCTTAGTGACAACACCATCAGCAATCCAATACAATTAAACAGATACATTGCTTTTGTTTAAAAAAAAAAAAATTAAAAAAAATCTGGTTTTTCAAGGGACAACAGAAACCGTACAGTTTTCAGTTTTCTCCTGCTTGGTAAAATTCATTTAAAAAAAAAATGCTTTTGCAAAAAGGCAAAAGCGTCATTTAAAAAAGCCATACGAGTAGCTACGCTAGTGTTCTAGAATAAAGTGCTCATCAATCCTTCAAATAAAATAAACTTCAGGAAAGCAGAACAAAACAAACAAGAAAATTGGCCTTGTGAGAAAATAACCATAATTTAAACAGATCATATGTTATACAGTTGAAGTGTACATACACCTTAGCCAAATACATTTAAACTCAGTTTCACAATCCCTGACATTTAATCATAGTAAAAATCACATCTAAGGTCAGTTAGGATCACCACTTTATTTTAAGAATTTGAAATGTCAGAATAATAGCAGAGAGTGATTTATTTCAGATTTTATTTATTTTATCACATTCCCAGTGGGTCAGAAGTTTACATACACTCAATTAGTATTTGGTAGCATTGCCTTTAAATAGTTTAACTTGGGTCAAACGCTTCAGGTCTCCTTCCACAAGCTTCCCACAATAAGTTGGGTGAATTTTGGCCCATTCCTCCTGACAGAGCTGATGTAACTGAGTCAGGTTTGTAGGCCTCCTTGCTCACACACACTTTTTCAGTTCTGCCCACACATTTTCTATCGAATTGAGGTCAGGGCTTTGTGATGGCCATTCCAATACCTCGACTTTGTTGTCCTTAAGCCATTTTGCCACAACTTTGTTAGTATGCTTGGGGTCATTGTCCATTTGGAAGACCCATATGCAACAAAGCTTTAACTTCCTGACTGATGTCTTGAGATGTTGCTTCGATATATCCACATCATTTCCCTCCCTCACGAAGCCATCTATCTTGTGAAGCACACCAGTCCCTCCTGCAGCAAAGCACCCCCACAACATGATGCCACCACCGTGCTGCATGGTTGGGATGTGTTCTTCAGCTTGCAAGCCTCGCCCTTTTTCCTCCAAACATAACGATGGTCATTATGGCCAAACAGTTCTATTTCTGTTTCATCAGAGCAGAGGACATTTCTCCAAAAAGTACAATCAACGTGCGTTGAAGATGTCGTTCCCATAGCAACGATTAAAACATTCCCTAACCAGAAACCGTGGATTGATGGCAGCATTCGTGTGAAACTGAAAGCGCGAACCACTGCTTTTAATCAGGGCAAGGTGTCTGGTAACATGACCGAATACAAACAGTGCAGCTATTCCCTCCGCAAGGCTATCAAACAAGCTAAGCGCCAGTACAGAGACAAAGTAGAATCTCAATTCAACGGCTCAGACACAAGAGGCATGTGGCAGGGTCTACAGTCAATCACGGACTACAGGAAGAAACCCAGCCCAGTCACGGACCAGGATGTCTTGCTCCCAGGCAGACTAAATAACTTTTTTGCCCGCTTTGAGGACAATACAGTGCCACTGACACGGCCTGCAACGAAAACATGCGGTCTCTCCTTCACTGCAGCCGAGGTGAGTAAGACATTTAAACGTGTTAACCCTCGCAAGGCTGCAGGCCCAGATGGCATCCCCAGCCGCGCCCTCAGAGCATGCGCAGACCAGCTGGCCGGTGTGTTTACGGACATATTCAATCAATCCCTATACCAGTCTGCTGTTCCCACATGCTTCAAGAGGGCCACCATTGTTCCTGTTCCCAAGAAAGCTAAGGTAACTGAGCTAAATGACTACCGCCCCGTAGCACTCACATCCGTCATCATGAAGTGCTTTGAGAGACTAGTCAAGGACCATATCACCTCCACCCTACCTGACACCCTAGACCCACTCCAATTTGCTTACCGCCCAAATAGGTCCACAGACGATGCAATCTCAACCACACTGCACACTGCCCTAACCCATCTGGACAAGAGGAATACCTATGTGAGAATGCTGTTCATCGACTACAGCTCGGCATTCAACACCATAGTACCCTCCAAGCTCGTCATCAAGCTCGAGACCCTGGGTCTCGACCCCGCCCTGTGCAACTGGGTACTGGACTTCCTGACGGGCCGCCCCCAGGTGGTGAGGGTAGGCAACAACATCTCCTCCCCGCTGATCCTCAACACTGGGGCCCCACAAGGTTGCGTTCTGAGCCCTCTCCTGTACTCCCTGTTCACCCACGACTGCGTGGCCACGCACGCCTCCAACTCAATCATCAAGTTTGCGGACGACACAACAGTGGTAGGCTTGATTACCAACAACGATGAGACGGCCTACAGGGAGGAGGTGAGGGCCCTCGGAGTGTGGTGTCAGGAAAACAACCTCACACTCAACGTCAACAAAACTAAGGAGATGATTGTGGACTTCAGGAAACAGCAGAGGGAACACCCCCCTATCCACATCGATGGAACAGTAGTGGAGAGGGTAGCAAGTTTTAAGTTCCTCGGCATACACATCACAGACAAACTGAATTGGTCCACTCACACAGACAGCATCGTGAAGAAGGCGCAGCAGCGCCTCTTCAACCTCAGGAGGCTGAAGAAATTCGGCTTGTCACCAAAAGCACTCACAAACTTCTACAGATGCACAATCGAGAGCATCCTGGCGGGCTGTATCACCGCCTGGTATGGCAACTGCACCGCCCTCAACCGTAAGGCTCTCCAGAGGGTAGTGAGGTCTGCACAACGCATCACCGGGGGCAAACTACCTGCCCTCCAGGACACCTACACCACCCGATGTCACAGGAAGGCCATAAAGATCATCAAGGACATCAACCACCCGAGCCACTGCCTGTTCACCCCGCTATCATCCAGAAGGCGAGGTCAGTACAGGTGCATCAAAGCTGGGACCGAGAGACTGAAAAACAGCTTCTATCTCAAGGCCATCAGACTGTTAAACAGCCACCACTAACACTGAGTGGCTGCTGCCAACACACTGACACTGACTCAACTCCAGCCACTTTAATAATGGGAATTGATGGGAAATGATGTAAATATATCACTAGCCACTTTAAACAATGCTACCTTATATAAATGTTACTTACCCTACATTATTCATCTCATATGCATACGTATATACTGTACTCTATATCATCGACGGTATCCTTATGTAATACATGTATCACTAGCCACTTTATACTATACTATGCCACTTTGTTTACATACTCATCTCATTTGTACATACTGTACCCGATACCATCTACTGTATCTTGCCTATGCTGCTCTGTACCATCACTCATTCATATATCCTTATGTACATATTCTTTATCCCCTTACACTGTGTACAAGACAGTAGTTTTGGAATTGTTAGTTAGATTACTTGTTATTACTGCATTGTCGGAACTAGAAGCACAAGCATTTCGCTACACTCGCATTAACATCTGCTAACCATGTGTATGTGACAAATAAAATTTGATTTGATTTGATTTGATTTGTCTCCATGTGCAGTTGCAAACCGTAGTCTGGCTTTTTTTATGGCGGTTTTGGAGCAGTGGCTTCTTCCTTGCTGAGTGGCTTTTCAGTTCGATATAAGACTAGTTTTACTGTGGATATAGATACTTTTGTACCGGTTTCCTCCAGCATCTTCACAGGGTCCTTTGTGGTTGTTCTGGAATTGATTTGCACTTTTCGCACCGAAGTACATTAATCTCTAGGAGACAGAACGCATCTCCTTCTCGAGCGGTATGGCGGCTGCATGGTCCCATGGTGTATATACTTGCGTACTATTGTTTGTACAGATAAACGTGCCGTTTGGAAATTGCTCCCAAGGATGAACCAAACTTGTGGATGTCTTTTTTTCTGAGGTCTTGGGCTGATTTCTTTTGATTTTCCCATGATGTCAAGCAAAGACGCACTGAGTTTGAAGGTAGGCCTTGAAATACATCCACAGGTACACCTCCAACTGACTCAAATTATGTCAATTAGCCTATCAGAAGCTTCTAAAGCCATGACATCATTTTCTGGAATTTTCCAAGCTGTTTAAAGGCACAGTCAACTTCGTGTATGTAAACTTCTGACCCACTGGAATTGTGATATAGTGAATTATAAGTGAAATAATCTGTCTGTAAACAATTGTAAGAAAAATTACTTGTGTCATGCACAAAGTAGATGTCCTAACCGACTTGCCAAAACTAGAGTTTGTTAACAAGAAATTTGTGGAGTGGTTGAAAAACGAGTTAATGACTCTAACCTAAGTGTATGTAAACTCCCGACTTCAACTGTATATCCACTGTGATTTGCAAAAGAGCTGGACCACACCACCGTTCTGGGTCACAACAGACTCAGAGCAATATTTCGGAATAACACATTCTGCCCCCATTTTTACCTTGGTATTTTTTGTACTGTATGTAAGTGGACTTCACACATGGACTTGAAGTAGAATGCATCAACGCTGTAGGTCTAGTAGTAGACATACAAAAAACACTTCACACATGGACTTGAAGTAGAATGCATCAACGCTGTAGGTCTACTAGTAGACATACAAAAAACATGACATGAAACAAAACTTAAAAAGAGAATGGCCTGAGTTGAGGAGTCAGATAGAAGTCTTGTGTAAAATGGTTCTTCATGATCGGTTTCCTCCAAAAACAATAAAGAGGACATGATAAAAACAGACCTAAATACGTTAGAGACAAGTGGTGTAGTAGTTAGAGACAAGTTTTGTAGTAGTTAGAAACAAGTGGTGTAGTAGTTAAGAGACAAGTGGTTTATAGTGTCATCTGCTAAAAAAAAAACATCCCGATAACTCTAAATAACAATAACTAAGACAAGGGGGAAAAAAACTACTAAAGTCTGATATCTAATAAACCAACGACTAACAATGTTAAAACACTTCAGAGAAATAGAAGACAGTTCAGGTGTTCACAGATCGCACTGGCAGTGCCATTTTGAGAACAGAATCAGTGAGGATGAAGGTTTCAGGTTTTACCCCAAATGCCAAAAGAGATGTGGCAACAATGCAATAAACATGCCTCTGTGAAATGCATTCAATATACATTTGTAAAAAGAAAAACAAGTGGTTCATCGGGGAAATGGAACCTGGCCGAGTGCAAATTTCAACAGCGGAAACCTGAAAGAAAAAAACGCTTGTGCAAGCTGGACCTTTACATTTCTTTAACTTTAAAATGGAGACAATTTTTGCCTTAAAATTTACAATACAATCATTTTTGCAAAAACTGGCCATACAGGTACAAAATAACGCAGCGTATTATGACTTCTGCAGTTCATATACAATCAAGTTGAGTCCAAGTTTCTGTATAAAACAAATAGCTATTAGTAATGGAAAGGAATAACCCTGTTTAGAGCGTGGATGTCTTTACAATTGACATTTGCTACAGCTCTGTCTGTTAGAGCATGTTTTAGGGGGCTGTCCACCCAGCTTTAAACCATAATGCAACTTAACACAACTTGGCCCCTGACCAATTCCAAATGGCTACACAGCTATGCGGTCAGAGATGGGCTCTCTGTCCTAGGACAACATGTTGGGAAGCTGTCAAGTCAGACTGACCATTTTCCCTTTTCTAAATCCCTAAGCCCCGTCACTAAGAACCACTAATGGTCACTGAGTGAATAACAGGTGGTTGTCGTAATATTTGAATATCTGACGCTAGATTCAAATGATGGCTCTGTGTGGCACATGATGTGTGATTAAAATTTCAAAATGATTTGAAATATTAAAAAAGGTGGTCCCTTAATTTTGCTCTGTTCATATTAGGCTATAAAAACAGAGCAGGAGTGTGGTGTTAATCCTGTGTGTCTCGAAACGCTACAAGCCGGAATGTGTACATGTATCATCACTGTTACGGCACCATTCCACTTGTAATAGACATTTTACAGCAGTATTTCAGAGAGGTTTGGAAATGCTGTTGTGCCTTAGCTGCACAGAGCAATTGCGCCACTCAGTATAAAATGGAGCCGCTGAGTTAGAGGACAGGCTTTTAGCACCTGGAGAAGTGGTCTCCGCATTAGCGAGTGGAAAAACAACGTTTGGCCTGCTCTCTCCAGCACCTCCAAACCTGCTACACTGTTCAACACACCTTTATGGCAAGATACAGCAATGCATGGGAATGGATTTGGAGTCGTAGAGGCGGAGACTCTGGTTAAAAACAGGTATATCGGCCTCGTGGGTTTATCTAGTTCAGGGGTGTCAAAGTCAAATGGACGGAGGGCCAAATAAAAAAATCAGCTACAAGACGAGGGCCGGACTGTTCGAATGTTCATTGAAAAATTTTTAAATGACGCATATAGTCTAGTGAACCAAATTGAACCTACTGAAAACCTAACAAATATATTACAATATGATCAGATAAATAAAGCAATATTTTCTTATGGCTCTGTCAGTAATCTTTAATTTTCAACAGACACAAAAGACAAATTTCCTTTATATAAATATCCCCATAACATGAACATTAAATGAAAGAAACCGGTATTCAAGGCACCATCAGTAGACTATATTTTCTATTTTAGCAAAAGTGGGCTAAATTTACTTCAAAGAAAAAACAATAATAGCAATTTTCTATCATCCACTCAACTGAAATATTTTTAAAATATAATTGGATTGAAATACAAAAAAATAAAGTGCAAAAATCTATTAATCAAAAACAACACTTTGTTTAAGGAGAAGTAACATGCAGTGAAAACAAATATTAAATTTTAACTTTTAAACTTGAACTGAGTAAAAACTCTAAATATGTGATTGCACAGTAATGTTCACTTGTTTGAGGTTGAGGGTGATACTTGGTGGTGTCCCATCTTTTCCACAAGTTCATCAATGTTCGGGGTAAGGCTCTGAGCTGAAGAAATCCTCAGAATTGAGTGGAGGTGTTCAGCAGTAAGTCGACTTCTGTGTGATGTTTTGTTCAGGTTCATCAAAGAAAACAGTTGTTCACACAGGTATGTGCTGCCAAACATAGACAACGTTTGAGCAGCCTGGATGCGCAGCTGGGGCATTGTGCCGGGGAGGAAACGGGCAAACTCCGCAGCACCCACTGCCGCATATTTTTCCCTCAGTGCATCATTGCATTGGAGGTCAATCAACTCCATTTGGAGGTTTGGTGGTGAGCTTTCCACGTCAACAGCAAATGGGTTACCGAGCAGTTCCAACCTGCTTTTTTGTGCTTCAAAGTCAGCAAATCGGCGTCGAAAGTCAGTGGTAAGCATACCTATTTTATCAGCCAACTGTGTGCTCGGGAACGCACTGGTAGAGAGCTTCTCTTTCATGGTCTGGCAGCTGGGAAAGTGGCTCAAATTTTCTTTACGCATCTGCGTCTCCCACAGAGTCAGTTTGGTTTTAAATGCCTTCACTGTACTGTACATATCAGAGATGACACGATCCCGACCCTGCAGCTGCAAGTTTATTGCATTCAGATGACTCGTAATGTCACACAGAAAAGCCATTTCACACAGAAACATTTCGTCTCGGAGTTGTGTTGTGTCTTTCCCTTTGCTGTCCAAGAATAGACAAATCTCCTCACGAAGCTCGAAACATCTTTGAAGCACCTTTCCCTGGCTTAGCCATCGCACCTCTGTGTGATAAGGCAAATCACCATGCTCCGTTTCTAACTCCGTCAGAAATGCCTTGAACTGGCGGTGATTCAAACCTTTGGCTCTGATAAAGTTAACTGTGCGCGTGATGATGCTCATTACATGCTCCATTTTCAAGGCTTTACCGCACAACGCTTCCTGGTGTATGATACAATGATAAGCTGTCAGCTCACCTGTCGCGTTTTCCTCTTGCATCTTTTCCCGTATCTTCGCCACCAGTCCGCTCCTGTGTCCACACATCGCAGGTGCTCCGTCGGTTGTCAAACCCACGAGTTTTTCCCAAGGCAGCTCCATCTCATTTACACATCTTGACACCTCTTCATACAAATCATGCCCCGTAGTTGTGCCATGCATAGGACGTAAAGCCAAAAACTCCTCTGTCACGCTTAGGCTGGAGTCCACTCCGCGGATGAAAATTGACAACTGGGCAATGTCAGAAATGTCGGTGCTCTCATCCACAGCCAAGGAATATGCAATAAAATCTTTTCCCTTTTTCACAAGCTGCTCTTTTAGATTGATGGACAACTGGTCTACTCTCTCGGCAATGGTGTTTCTGCTCAGACTCACATTTAAAAAGAGTTGCCTTTTTTCTGGGCAAACTTCGTCACAAACTTTAATCATGCAGTTTTTGATGAAATCCCCCTCCGTAAATGGCCGGGCTGATTTAGCGATCTCTTCTGCCAAAATAAAACTGGCCTTGACAGCAGCCTGGCCTTGTGATTTGGCTTTTTTGAACAGAGCCTGTCGAGATTTGAGGCCTCGTTTTAATTCCTCTGCCTTTTGTAGCCTTTGTTCCATGTCCATATTCTTGTTTTTGTCCGCGTGTTTCGTTTCATAATGTCGTCTCAGATTATACTCTTTCAGTACCGCCACACTTTCTCCACACAGAAGACACACAGGTTTTCCAGCTACCTTCGTGAACATATACTCCGACTCCCACCTTGTTTGAAACCCCCGGTTCTCAGTATCCACCTTCCGTTTTGCCATTTTTGATGGGTATCTGAAAGTTAATTTTACTGTGATGCTGACGACTGCTGTGCCAATAAATATTGAAATGAAGCAGCCTACTGCTCGGTGCGTCACCTTTGCATTGTGGGAAATGTAGTATTGGTGCGTGTAAAAGATCTGCGGGCTGCCGGCTTGCTGCGGGCCGGTTCTAATAATAAATCAAGATCATCCCAGGGGCCGTAAAAAACCTTCTTGCGGGCCGGATGTGGCCCGCGGGCCTTGACTCTGACATATGTGATCTAGTTGATCGGTGGCAACTTGAGATGTACCTGTTCGCTCGGGCTGGAGTGTGGTGACACGACTCCTTCCCTATTAAAATATCTCACTTTTAGATTTTACTATTTGCCACACAATAATTCAACAACTTATCTGAATCATAAAACACGGGACGAGATGTTAAAAACTGTCCATTGTGCCAATAGATGGAATGCACTCGCATGAGATTTGCCGTGATGTTGACAGAGTGGCATGGGAGGTTTATTTCTTAGACTGGGTTAAGATGTCAATTTTGGGACACATCCTCAGTAGTGTGCCTTCGAATCAGTGGGTGTTTCGGCCTTTAATCACTAAACACTCTCATCAAAGGTGGCCAGCTAAAGGGTGATCAAGCCTTAGCTTGTGTCCCATGCCCAATTAAGATGTCCCACGGGACTATGCAAGGCAGGGGCGTCCTCTTCCCTGAGCCAGTCCGACAGCTGACCGCATACCTCATATGCCCTCCTCAAGTTGGAGGGATCTGAATTGGGTTCTCAGGTGGGGGTGGGGGGTCATGAAGTTATAGCCCAGCAAGGGTCCTTCCGTTTAATCTAGATCCACTGGCTGCCTCTTTCAGCTGCTTGAGAAACTGCTCTGACGGTCTGCCGCAGAGCCTGTCCATGGATTCCAAGTTCTTTCAGCAACCTGATGGTGGAAGAAGCCACGAATCCTCTGCATCCCACTTCAACTGGCCAGACTTTTGCATTCCAGCCACGCTGAGTTGCGTCTGCTGCCAACTCTGTGTAACGCAGTTTCTTACGCTCGTAGGCCTCTTCAACAGAGTTTTCCCACGGGACTGTGAGCTCTATGATGTACACAGCCTTTCGTGAAGGGGACCAGAGTACCATGTCTGGCCTAAGGTTGGTAGAAGCAATCTCAGGTGGAAAAATTAGTTGCTGGCCAATATCGACAAGCATCTTCCAGTCCCGGGCCATGGCTAGGTGTCCAGTTTCTGGCTTTGTAGGAGGATACTTGGGCCTTTTCTGTCCCTCCCGGATGAATGTTGTTGTTTTGACAGGATTGCTTGTTTTTGGAGGTAATGAATTGGTTGCACTCCTCTTGGTCTCAAGTGCTGCAGCCAGGCTCTTGAGGACCTGATTGTGCCTCCAGGTGTAATGGCCTTGTGAGAGGCTGGTCTTGCAACCTGTCATTATATGCCTGAGAGTCGCTGGAGCTGGGCAGAGGGGGCAGGTCGAGTCCTCGCCATACCATTGATGTAGATTTTTTGGTGATGGAAGCACATCATAAACAGCTCTTATGATGAAGCTGATGTTGCTTGCCTCCATTTGCCAAAGCTCACTCCAGTTGATCTTTCTCCTCTCCAGGCCTTCCCACCGCGTCCATTGACCTTGTTTAGCAAGAGAGACAGCCTTTGCACTTCTTGCAGTCTCCTCCTGTCTGCGCACCTCCTTGACCACCAGCTTCCTGCGTTCAGATGTTGTTGCCTTATGGAACGTTGGTTTGCTTGCTGCCAGGCCAAAGCCTCCTCTTCCATGCTGGATATTCCCCACAATGTCTTGGTGTCTCAGGGCTGATGTTGCTTGCTGCACAGCCTTGGATGATGTCCATTTCCGTCCAGTTTGTAGGGGAGGTGCAGCCTTGCTAATGGTCTGGTCTTTAGAGTCCTTCAATGTCATCTGAAGTCTTACTTTAGAGTACTTGTACTCCTCCGTTAGACTTGTAAGAGGTAGTTCAAGGACCCCTTTGCCATAGAGGCCGATGTTACTCAAGCATCGTGGGACACCCAGCCATTTCTTCACGTATGAGGTAATGGTTCGCTCCATCTTCTCCACTGTTGTTATTGGGACCTCATAGACGGTGAGTGGCCACATTACCCGGGGGAGAAGTCCAAACTGTAGGCACCAAAGCTTGAGCCTCCCAGGCAGTAGGGTCTTGTTGATGTTCTCAAGACCGTCGGCGATGTCCTGCCTTACTTGCTGCACTTGATCTTTATCCCGGAGGCTTTCGTTGTACCATCTACCCAGGCTCTTGATGGGTTGCTCAGACACCGTTGGTATCGGGTCATCTCCAATGCAGAACCTCACATCTTTAAGCTGTCCCTTGACTATGGAAATGCTTCGAGATTTGCTTGGCTTGATTTTCATCCGGGCCCACTTGATGTTATCCTGCAGTTTTGCAAGTAGCCGCCTGGTGCATGCTGCAGTGGTGGTCAGTGTAGTCATGTCATCCATGTATGCTCGGATAGGTGGGAGACGGAGCCCCTCCTTAGTTCTCTCACCGCCGACCACCCATCCCGATGCCCTGATGATGACTTCCATGGCCATAGTGAAGGCCAGAGGAGAAATTGTACAGCCTGCCATTATGCCTACTTCCAAGCGCTGCCATGTTGTTGTGAAGTCAGGTGTTGTGAAACACAATTGCAGGTCTTGGAAATAGGCCTTTACCAGTGTAGTGGTGTAGGTGATGTAAAAACTGTATTACACCAAGGACTACAAAGTGTGATATGGCGCGGAAAAAAATACAACATCAAATTGTGCCCAAGGAAAGGAGGTAAAACTTGCTGTGAGCTTTTACTTCCGTTAAAATCCTTGGGGGGAATGATGGCCGTACACCCCCCCCCTCTCTGATTCTACATGGATTTATCCAGAATATTCTTAATCCACTTTGCAGGAAAAATAGAACAAGATTAGAGCATCAGCTCCCTCGTGGCTCTGACAACTACCTGCGCCCTGGCAGGTGGATTCCGTTGACTGACGACGGGCTGGGAAAGAGCAGCTCCAGTTGTGCAAACAGGGAGAAGTGATCGGAGGGGATGTGGGGGTGGGGACAGCCGCTGATATTGTTCTCATGGAGCCAGTGAGGATCCAGAGGACCCAGAACCCCCAACACATTGAGCATAGGCTGAGAGTAGAAGATGTAGTCAATGATGCCCTGCACAGAGAGGAAAAGCACGTTAGATGGCAATACATTCACATCACCCGGGCTGGAGAAGATTAATCGGTGTGACCCAAGCCTTCATAATAGCCCAGGCTTTTAGAACATTCCAGACAGCTTGACGCTAAATTTACACCAACGCAAAAAAGAACGTGCTACACAGAAGACGGAAGACGTGACCGTGACAGTCTCACCTTGAAGTCGAAAGTATAGTTGGTGTAAGGCATCAGGCCGTTTTCATAGACACTCTTCAGCTTGAAGTCGTGGGTGATCCTGCCGTTGGACGTGTCCTTCTTTCCGTTGCAGTTGAAGTTCGTCAAGTGTTTTTTTTTATCGCAGCTCCTGAAAGTCTTTGTGGGTGCTGTCCACTCCACCCGAGCTCAGGAACTCCACCACACCTGCAAGCCCGCAAACACACACATACCACCAGGCATTACAAACGTCACTACAGTAGAGCACGCTCACTTATTCAACTGAGCCAGTCCAGTCATCCGCTCACCAGAGTCAGGCAGTGAGTTGAGGTCAGCACACAGGACGAGTGGGACGGCGTTGGTCTCCCCGGAGATGGAGGAGAGCTTGAGGCTGCGTGTGGCCTTGTCTACGATGTTCTTCACCTCAGACATGAACATGACGGTCTGGACCACCTTGACGTCTGAGTACGCCGGGTCACAGTGCATGTGGGCATTGGCCACCAGGAGGAGCTGTTTCTCCATGCCGTGCAGAGACTTCCCCGCTGGACAAACACACAGCATAACAGCAGCGTTTCTACATGGGAAACATTTAAGCCCTATGGAATTCCCACTTCTTTCGTGTGTGGTGAGACCTACCAGACTGCTCCATCATCTCCTTGCGCACCTCTAGAAGTGCAGCCACACCAATGTTGTCCTTAGTCATGACTCTGTTGAGCATGGCCTCAGAGCCCTCAGAGTTGGCCATGGCCAGCTGGTTGAATTCCACCGTGTGTTTCTGTACCAGGCTGAATCTATACAGTAGAGAGGAGGAGAGTCAGAACAGACCGGTGAGAGGAGGAGAGGAAGAACAGACCGGTTTAGAGGAGAGGAGAGGCAGAACAGAAAGGTGAGTGCAATGTGCTGCTTCTGGGACAGCTTAAAAAACCTCACACTTCCTCTCTTATACTATGCATGCCTATAAGGACCGGACATTTTTAATTAAGAGCTTAAAAATGGAACCATGCAACAATAGCAAGCCTATCGTCTTACAGTCAAAAAGCTATAGCCTATTATTGAACATGCAACTGCTGTAATGTAATGAAGCAGCTAAGTCATTTTCAAACATTTACCAAAATGAAATTAGCTGGAAAACACTGTTCTAAACAGCAGACCAAAATGTGACAGAGATGAAACTCTCCACTAGAAACTTTTTTTTATTTATTTTTATTTTACCTTTATTTAACCAGGCAAGTCAGTTAGAGAACAAATTATTATTTTCAATGACGGCCTAGGAACACTGCCTGTTCAGGGGCAGAACGACAGATTTTTACCTTGTCAGCTCGGGGGTTTGAACTTGCAACCTTCACTTACTAGTCCAACGACTTACTAGTCCAACGCTCTAACCACTAGGCTACCCTGCCACCCCCAAACTTAGAGGGGGAATCTACAACAACTAGGATGTGTTGCTAATATGACCAGGATCGTGCCTTCAGCTCCAGGACAACAAAAGACAGCTGATGTGGAAACCAATGGAACAGGAGAGAAATGCTGGTTAATGGCATCAAGAAGTCTTTAAGATATTTGCCTCCATGTTTCTATGGAAAGATTTTAAGACATGCCTCATTATTTGAAGTAAAGTAAAACGTTCAGCTTTCAGACAATTACTGCCTCAAGCTCACATTGCAAAGTGGTGGGTGACGCGCTGATAGCCTCCCTACCGTTGACTATAGCCTACGCACTCGAATGGCAGGCGCGCTTGTTTTACAAGTTGAGATTGACAAATGAAAAAAGCTCCTTTTGAAATTGTGGCTATCAAAATGTATTTTTATTTTTTACACCCGATTGCATTTAGAATTGTTATTTGTTGCGCAATGAATGTTTCACTCCAGTGAAGAGCTGATAGGACATTCCTCTCCTCAAACTAGTCTTGTATGCTGTGAATGTGTGATAAATAAGATACATGATGATGAAAGAAAATACACAAGTGACAATTTAATACCACTAAATTATGCAGATTAAACTAGGTACCGATAAGCATGACCGGTCAAACGTATTATTGGCGGCTAACCGATTAACATCCTTAATACATATGTGAGCTCACAATCTAATTAGGTCTGACAGTTGGCAGTGTGGTGTCAACTCACTTTTCGGTTCTGTAAAATATTGCGCAGCCGTCCACATGCTTGCGGTCGCACTCTGACATGGTCCTGGCACGGGACTTAGGGCTAAAGAAGCCCTCGTAACCTTGCTCCTTCAGCTCTGGCAGGAAATAGCTGTAGTACTGAACTGTTTCCACTTCCTGTTAAGGAAAACACGGGACAATTCCAGTTAGTGTACATTTTGAAGGTGCATTATTCAAAGTATAAGACCTGTAAACTATGGAAATCGAACCCCCATTCTCTTCCAACAGATGTCATTCTAACGTGACACGGTTGTCCTGCCATCTGATGCTAGACCGATTGTACCACGCACGTGTCATAATTAATTGCAGCGGTCAGTATTAAATCCCAGTGTGTCCGTCTGCCCACCTGTAGGCTGATGATGTCAGCACTGCAGTTCAGGATCTCCTGCATGATGGACTTCTTCCTGAACTCCCAGTTGAGGGCCCAAGAGGGGCAGTAGCTGTACAGCTGGCGAGTGGCGTACTTATCACACAGCACGTTGTAGCACATCACTGAGAACAGGGCTAGCAAAGGACATAGGGACGTAAACAGGAGATTATCCAAGTCTCATTATGGCTCTGAATATGATCAACACACACACACAACAATGTGTGTGTTGATATGTGGCTTTCAATAGGCATTGCAAGTGATTTGTAAGGGTGGATGAGTTTGTTACCTGCTGTTCTTGCCCGGTCCGGCTCAGCCTGAACAATCCATAATCTGGGTGGGGGCTGCTCTGAGCTGACTGAGACAGATAGGGGGAACATGAGTCATCCTTACACTGCTCCTCAAGGAGGAGTGACCACTTGAATAGGATCATCAAGATCAACTGACAGAGCCAAGTCATTCCATTCACCCAATGTCAAAGAAAAGCAACTTATTTAATACCTGCTAACTAACACACTAACACACTCACAATTCAACACAACACAGGAACAACAACACCCATTTCTTGTTTTTGGACTCACCTCGTTTAATGCCTGACAGATTGCCCAGAAGGTAGTTGAGCAGTTTCCTTGTGCCATCATGCTCCTTGTAGAGGTTCAATATTTATTGTGCAAGTGGGTTTCCTGCGGAGGAAACAGAAAGAAAATGAAGACACTACACAGAAGATATTACACAGGTTCAAGGATGCAGAATGAAAACAATGCCACATCTCTCATTCTGTGACCTCTACTCTGGAAATCACTTGGCTGAGCAACCAAATAGGCATACACAGATTATTGTTAGAGCTAAAACTACACAAGGGAATCCTTAGAGAAAACCCATGCAAGATTTCAAATCCCTATGAATTTAGAAAACCCAAACAACCAAAACTTAAATGAGTATGAAGCAAAGCTTACCTTTTAATCCCATTGTTTGTAACTGAAACAGTTTTCCAAGCTCAAAAGGTAGAACCCTCAACTGGTTGTTGTTTAAAATAAGTTCCCTGTAGAAGAGGTAAGACAGACGCATTTTAGGATGCTCG
Source organism: Oncorhynchus clarkii lewisi (assembly GCF_045791955.1). NCBI lineage: Eukaryota > Metazoa > Chordata > Actinopteri > Salmoniformes > Salmonidae > Oncorhynchus > Oncorhynchus clarkii. Next base: position 36,091,325 of record NC_092175.1, on the reverse strand, counting down.
GGACAGAAGAAGATTCAGAAAGTAATCAAAGAAGTGAAGGCTTTTGTCAAGTCACCAGAGCTGTAGAAATCCCTCTGAAGTAACACATAACGATCTTCTGTCAATCAATAAGTTCAGGTCATTTCCATGTCTGCTCAGCCAGTTACTGAGCAATGTTTCATTGAGGGTCAGGTGCAGAAGAGCGAATACACAGGAGCGATACAAACAAAAAATGTCCTTGAAACAGAGTAACTAGCTATTACCAATTTCAATAATAATGAGGAATAAGGATATGCAATACCACACATGGGAGCCTGAAATGTCTCTTCATCCATCTCCTTTATAGAATGCGCTCTCAGTCTAAATTCCCTAGACTCTGAAATGGCAATGTTGACTGAATGAACAAACACACTTATCATTTCAAATTATAATGGTTAGCGCATATCATTTCTCATGTGGAAGACAATAACAGTAATGTGGATTTTAGTTCTCCAAACTAGCATCACTTAGTGCACGGTGAATTGTCGCCACTGAAGACTGACAGACACTATGTCGCCACTGTAGACTGACAGACCTGAGAGACACTATGTCGCCAAGCTCGACAGGCAGGCTCCTGATCTTGTTGGATGAGAGGTCCAGGTACACCAGGTTTTGAAGTTTGCCGATATCAGGCGGGATACGACAGAGGGAGTTATCGCCGATATGAAGAGCAGTGAGGTGAGTCAACGTCCATAACGAGGTGCTCAGACTCCTCACTTTACCTGCCCAGGCGAGTGGGGGAATGAGGGGACAAGAGAGTCAGTGAAAACAGGAGCACAGAAATACCGTACAGTAATTTAAATAGAAATAAAGAACACACCTACTAGGCCACGGGAGGTTGCTGAGGGGAGAACGGCACATAGTGAACAGAGCAAAGGGAATGGCATCAAACACCTGGAAACCATGTGTTTGGTACGACTCCAGTCATTACCCCGAGCCCATTCTCCCCAATTAAGCTGCCACCAACCTCCAGTGCATAGGCTTACGTGTTGGAAGCCTTCAAATCAAATTGTATTTTGTCACATGCACCGAATACAACAGGTGTAGACTTTACCGTGAAATGCTTACTTTCAAGCCCTTAACCAACAATGCAGTTAAGAAAATAGTTAAGGAAACATTTACTTTAAAAAAAAATAGTAACACAATAAACAATTATGAGGCTATATACAGGGGGTACAGGTTAGTCGAGGTCATTTGTACATGTGTGTGAAGTGACTAATACATACTAACGCTGTCACCACAATGAGCTTTTTGACATGCGCTAAGCCAAACAGTTTCATCTGTATTAGATGCTATAGCATGTAATGCCGCCCCAACCGGTCCTCACCACTGATTTCGAGCTCAGCCCAGTATGACTTCTTCCCATTGGCTGCCTCCTCAGTGGACATTATCGTGTACATCCGCCTCGGTCGGGCGGATCATATTTTTCCTTGGGCATCCCTGTAACACTAAAAAAAAAGATAAAAATACATTGCATGATCCATTTGAAACCATACCCTCAAAGAGCTATCCTGGAGATTTTGACTCATATGCAAATAGCCTAACACATGAATTCATAGAACACCTAATATTTACAAACCTGTGAGGGGAAAAAAAACATGAGTCTAAGATAATGCAACTTCAATACAGTACTTTGCAAGTCTGTTTAGCCTAAAGTTATTTGAAGAAAGGAAAAACCTGCACTCACTGAAATATTATTTAAGTTTGTTGTTTTTAACATGGATATAACATGCCTCTCTGTTGCAGCTATTTTTCTCTAGCCTAAAGTAATTACAATCCACCACTTATTCCACGGGGCAATCTCCAAAACATGCAAAGCAGTAGACAACAGGTTTTTTTTCCAGAAACTAAATGTACACCTCTAGTAAAAACCACTCCGTAGACAGCTGATTCAACCTGCCATTCATTCAGCGCCACAGATTCAGACCCTGTGCCAAATGGTCGTCAGTAGTTACCACAGCCACTAAGTCATGAACCCTATCTACAATTTATCTTAAAATCTGATTAAATCTCATCCTAACCTTAAGAAGACTGCTAACCTTATGGCTAATACTAACCTTAAATTAAGATCAAAAAGCACAATTTATTTATATATATTTTTTACGATATAGCCCATTCGACTTTATGGCTGTGGTAACTAGTGGAAACGGTGCCAAAAAAAAAACAAGAGGCTGATGAATGAGCACTCTTAATAAGAGAGCCATAGAAAAACACGTATACACAAATTATTTTGCTTCAATTCTAAAATCAAGACACATCTTAACACAATCAGAAAAACAGATTGACACTGTAAGGGACATGTGTCAAGATGGTAAAAACTGCAAGATCCACGTGTTGGGTTTAGGAGCTTCCACAAAAGCACAACAAAAGCAAAGACTTGATAAAATAGCTAGCCTCGCTTTCTTAATAATGACAAAAACAAGACCTTCCTCCTGTAAATCACATTTTAACTTCAGGCAAGTTTGGGAGGGGGTTGTGCTGTGCTGCCAGTAAGCATAAACACACATACCTTACTAACGTTAATTATTTCTGATACATAAAATAACTTGCCATCAGGGTTGACAGCGTGGCTAACACGTTCACAAACCTTTGTTCTGACAAATTGAGGTCAAAGACTAGCGGATTGCATCTTGCAAGTTGTTAGCAAGCTAGCTAATTTCCATAATAGTTCATTTTTGGCATTGGTTACTGGTTTAGCTAAACTACTAAGTAAACACTTGACATCATTAGCTAGCTGAACAAGTTTGTAGCTAACGTTAGCTGGTAAGTTAATGTTAACTAATGTCGTAGCATATGCTACCTAACGTTAATAACCACAACAACAAAAAATAACATGCCATCCAAACCAACATTTCATGATAACTAGCAACTATGACAGTTAACTGATCCATCTAACTTTGTTAGTTCAACACAAATGCAGCTATCTTTGCCATTCGGCTTGATTTGCATACTGGGTAAAGTTGAAATACATTGGCTTCATGACATTGAGCCCTATGAGCTTCAGAGATAGATAGTTTAGTTAGCTAGCCTTTCGAGTACGTTTACATAACTAGCCAGATTTCAGCTATCAAATACTTCAGCCTCCCTCGACTTCTAGATTGACTTCAGAGTCTGGTTAGCTAGCTAATGTTAGTTAGCAAAACAGAAACCAATAGTTAAAGTAGGAACGAGGAAATGTGGCTATCCCTCATGGATTAGCACGTTTTGCTATATAGCTGGATAACTAGCTTATATAGTTTGACAACTAGCGTTAGGGTTCTAGCTAGCTACCCATTTTTATTGTTAGCTAACTGGGTTAGCATTCGTGTTGGTTAGCTGACTGGTATTAGCTATCTAGCTCATACGTCTCGTAAAAGTAACGTTTTCGTACACAAACAAATGCGTATCTATGACTGAGAATATGATGGTTCAGCTACCTGTATGAACATACCAATCAGCGACGGCGAGTACGTTACGTTTCCTTAGTTTTTCTAATTCACTTTGGGTCAGCTGTTACCCACTGAAGGAAAACAAGAATCATGGCGTCCGTCAGAATGTTGGTGTGTGATAACGCGCGTCGTAATTGGCCGTTGCTGACACGACCAAGGCCATTGGGCCATTTACTCGTACAACGCCTCCAAAATGTGTTTGCTGGTACAAACAATATGTAGTTCGCATCAAACACAGTTCCCCTGACTGTAGTGTGCAGTTCGGGGCTGGGCTCCTTTGACCTCGACCACCGTTTTTTTTTTTGTTGGTCCATCTGAGGTTTGACACACTGAATACAAAAACGCACACGATTGTGCAAGGCACACGTTGACTACAAACATATTTCATTTTTGAAGATCGTAAGAAATGTTATATAAATCGGTACTTGCCTTATGCTTCTAGTTCCAACAGTGCAGTAATATCTAACAAATAATCTAACAATTCCCAACAACTACCCAATACACTCAAATCTAACAAGTGATCTAACAATTCCCCAACAACTACCTAATGCACACAAATCTAAAGGGGGAATGAGAATATGTGCATATAAGTATTTGGATGAGCGATGGCCGAGCGACATAGGCAAGGTCCAGTAGATGGTATAAAATACAGTATATACATGTGATATGAATAATGGATGATAGCGGTGTGAACAGACAGTGACTCGGGTGGTTGTTGTCCTTGATGATCTTTTTGGCCTTCCTGTGACATCAGGTGCTGTAGGTGTCACGGAGGGCAAATATTTTGCCCCTGGTGATGTGTTGTGCAGACCGCACCACCCTCTGGAGAGCCTCGCTGTTGAGGGCGGTGCAGTTGCCGTACCAGGCTGTGATACAGCCCGACAGGATGCTCTCGATTGTGCATTTGTAAAACTTTGTCAGGGTTTTGGGTGACAAGCCAAATTTCTTCAGCCTCCTGAGGTTGAAGGTCTTCACCACACTGAGGTCTTCACCACACTGTCTGCGTGGGTGGACCATTTCAGTTTGTCTGTGATTGAGACATACTGACAAGCTGAATGTGCTTTGTACACTTCTTAAGGGTAGGGGGCAGTGTTCGAAAGTTCGGATGACTGACGTGCACAAAGTAAACTGCCTTTTACTCAGTTCCAGAAGTTATCATATGCATATAATTGGTAGCATTGGATAGAAAACACTCTGAAGTTAAAATAATGTTTGTGAGTATGACAGAACTGATATGGCAGGGAAAAACCAGAGGAAAATCCATCCGGAATTTGTTTTTTGAGGTCACAGGCCATTTCAATGCTAGCCTATGGGATATACAAATAAATAGGACCCAGATTGTAGTTCCTATGGCTTCCACTAGATGTCAACAGTCTTTAGACAGGGTTTCAGGCTTGATTTTTGAAAAATGAACAAATAGTTGTAGTTTTTCCAAGGTGTCTCTCATTAGAAAACTAGTCTTGTTGTGTGCGTGAATGACGTGCGCGCTCTTCGTTATTTATCTTCCCTATTGAACATACTATTTTCCATCTTAAATATGATAATTTATTTATATATTAGAGTACCTGAGGATTAATTAGAAACATCGCTTGACATGTTTGGACAAACTTTAATGGTAACTTTTTGGATTTGTTTGTATGCATGTTGAACAAGTGGATTACTGAGATCAATGATGCCAACTAAACAGACTTTTTTGGATACAAAGAAGGACTTTATCGAACAAAACGACCATTCATTGTGTAGTTGGGACCCTTGGGATTGCAAACAGAGGAAGATCTTCAAAGGTAAGTGATTTATTTTATCGCTATTTGTGATTGTGTGACGCCTGAGCTGGTTGAAAAAGAGACTCGGGTGACTTCTACGTCATCTTTACTAAACAACATAAACACAATTAACAACTGAAACAATTAACACAGCAGACAAAAACCAGGTTTGACCAACCGCTTCAACCCCGCTCTTCAAAAGAGGCAAAGATAGTCATTTTCTTGTTGTCAACACATAGAACATCTCATCATCTCTCTGTAACTGAAACATTAATATTTTCCTCTTCATCCAGGCCATCATACAACTGTAGTTCTTTAAGGGTTGTAATGCGGTCTTCCCCGTCCATCCCAATTACACCTGGGAGGTAAACTGTGCCTTCTACATCATCCTGAAATATATTGGAGAGGGGCTGGGTTAAGTCTTTAAACATTGGTTTATGACTATACCACTCATCATTTGACACCTCCTACCTGTAGTGTTTTGTTTTCGCCGCCTTTTTCGATCTTTCAACCTCTCTTCTTCAGACCTTAGTGAGTGAATGACAGACATAAAATATGAACATATATTCAGTACAGTCTGGCTACAGTGAAACAAGTGATTTTAAGGATGCAAATGAAAGGTTTTTATAATGTTCTAGACTGGCGGCATTGGGCAAGTTCTGCAGGAGAACATGGCACCACCGTCGCCTAATATGCTGCATGTTTTCCTTTGTGAAATAAAATCACACAATCGGACGGGTATCCCCAAAAAACCTATATCCACTAGTGATGAGAATTTCAGAATGTATACATACCTCAGTGAAATCACACTTCCATTGAAATGTACAGAGTAAGTAAGTTAAGAAAGAGTAGGTTGTTAATTTTACAGTTATGATAACAATGATAATAGTAAATAATAACAAAGAATATATATATTTCAGGATGATGTAGAAGACGTGACCCCCAAGAAGTCACAGCATGTCACATCAGCCTCCAGCTCTGCAGGAGTTTGATGTATGAATTGTGTATGTAGTGTAAAAACTGTAGGAAATAGGTCACAAAAAGTGTCAAGATAAATAAACAAGAAAAGTATGAGCAATAACAAGTGTGCTTTGCATGCTACAAGCACAGAAATAATAAATTATAACCACAGAAAATAGGACTAATATAATATAAAGAATGGCCAGCATCTTACCATCAAAACAAACACCCCACAGTACCTTGCTTTGGTAGGAGGGTCATGTCAGGATGAGCATGTAGGAAGGGTAACACAATGAGGGAGGAGGATGTCTTCCCTGTAACACACAGCATTGAGATTGCCTGCAATGACAACAAGCTCAGTCCAAAACCGCGACTCGTCAGTGAAGAGCACTTTTTGCCAGTCCTGCCTGGTCCAGTTGTTGCCGGTGATGTATGGTGAGGACCTGCCTTACAACAGGCCTACAAACCCTCAGTCCAACCTCTCTCAGCCCATTGCGGACAGTCTGAGCACTGATGGAGGCATTGTGCGTTCCTGGTGTATCTTGGGAAGTTGTTGTTGACATCCTGTACCTGTCCCGCAGGTGTGATGTTCGGATGTACCGATCCTGTGCAGGTGTTGTTACACGTGGTCTGCCACTGCGAGGATGATCAGCTGTCCATCCTGTCTCCCTGTAGCGCATTTTTGCCCTGGCCACATCTGCAGTCCTCATGCCTCCAATGGTTAACAGCCTGAGTGAGTTGCCTTCATTTATCCACCATCGTTGGCTAGTCTACCAAATCAGTGCAAATGTACAATTCCTAATTCTCATGAGCAGTGCAATATTTTCTGGCCCCAGTGGGGGGCAGCAGAAAATAGCAGATGTTTGAATTGGCACTGCTGTGCAATATCCAAGAGCTACCATCAAGAGAAAAACATAAGTGATGTACGAATATGTATATTCTGCATTTTTAACTGCAACATAATGATGAGTTAATTACAAGCCCTGTCAAGTTACAAGCCCATGCGCACATACACCTTTTACATAATGTCTGATACATGCTCAGCAAAGTCTGTGATGTCTAACTCATAATTCCTAATTACAAGGGTAGTGAGTTACACAGGAATGTTTCATAGCCATCTGACACATGACATCTGATACATGACATGTGATACATGTTTTGACTCTGGGATTTCGGTAAGGTGCAACGCCGCATGTGTGGGTGGGACTTTTGAGCCTACTCAAGTGCTATTTTAATTCCTCAGGCATCTCTCTCTCTCTCTCTCTCTCTCTCTCTCTCTCTCTCTCTCTCTCTCTCTCTCTCTCTCTCTCTCTCTCTCTCTCAGTGTGTAGGAGATTGTCTCAGGGCTGTCTGTCATATCATCCTACAGCAGCACACATTGCCAGTAGAGCAGGACACAAAAGCCTCATATTCATCCAGACTGACTGTAGCACAGCATCTATTTTTCAGTTGCTCATCTCTAGGCACCACCCTAAGCCTCTGATCCTCCACAAATTCTTCTGTTAGATGCGGATAAAAAAGTCAGAATATTAGGGCTTCTCTCCTCCCTCTCGACTCAGGCTTTACTCAGCCTTTCACTAATAAACGAGGTTACTCATGGATCCGTTGTGAGTTTGGGATTAAGTACTTTTTAGAGTTGCTAAAGTTTTTGAGAAAAGAGTCACCTTTTTCATTACATTTAGTCTGTGACTTGGTGATTTTTACGAAAGGACCAATCCGCAGCCCTCTAAAAACAATGAAGTTAGATTGTGGATAATGATGTCTGCAATAATAACCATCACATGGGCTCCTGAGTGGTGCAGCGGTCTAAGGCACTGCATCTCAGTGCTAGAAGCGTCACTACAGAGCTTGGTTCGATTCCAGGCTTTATCACAACCGGCCTTGATTGAGAGTCCCATAGGGCGGCGCACAATTGGCCTAGTGTCGTCTGGGTTTTTCTGGGGTAGGCCTTCATTGTAAATAAGAATTTGTTCTTAACTGACTTGCCTAGTTAAATAATAAAAAACATGAAAATCAGACATATAACAACAGAATCTTGAATCAGAGGCAAGTCAGTTCTTCTCCCAGTACTGGAAAGACAGTACCAACGAAGAGCTCTCACTGCTGCTTGATCATCCTATTTTTCCAACTTAATTATTAAGGAGAATAAGAACAATGAACTTCTTTGACAAAAAGATCCCGATCATTAGAAAGCAAATTATGTAATGCTCTTTGATTCTGCGTATTTCTCCAAAGCTCAGTTGTCCTGAGTCTGCACAACACTGCCAGGACCTAGGATCAATGGAGACACTCAAGTTTTTAAATCCTATATCTCTTGACACATTCATGAAAAAAGTCATGGCATCTAAACCTTCAAGCTGTTCCAACTAAACTACTGAAAGAGCTGCTTCCTGTGCTTGGCTCTCCTATGTTGAACATAATAAATGGCTCCCTATCCACCGGATGTGTACCAAGCTCCTAAAGACAAATAATGTACACAAAACGCTTCAGTCTGGTTTTAGACCCTATCATAGCACTGAGACTGCACTCGTGAACGTAGTAAATTACCTTTTAACGGCATCAGACCAAGGCTCTGCATCTGTCCTTGTGCTCCTAGACACCATCCTTTTGACACCATCGATCACCACTTTCTTTTGGAGAGACTGGAAACCCTAATTAGTCCACATGGACAAGTTCTGGCCTGGTTTAGATCTTATCTGTCGTAAAGATATCAGTTCGTCTCTGTGAATGTTTTGTCCTCTGACAAATCAATTGTAAGTTTCTGTGTTCCTCAAGGTTCAGGTTTAGGACCACTATAGTTTTCACTACATATTTTACCTCTTGGTGATGTCATTCGGAAACATAGTTGTAACTTTCACTGCTACGTGGACGATGCACAGCTGTACATTTCCATGAAACATGGTAAAGCCCCAAAATTGCCCTCCGTGGAGGCCTGTGTTTCAGACATAAGGAAGTGGAATTTTTACTTTTGAACTGACAAAATAGAGATGCTTGTTCTAGGTCCCAAGAAACAAAGATAACTTCTGTTGAATCTGACAATTAATCTTGATGGTTGTACAGTCATCTCAAATAAAACTGTGAAGGACCTCAGCGTTACTCTGGACCCTGATCTCTCTTTTGACGTACATATCAATCATATTTCAAGGGCAGCTTTTTTCCATCTTCGTACCGTTGCAAAAACCTGAATATTTTTGTCCAAAAATGATGCAGAAAAGCTAATCCATGCTTTTGTCATTTATAGATTAGACTTCTGCAATGTTCTACCTTCCGGCTACCTGGATAAAGCACTAAATAAACTTCAGTTAGTGCTAAACACGGCTGCTAGAATCTTGACTAGAACCTAAAATGTGGTCATATTACTCCAGTGCTAGCCTCTCTGCACTGGCTTCCTGTTAAGGCTAGGACTGATTTCAAGGTTTTACTGATAACTGACAAACATTACATGGGCTTGCTCCTACCTATCTCTCTGATTTGGTCCTGCCATACACATGCATCACAAGATGCAGGCCTACTCTGAACTCTCTGTCTCCTGCGTCTGACTCCTTCCTCCACTACACCCCGGACGTTACACAGTAACCGTGACCTTGGATGTGTTACTCATGTTACGGTTGAATAAATACTGTTACATTAGTTTGTCAGATATCCTTAACATTAGGTAATATTGAATTGTGTTTTGTTGACAAGGAGATGTATCTACTGCTTGGATATTTAGATCTGAGCCACTGGCTTAATCCTTTTCTTTTATTTCTGCTTGAGACGGAGACACGAATCCAACCTAGAATTTGTTAACTTGTAGACAAGTTAATAGACTATTTGTCGTATTGCAAAAGTGATATTGAATTGTGTTTGGTTGTTAGCGCAACCAAATATCAATATTTGAAGGAGATGTTTCTTCTGCTTCTTCTGCTTGTATAGCACCATCTGCACCACTGACGCTGGCTTTAAATCCAGTTTGTCCACAAATTAATAATTTATATGTTGGATTCACGTTAAATAACGTTAAATAACGTGTTGGATTCACGTTAAATAATAGGACTTAGTCAAATCAAACTTTAACTTTGATTTTTGTTTGAGATGGAGACGTGAATCCAACATATTTATTATTGACTTGTAGATGCCATTTAGAAATCAACTGAACCTTGAAACCCCATATATGTAGTGTCTAGTTTTAGTTGAATCCTGGGCTGGATTTAAACAATAGCTGTTGATGACTTCCCAAACGCTACAGTATATGTACTGTCTAGTTCTAGTTGAATCCTGGGCTGGATTTAAATAACAGCTGTTGATGACTTCCCAAATGCTATATAGGCTAAATAGCATCATTGATATATGATTGATCAAATATGATTACATTACATTTGCTCCGTTGATTCTACCCTTTAGAATAACTTTGATAGCAACAGTGAATCTATTAAGTGGATTTCTCAATGATCATTCTCACAATAGCACATTGTTTATAGTCAGTGACAAACATCAAAGCTAGGCTGGGCAATACCACAATAATGTGGTTAAAACTGTAGCCTGTAGACAAATGAAGTTGAAACAAATTTTATTTAACCAATTTGTGCCCAGTGGGTACTTCACATATGCTGCTAGGCTTGTACAGGAAAGACAAACACTTCCCGAAAATGGAACTGTACAGCCTCTGCTATTATTTTCATCCTCCATCCGTGTCTCTCTTTTCAGCCTGCCTCTTGGTCTCTCTGTCTGTGCTTTCCTCGCCCTGCTGCTTCTCGGATCAAAGGGACTCAATGGATTCTTCAGCCTGGCTCTGTCTGTAGCTGCTGAGACAGTGAATGAAATCACAAGCAGGATTCAGCATTGCCAACAGAACAAAAACAGCTTATGGATGTGAAAAGCGTACAAAGAGATCCCTGAAATATCCTCGCAGGAGACACCGCCGCCAAAGCAGTCTTTAATGCACACGGGGGGGGTTGAGAGACTAACGTTGCTGGGTCTGTGAGAGGGCAGACATGTTGTTCGTAGGTGACAAAGAAAGGGAGTATTGAGATCAGTTCTGTTCATTCATATTACTCTTATCACCATAGTTTGAATACTTTATGAATACCTGTGTAGTACCCTACCGTATTCAACATCGAACTGTCTTGTGGAAGTGGTGAATTTGCTTAAATTGTTTGTTCGACTTTATGAGACTGATAAGAAACGGGTCTCCTGTAAAACGTGGCCTGTCTGCAGGAGAAGATAACTGATTGTCAAAATATTAATATTCCAGCACATTGTCATCTCATTTACTATTTCAAGTCTTAAGTGTCAGACAGATAAGCTTCCAGTCAACTAAATCAGTTCTGAAGGCTGAGTGTTAGCCGTTTCTACTTTATGTGGTCATACAATCTTAATTGCTTGGGATTGATTAAACTCTGCCCCCATATCTCTGTCTCTCAAACACACACACACACACACACACACACACACACACACACGACATTAACCTTCATTCTCCTTATAGAGGGGTGATGACAGTATGTATGGTTCAAAGCAGAGATGATTGAAAACAGAGTAAAGCAAATGTTGTTTGTTTTATTCAGCTTCATTTATTCCATTTTTTAGGAACTCAATCGGGGTCTCAACTTACTGTTGAGAGTTAGATTAGTAGAATACACAAGGTGCAATTTTTTGACATTTGGTTGTGCATCAGCAGTTTTTCTCTTGTTATTTATGTCAGTCACTGACAGTGACTCAATTAGCCCATGTCAGCTAACATCTTTTAGATCGGTTAGTCTAGCCAGCTATCTAAACTTGCCGTAAACATTTCGCTTAGAGCCCCCAGTGTTTATGACACGTGATGTAGTGATGGGTCTTTCGAGCTGCTTTTTTTGAACAGATGTTTTTGGTGAACGTCAGGAAGCGAATCGCATCTGTGAAAGAGACATTTATTTGGCTCCCTGATTTGCACACTGCTACCACTGCTGCTTAATGAGCTCTAGACCACCATTATAAATCATAAAACATTATCTGTAGATTATAACGTTATCTGTTATCTGTTAACGTTATCTCTCTCCAGGAACAATAGGTAGGGAGGAGAGAGACTCATTCTGGTCCACGTTAATTTTTGCAAGCAATTGAATTTCATCTGGTAAAGAAATGCTTTTGAACTCACATTTCACGATCTGACAAAATGATAGGCAACTTCTTAAGCTTAACATTAGAAATGTTATATTTTAATGTTTTTGTATGAAATTTCAGCACTACTGAACAAAGAGCCCTTTAGGAGCCAAACGAACAGCTCATTTAGGTGAGTGGAGTTTAAAGATCAGGCTCATCGAAAAAGACTCAGAATGCCCATCACTAATGTGGCCTGCTACTCATCCATCTGGCCCGGTAAACCACTCATGCCATGGATAACATCTGACGCAGGTTGAAGAGTGGTGCCATATGATCATCTCTTCATTAGAGAGGAACTGACACTCCTCGGCAATTGTGTACCTACAGTCATCCGTTCTGGACTACCTCTGTGGGTTTCCATTCTCTGTTATTTGGGTTATGTTGTGTCCACTGGAGATGTGCATTATTCAAAATTATAAACTGAGTGGTTTGAGCCCAGAGTGCTGATTGGCTGACAGCCAGCCGTCGAAAATCAGACCGTATTCCATGGGTATGACAAAACATGTATTTGTACTGTTCTAATTATGTTGGTAACCACTTTATAATAGCAATAAGGCACCTCGTGGGTATGTGGTATATTGCTAATATACCACGCCTAAGGGCTGTATCCAGGCACTCCGCTTTGCGTCGTGCATAAGAACAGCCCTTAGCCATGATGTATTGGCCATATACAGTGGCTTGCGAAAGTATTCACCCCCTTTGCATTTTTCCTATTTTGTTGCCTTTACAACCTGTAATTAAAATAGATTTTTGGGGGGTTAGTTCATTTGATTTACACAACATGCCTACCACTTTGAAGATGCAAAATATTTGGGGGGGTGAAACAAGAAATAAGACAAAAAAAACAGAACTTGAGTGTGCATAACTGTCCCCCCCCCCAAAGTCAATACTTTGTAGAGACACCTTTTGCAACAATTACAGCTGCAAGTCTCTTGGGGTATGTCTCATCTAGCCACTGTGATTTTTGCCCATTCTTCAAGGCAAAACTGCTCCAGCTCCTTCAAGTTGGATGGGTTTTGCAATTTTTAAGTCATACCACAGACTCTCAATTGGATTGAGGTCAGGGCTTTGACTAGGCCATTCCAAGACATTTAAATATTTCCCCTTAAACCACTCGAGTGTTGCTTTAGCAGTATGCTTAGGGTCATTGTCCTGCTGGAATGTGAACCTCCATCCCAGTCTCAAATCTCTGGAAGACTGAAACAGGTCTCCCTCAAGAATTTACCTGTATTTAGCGCCATCCATCAATTCTGACCAGTTTCCCAGTCCCTGGCAATGAAAATCATCCCCACAGTATGATGCTGCCACCACCATGCTTTACTGTGGGGATGGTGTTCTCGGGGTGATGAGAGGTGTTGAGTTTGTGCCAAAAAGCTCAATTTTAGTCTCATCTGACCAGAGTACCTTCATCCATATGTTTGAGTCTCCCACATGCCTTTTGGCGAACACCAAACATGTTTGCTTAAATTTTTCTTTAAGCAATGTTTTTTTCTAGCCACTCTTCTTAAGCCTAGCTTTGTGGAGTACATCTTAAAGGGGTCCTATGGACAGATAATCCAATTTCCACTGTAGAGTTTTGCAGCTCCTTCAGGGTTATCTTTGGTCTCTTTGATTAATTGCCTCCTTGCCTGGTTCGTGAGTTTTGGTGAGCAGCCCTCTCTTGGCAGGTTTGTTGTGGTGCCATATTCCTTCAATTTTAAATAATGGTGCTCCGTGGGATGTTCAAAGTTTCTAATATTTTTTAATAACTCAACCCTGATCTGTACTTCTCCATAACATTTTATTTTATTTAACTAGGCAAGTCAGTCAAGAACAAATTCTTATTTTCAATGACGGCCTAGGAACAGTGGGTTAACTGCCTTCAGGGGCAGAACAACGTATTTTTTACATTGTCAGCTCTGGGATTCGATTTTGCACTAGGCTACCTGCCGCCCCAACTTTGTCCCCGACCTGTTTGGAGAGCTCCTTGGTCTTCATGGTGCCGCTTGCTTGGTGGTGCCCCTTGCTTATCAAATCAGATCAAATTTGATTTGTCACATACATATGGTTAGCAGATGTTAATGCGAGTGTAGTGAAATGCTTGTGCTTCTAGTTCCGACAATGTAGTAATAACCAATGAGTAATCTAACCTAACAATTCCAAAACTACTACCTTAAACACACAAGTGTAAAGGGATAAAGAATATGAACATAAAGATATATGAATGAGTGATGGTACAGAACGGCATAGGCAAGATGCAGTAGATGGTATCGAGTACAGTATATTCATATGAGATGAGTAATGTAGGGTATATAAACATAAAGTGGCATAGTTTAAAGTGGCTAGTGATACATATATTACATAAAGATGGCAAGATGCAGTAGATGATATAGAGTACAGTATATACAGTGGGGCAAAAAAGTATTTAGTCAGCCACAAATTGTGCAAGTTCTCCCACTTAAAAATATGAGAGATGCCTGTAATTTTCATCATAGGTACACTTCAACTATGACAGACAAAATGAGAAAAAAAGTCCAGAAAATCACATTGTAGGATTTGTAATGAATTTATTTGCAAATTATGGTGGAAAATAAGTATTTGGTCAATAACAAAAGTTTATCTCAATACTTTGTTATATACCCTTTGTTGGCAAGGACAGAGGTCAAACGTTTTCTGTAAGGTTTTCACACACTGTTGCTGGTATTTTGGCCCATTCCTCCATGCAGATCTCCTCTAGAGCAGTGATGTTTTGGGGCTGTTGCTGGGCAACACAGACTTTCAACTCCCTCCAAAGATTTTCTATGGGGTTGAGATCTGGAGACTGGCTAGGCCACTCCAGGACCTTGAAATGCTTCTTACGAAGCCACTCCTTCGTTGCCCGGGTGGTGTGTTTGGGATCATTGTCATGCTGAAAGACCCAGCCACGTTTCATCTTCAATGCCCTTGCTGATGGAAGGAGGTTTTCACTCAAAATCTCACGATACATGGCCCCATTCATTCTTTCCTTTACATGGATCAGTTGTCCTGGTCCCTTTGCAGAAAAACAGCCCCAAAGCATGATGTTTCCACCCCCATGCTTCACAGTAGGTATGGTGTTCTTTGGATGCAACTCAGCATTCTTTGTCCTCCAAACACGACGAGTTGAGTTTTTACCAAAAAGTTATATTTTGGCTTCATCTGACCATATGACATTCTCCCAATCTTCTTCTGGATCATCCAAATACTCTCTAGCAAACTTCAGACAGGCCTGGACATGTACTGGCTTAAGCAGGGGGACACGTCTGGCACTGCAGGATTTGAGTCCCTGGCGGTGTAGTGTGTTACTGATGGTATGCTTTGTTACTTTGATCCCAGCTCTCTGCAGGTCATTCACTAGGTCCCCCCGTGTGGTTCTGGGATTTTTGCCACCGTTCTTGTGATCATTTTGACCCCACGAGGTGAGATCTTGCGTGGAGCCCCAGATCGAGGGAGATTATCAGTGGTCTTGTATGTCTTCCATTTCCTAATAATTGCTCCCACAGTTGATTTCTTCAAACCAAGCTGCTTACCTATTGCAGATTCAGTCTTCCCAGCCTGGTGCAGGTTTACAATTTTGTTTCTGGTGTCCTTTGACAGCTCTTTGGTCTTGGCCATAGTGGAGTTTGGAGTGTGACTGTTTGAGGTTGTGGACAGGTGTCTTTTATACTGATAACAAGTTCAAACAGGTGCCATTAATACAGGTAACGAGTGGAAGACAGAGGAACCTCTTAAAGAAGAAGTTACAGGTCTGTGAGAGCCAGAAATCTTGCTTGTTTGTAGGTGACCAAATACTTATTTTCCATCATAGTTTGCAAATAAATTCATAAAAAATCCTACAATGTGATTTTCTGGATTTTTTTCCTAATTTTGTCTGTCATAGTTGAAGTGTACCTATGATGAAAATGACAGGCCTCTCTCAGACTAAATACTTTTTTGCCCCACTGTACATATACATTTTAGATGAGTAATGTAGGGTATGTAAACATTATATTAAGTGGCATTGTTAAAGTGGCTAGTGATACATTTTTTCCATCAATTTCCATCAATTTCCATGATTAAAGTGGCTGGAGTTGAGTCAGTATGTTGGCAGCAGCCACTCAATGTTAGTGGTGGCTGTTTAACAGTCTGATGGCCTTGATAATCTGTTTTTCAGTCTCTCGGTCCCTGCTTTGATGCACCTGTACTGACCTCGCCTTCTGGATGATAGCGGGGTGAACAGGCAGTGGCTCGGGTGGTTGTTGTCCTTGATGATCTTTATGGCCTTCCTGTGACATTGGGTGGTGAAGGTGTCCTGGAGGGCTGGTAGTTTGCCCCCGGTGACACGTTGTGCAGACCTCACTACCCTCTGGAGAGCCTTACGGTTGTGGGCAGAGCAGTTGCCGTACCAGGCGGTGATACAGCCCGACAGGATGCTCTCGATTGTGCATCTGTAGAAGTTTGTCAGTGCTTTTGGTGACAAGCAGAATTTCTTCAGCCTCCTGAGGGCCCTCACCTCCTCCCTGTAGGCCGTCTCGTCGTTGTTGGTAATCAAGCCTACCACTGTAGTGTCGTCCGCAAACTTGATGACTGAGTTGGAGGCGTGCTTGGCCACGCAGTCGTGGGTGAACAGGGAGTACAGGAGAGGGCTCAGAACGCACCCTTGTGGGGCCCCAGTGTTGAGGATCAGTGGGGTGGAGATATTGTCACCTACCCTCACCACCTGGGGGCGGCCCGTCAGGAAGTCCAGTACCCAGTTGCACAGGGCGGGGTCGAGACCCAGGGTCTCTTGATGACGAGTTTGGAGGGTACTGTGGTGTTAAATGCTGAGCTGTAGTCGATGAACAGCATTCTCACATAGGTATTCCTCTTGTCCAGATGGGTTAGGGCAGTGTGCAGTGTGGTTGCGATTGCGTCGTCTGTGGACCTATTGGAGAGGTAAGCAAATTGGAGTGGGTCTAGAGTGTCAGGTAGGGTGGAGGTGATATGGTCTTTGACTAGTCTCTCAAAGCACTTCATGATGACAGAAGTGAGTGCTACGGGGCGGTAGTTGTTTAGCTCAGTTACCTTAGCTTTCTTGGGAACAGGAACAATGGTGGCCCTCTTGAAGCATGTTGGAACAGCAGACTGGGATAAGGATTGATTGAAAATGTCCGTAAACACACCAGCCAGCTGGTCTGCGCATGCTCTGAGGACGCGGCTGGGGATGCCGTCTGGGCCTGCAGCCTTGCGAGGATTAACACGTTTAAATGTTTTACTCACGTCAGCTCCAGTGAAGGAGAGCCTGCAGGTTTTGGTAGCTTAGTGATGGCTTAGTGGTGTTGCAGACTCTGGGGACTTTCAGAACAGGTGTATATATACTGAGATCATGTGACACTTAAATAAAGTCCACCTGTGTGCAATCTAACTAATTATGTGACTTCTGAAGGTAATTGGTTGCACCAGATTTTATTTAGGAGTTTCATAGCATAGGAGGGGAATACATATGCACGCACCACTTTTCCGTTTTAATTTTTTTTTTTTTAAACAACTATTTCCTTTCACTTCACCAATTTGTACTATTTTGTGTATGTCCATTACATGAAATCCAAATAAAAGTCCATTTAAATTACAGGTTGTAATGCAACAAAATAGGAAAAACGCCAAGGGGGATGAATACTTCCGCAAGTGCACTGCACCCCACCCCCTTGAGCCTTATTGCTTAAGTATAGGGCATGCTCTCTTTTAAGTGTAAAAGGAGGCATATGGCACAAGGAAGAACAGGTTTAGAAGGAGCAAAGAGATGATGGGAAGAGAGGAGTCGGATGAGAGTAATCCAGTCATTGGGAAGATTGTCCCCCGCACACACAACATCCCCTCCAGCTCTCTCCTTCTCTGGCTGTTTGATCACCCACATTAAAATAATAATTACAAGCACACAACACCAGCAGGGATAGCTTGCCTCCCCCAGCGGTGCTTCACACGCACAAAGGGCATTAACATCCCTTCCAGGCTCTCCACCGTCAGCCTGTTTTTATGGGTGGCACAGGGGACTTAGAACTCCCAGCTCCACCATCCGTGCCTCTCCACAGTCAGCCTGTTTTTATGGGTGGCACAAGGGACTAATGGGTGGCACAGGGGAACTAGGGTATGCATGAGTGTCTGAGCTGTGTGCTAGTCGTATGAAAAGACAGCTCGTTGCTTTCAACATGTCAATACCTCTCACAAAGACAGGTAGTGATGCAGTCAATCTCGCCTCTACTTTGAGCCAGGAGAGATTGACATGCATGTCAATGATGTTACGTAGCTCTCTGTGTACATTTAAGGGACAGTCGTGCTGCTCTGTTCTGGGCCAACTGTAACTTGCCTATATCCCTCTTTGTGGCACTTGACCATATGACTGGGCAGTAGTCCAGGTGCGACAAAACCAGGGCCTCTAGGAGTTGTTTTGTTAATAGCAATGTCAAGAAAGCAGAGCAGCGCTTTATTACGGACAGACCTCTCCCCATCTTAGCTACCAATTCATCAATATGTTCTGACCATTACAGTTTACAATCCAGGGTTACACAACAAGCAGCATTAGTCTCATCAACGTGCTCAATTTCCACATTGTTCATTCCAAGATCTTGGAACAGTACCTCATTAAGCTGGTTGAGAGAATGCGAAGAGTGTACAAAGGTGTCATTAAGGCAAAGGGTGGCTACTGTAAGGTTCTGTATTTATTTTCTTAGTCAACCTTGTGTTCTGTTTCGTTGTGTTCTTGAACGTAGCCCTGTCTTTCATTTTTGCTCTTTGATAACACCTGTGTTAGTTTCTCAGCTGGTGTCATCAGCTCCTTATTGAGTTCAGTTTATTCTGTTTGTGACTTTGTGAGGTATTGTTCGTTTTGACTCTACTAAGCCTTTTCCTAGCTTGTTTGTGAGAACCAGTTATAGCCTTCAGTCCTAGTTTTGATTCACCTGCCTATTTGCCTACCTGTGACCACTATTCCTGCCTTCTGCGAAGGCGAAATAAACACCTGCTGTGCTTTGCGTGTGAATCTACACATTTTCTCCCTGAGTATTCATTACAGAATACCTCACAAAGTCACAAACAGAATAAACTGAACTCAATAAGGAGCTGATGAGACCAGGTGAGTAACTAACACAGGTGTTATCAAAGAGCAAAAATTAAAGACAGGGCTACGTTCAAGAACACAACGAAACAGAACACAAGGTTCACTAAGAAAATAAATACAGAACCATACAGCTACTTTGAAGAATCTCAAATATGAAATGTATTTTGATTTGTTTAACACTTCTGTGGTTACTACATGATTCCATGTGTTATTTCATAGTTTTGATTTCTTCACTCTTATTCTACACTTTACTTTTGACTGGTACTGTACTTTCTCCAGCAGCAGATTATGATCAATAATGTCAAAAGCTGCACTGAAGTCTCACAAAACAACACAAGCTTCTTATTAGAAATACATTTCAGCCAATCATCAGTCAGTTGTGTAAGTGCCGTACATGTTGAGTGCCCTTCCCTATAAGCATTGTCGTGGCAGAATCCGAATTCTTTTGTCACGTTCTGACCTCTATTTCCTTTGTTTTTGTATTTATTTAGTATGGTCAGGGCGTGAGTTGGGTGGGCAGTCTATGTTTGTTTTTCTATGTTTTGGGTCAGTTCTATGTTTTCGGCCTAGTATGGTTCTCAATCAGAGGCAGGTGTCATTAGTTGTCTCTGATTGAGAATCATACTTAGGTAGCCTGGGTTTCACTGTTTGTTTGTGGGTGATTGTTCCTGTTTTTGTGTTTTGCACCAGACAGGGCTGTTTTGAGTTCTCACGTTTCTTGTTTTGTTTTCGTTAGTTTGTTCATGTATAGGTTCGTCAATAAATACAATGAACAACCACCACGCTGCGCTTTGGTCCGCCTTTACTTCACAAGAGGAGAACCGTTACAGAATCACCCACCACAACAGGACCAAGCGGTGTGGTAATGGGCAAAGGAGAAAGCAGCAGCAGGAGCAGCGCGAGGAGGATTGGACATGGGAGGACGAATTAGACGGTAAAGGACCTTGGGCTCAGCCAGGAGAGACCGGGCAGAGAGACCGGGCAGGCACCGTGTTATGCTGTGGAGTGCACGGTGTCCCCAGTGCGGGTGCACAGCCCGGTGCGGTACATTCCAGCTCCGCGTATCGGCCGGGCTAGAGTGGGCATCGAGCCAAGTGCCATGAAGCCGGCTCTACGCATCTGGTCTCCAGTGCGTCTCCTTGGGCCGGCTTACATGGCACCAGCCTTGCGCACGGTGTCCCCGGTTCGCCTGCATAGCCCAGTGCGGGCTATTCCACCTCGCCGCACTGGCAGGGCGACCGGGACCATTCAACCGGGTAAGGTTGGGCAGGCTCGGTGCTCAAGAGCTCCAGTGCGCCTGCACGGCCCGGTCTATCCGTCACCACCTCCACACCCCAGCCCTCCGGTGGCAGCTCCCCGTACCAGGCTGTCTCTCCGGCCCATCCGTCCAGAGCCTTCCTCCTCTCCAGCGCTGCCGGAGTCTCCCGCCTCTCCGGCGCTACCAGAGCCTTCCTCTCCAGCGCTGCCGGAGCCTCCCGCCTGTCCGGCGCCTCTGCCGGAGCCTCCCGCCTGTCCGGCGCCTCTGCCGGAGCCTCCCGCCTGTCCGGCGCCTCTGCCGGAGCCTCCCGCCTGTCCGGCGCCTCTGCCGGAGCCTCCCGCCTGTCCGGCGCCTCTGCCGGAGCCTCCCGCCTGTCCGGCGCCTCTGCCGGAGCCTCCCGCCTGTCCGGCGCCTCTGCCGGAGCCTCCCGCCTGTCCGGCGCCTCTGCCGGAGCCTCCCGCCTGTCCGGCGCCTCTGCCGGAGCCTCCCGCCTGTCCGGCGCCTCTGCCGGAGCCTCCCGCCTGTCCGGCGCCTCTGCCGGAGCCTCCCGCCTGTCCGGCGCCTCTGCCGGAGCCTCCCGCCTGTCCGGCGTCTCTGCCGGAGCCTCCCGTCTGCCCAGCGCCAGCGCCGCCCGTCTGCCCAGCGCCGCCAGTGCCGCCCGTCTGCCAGGAGCCGCCAATGCCGCCCGTCTGCCAGGAGCCGCCAATGCCGCCCGTCAGCCAGGGGCCGCCAGTGCCGCCCGTCAGCCAGGGGCCGCCAGTGCCGCCCGTCAGCCAGGGGCCGCCAGTGCCGCCAGTCAGCCAGGGGCCGCCAGTGCCGCCAGTCAGCCAGGGGCCGCCAGTGCCGCCAGTCAGCCAGGGGCCGCCAGTGCCGCCAGTCAGCCAGGGGCCGCCAGTGCCGCCAGTCAACCAGGGGCCGCCAGTCAGCCAGGGGCCGCCAGTGCCGCCAGTCAGCCAGGGGCCGCTAGAGCCCCTCTGTCCCGAGCAGCTGCCCCTCTGTCCCGAGCAGCTGCCCCTCTGTCCCGATCAGCTGTCCCTCTGTCTCGAGCAGCTGTCCCTCTGTCCCGAGCAGCTGTCCCTCTGTCCCGAGCAGCTGCTTCACCTCTGTCCCGAGCTGCCCCTCTGTCCCAAGCAGCCCCTCTGTCCAGTGGGGTCATTGAGAGGGGTGGGCATGGTGAGTAAGCCACGGAGGCGGACAATAAGGCGGACTGAGACAATGGTGAAGTGGGGTCCGCGTCCCGCGCCAGAGCCGCCACCACGGACAGACGCCCACCCAGACCCTCCCCTATAGGTCAAGGTTTTGCGGCCGGAGTCCGCACCTTTGGGGGGGGGGTACTGTCACGTTCTGACCTCTATTTCCTTTGTTTTTGTATTTATTTAGTATGGTCAGGGCGTGAGTTGGGTGGGCAGTCTATGTTTGTTTTTCTATGTTTTGGGTCAGTTCTATGTTTTCGGCCTAGTATGGTTCTCAATCAGAGGCAGGTGTCATTAGTTGTCTCTGATTGAGAATCATACTTAGGTAGCCTGGGTTTCACTGTTTGTTTGTGGGTGATTGTTCCTGTTTTTGTGTTTTGCACCAGACAGGGCTGTTTTGAGTTCTCACGTTTCTTGTTTTGTTTTCGTTAGTTTGTTCATGTATAGGTTCGTCAATAAATACAATGAACAACCACCACGCTGCGCTTTGGTCCGCCTTTACTTCACAAGAGGAGAACCGTTACATCTTTAGGTAACATTTAAAAATATTGATGCAAGACGATGTTGATTTTGATGCAAGACGATGTCTGTTCACTAAATTATCTGCTGGAATAATGTATTGAGAATTGAGTCGTATTTAAATTACCGTCTCAATAGAGGAGACAGTTGCCTAAATTAAAGAAATTCTAAACCATAGCGGAGAGATAATGGCGATAGAAAGTGATTTCCGAAATGTTTTTCATTCTTATAGACTGACTGACACATAATTTTGGCGCTGTGTGTGTTATTTTTAAAGAAATAGGATACATTTCATAAGTGTGAAGAGCAAAGAGAAGAGGAAGTTATAAAGTTGGGGTTTTAATCTTACGATAAGATTAACATGTTCAATTAAGCATACATATACATTGATCTTACGATAAGATTAACATGTTCAATTAAGCATACATATACATTGATGTTGATTAAAACTTATGATTAATGATTTGAGGTACAGTGAAATTATCATTAGGTTTGGTTTATAGTTCACTTTTGAGTCTCTGAATCGATGTAGTGTAATGAATACTAACAAAGTGTTTTGTGTTTTTCTGGGAAAATGGGTGTTTCATTGTCTCTCTTTGAAATGTTTCCTGGGACTACAATCTTGGGGAGAGTGAGTGAGATTGAGGCCATAAACTACCAAATTGAAAAGGACCTGGAAGATTTTGTTTTTACCTTAAGGTTTGCAAATACACACACATAATACATTTGTTATGACTATTTGTTGGTGTTTTTAAATGCATATGGAATTTTAATGAGTTTTTATTTTCTGAGTTTTAATTAAACACGTTAATTATTTTGATAAAGGAATGTTCTGAGACAAGCAAGTAGGAAGTAATTAACTATTTTTATAATTTGTCTAATATAGTAAAAAAAAAAAAAAACTTATTTGAAGGGTTTTGTATGACCTATGACCTATAATGACCTTCCGTTGTGGCTTGATCAACCGCATTGGAAAGCCATTTGGATAATGAATTTATGGTCATTTGTAATACTGCTTTCAAGATAATTTGTGTAATTGGTAAATATGTTTGAGTTTATTGTTCTTAGCCATATTTGTAATTTGGACCACTGTGAAGAATGAGAGGGCATTGCTTTTAACTAAGGGTATGCTGCTTTAAGTCTATTTTCCTATGACCACATGGGTTGAATCATTTTTCTTTGTGGAGTTTTTTCAGTTTAGTGATTTTAATTTGATTAGGTTATTATAATTTTTTTAAATATATTTTTTCCAGTAGTAGTTTGTTTTTTTTACATTACTCTCATAGAGAGATATGTGTAAAACATGGGGGAGGATTCCGTTTTTTGAGGTTTTGAATTAAAGTTATACACCTTGAGTGATATGTGAAGGAGTGTATTGTATTGTTGAGTGTATTGTATTGTTGTGTTTGTTTTGTTCTATTCCCGAGGGGTATAGGTCTAACTTCTTGATCCTTGGCTCTACGATGGAGTTGACAGTGAGATGGGGAGTATAAACCAATTTGAAAGAATAGTTTCAATAGAATGTGTTGATATTTTCTTTGAAATATGTTTAGATATGTGTATTAAGAATAATTGGTAAAAGTAATAATTTATCATGTAGTTAATGAACTGAACTAAACTGTTGTTCTGATCTGTTCTTTCGAGGTGATCATGAAAAGTGACATCAGACGGTATCTTAATGCATGGAAGAGATAATTGGACCGAATAGTGTGTGTACCTCTCTAACTGGCTGAAGAAGAGTGACAAAGGCGTTGAAGAAGGCCTTCCATACCACCTCTACCGAGAGAAAGGAACCAAGACAGAATTTGGTGTACAGTATCAGATCTAAGCTATCAACTGCCTTTCTTTCATGCTTCTCTTTGGCGTGTGAGAGGAGAGTCCACATGGAGTGATCATGGAAAGAGATCTGTTCTAACCTTTTCTCATGATGCTGGTATATTGGTTGACGAATGGACAATACATGAGTGGGAAAGATGAGACAATGTAATTGGGACATTATCATGGGCCGTCCACTTTGAATTGTAAAGCTATCTGAAGAAGAACGAAAAAGACGCCAGAAGAATCAGTGCTTGAGAGGGGATCAACTGTGCCAATAAAATTGTTTTATACTTTTGTGGTATTAGGTTGATTGTAGAGGTAATTTAGATTAAGAATGTATTGAGATACTGATCTGTATTATAATCATGATTAAAAAAGTTACTAGTGGAATTATGGGATAATTATACTGAATGAATGTAAAATCTGCTAATATTGATGTGTGTTAAATTGAGATTTTTACTTTGAGTGATAAGACCAATTTGAATCACTGAGGAATGTCATTCTAAATTTTGGTTGGATAAATAGTTGGGTTGTTAATTATGATTTGGAATATGAATGATTTCCCTGACCTATTCTCTATTCCTGACTACATCTCTGAGCATGAGGACATAGAGGGATGCCTGTCCTATATGTTGTGAGGAGGCCTGTGTTTAGATACTGGTTCTCATGTAACTTAGGGAGCATTTCTATGTTATGTTTTTATTTTCCTCAAAAGGATTATTCTGTGTTATTAAACATGTGCAAGTTTGTCTTGTAGAATAAAGGTTGTAAACTTAGTTTCAGAAGGGAGAAAGCTTACATATAAGCTAAGGTATTTGACATTGAAGGGATTTTTTATTTTATTTTAAATATTGAGTATGTAATTAATGTTCTGATTCTTTAGAAGGGACAATGTCCCTGAGAGGGGAATGTCGTAGCAGAATCAGAATTCTTTAGGCAACATTTATAAATAAGATGTTTTATTAATTTTCATAAGCATGCTTATGTGGGAAAGTTAATTGGGCCCAGAGAGGGGAGAGGTCAGGTTAGTCTTGTCTGTGAATGTGTCTGTAAACTATTCCTAAACCATGTGAGGGGATGGTGTGATGAATGGGGAACCAGTTAGGTGGCTCCACAATGTCTGTGTGCCAGTCACGTCTCTCTGTAAGCTTGTCCAGGATAGGGTGTATTTGATATATGCCATTGGATGAGGTAATGTTTTTGGTTCTAAGTGGTACCAAGAACGAGATAAGAGCTTTGGTTTAGGAGACCAAACTGAACAATAAGTTATAGCTAATGCTATAAATTATGGGATACTCCTTTTTCTGGTAAAAGGTTATTTGTATAATGTTCCTAAGATCTGTTATTCGTCATGTGACTTTTGATGGGTGTGTCTTGGCTATAAATGATACCAAGGACTGTTTTGTAAGCACTCTCAGATAATTCATTTATGACACTGAATCGATCTGAGAGTCACAGGGCTATGGTGAAGCTCATACAATAAAAAATGGACTTTATGATAACTCTGACTTGTGTGTAGTTTGCTCTCTCATGATTTGGTAATACAGGAAATTTCCACGACAGCATGCTGAAAGTTAGTTGTTAATTTGTTTACTGTGAAATAGCTTTGTATCTGGTCAAACACCATTTTTTTTTCGGGGGGGGGGGGGGGGGGGGGGGGGGGGGCTGACAAAAGAAGAGATGACAAAAGTCAGGTACTGGATTCCCACGTGTTAATTACAGTAATGTCATATTTTCATCCATATCGGGTGAACCGTTTAGAAGTTACAACACTTTTTGAACATAGTCCTCCCATTTTAGGGGACCAAAAGATTTGGAACAAATTCACTTATGTGTATTAAAGTAGTCAAAGTTTAGTACCCATATTCCTAGCACATAATGATTACATCAAGCTTGTGACTCTACAAACTTGTTGGGTGCATTTACTGTTTGTGATGGTTGTGTTTCAGATTATTTTGTGCCCAATAGAAATGAATGGTAAAAAAAATGTGTTGTGTCATTTTGGATTCACTTTAATTGTAAATAAGACTGTTTCTTAACACTTCTATGTTAATGTGGATCCTACCATCATTACAGATAGTCCTGAATAAATCATTAATAATGGTGAATGAGAAAGTTACAGATGCCCAAATATCATCACCCCACCCCCAAGTAATGCTAACCTCCCCTGTTATTGTAATGGAGAGAGATTATGTATTGACATTTGTGTATCTAACTTTCTCACTTTATTCAGGACTATCCGTAATCATGGTAGATTCCACATTAATGTAGTCGTTTTTGGAAACAAATTATATTGTTATTTAAAATTAATATAACTCAAATGACACAATGCATTATTTACCATTCATTTCTATTGGGCACAAAATTATCGGACACACAACCAAAACAAACAGAAAAAGTGTCTAAGTTTCACAATTATAGGAATATGGGTCCAAATACTAAACGTTTGACTACTTTAATACACATAAGTGAATTTGTCCCAATACTTTTGGTCCCATAAAATGTGTACTGTGTACAAAAAGTGCTGTAATTTCTAAATGGTTCAAACCGACATGGATGAAAATGCCCTCAAATTAAAGCTGACAGTCTGCACTTTAACCTCATAGTCATGTTATAAGTGCTGGAGTAGAGACAAAACAACAAAAAATGTGTCACTATCCCAAAAGTGTGTGTGTGACACAACAAACTATTGGCTGGTTGGCTGTGGGGCAGACTTTCAAATTATTTGAGCCTCCAGGCTTCAGATAATGCCGCTCTAATTAAATGTGTATTTTTTTATTGATCGAATTAACTGAACGCACCGCGTTTGACAATTAACGTTATGTTACGCTTCTAAAGATAACTAGAACATTTGCACAGATTTCCAAACGGTGATGTTGTGTTCATTTGACAATACATTCACCTGTCTTTACTGCCATTACTACCCTATTCCCATGGTTTAATCATGTGCGTAATTGCGCAGTAAACGCCCCCCCCCCCCCCCCCCCCCCCATCTCTCCCTCTCCCTCTCCCTCTCCCTCTCTCCGAACTAACATTCCTCTCCACTCTAGCATGAACGCGGCCAATGCGCAACGACCAGATTAAAGTAGGAACTTCAGGCTACCATCTGACCCTGGTTTCTTGGACTGCCGTCGTACGCGAGGGAACCATACATTCAAAACATTTTTCTTTCCTTGCACAAATACAAACTGTAGAGCGTGGCCAGGCATTGTTGGAGTCGCGGGCAACCTTGTGCGTATGCACTAAAAACAAAACACTGCAGGATGCTACTTCTCCTGGTCATTCCGTCTGTGATTTCGATCGAACAGTGATGTTTCCACATAATGAGTCAACTGATTAGATGAAAATTACTACTTTGATCAAATTGCGCAATTTGCGACCCTCGCCTTGTGTATCTCTGCTTGGAATGCATGAGGAGAATGGGGAGGAACAGACGTGTCTATCCAGAATGGATATAACCCCAACAGCTTTTGCCGCATCGAACTCATCAGAGGATACTAATGGCACGAGTGCCCAAAGACCTCTGCCTCACTCCCAGAGCGTGGCAGTCTTCATCGTGTTCCTGGTCACCGTTATCATTCTGGTGACAATCGTAGGGAATGTACTTGTTGTGGTGGCCGTTTTCACCAGCCGCGCGCTCCGTGCGCCGCAGAATCTCTTCCTTGTCTCTTTGGCATCGGCAGATATATTAGTGGCCACCTTGGTCATCCCTTTCTCCCTCGCCAACGAGATCATGGGTTACTGGTACTTTGGGAGCACCTGGTGCGCCTTCTACTTGGCCCTTGACGTTCTCTTCTGCACGTCCTCCATAGTGCACCTCTGTGCCATAAGTCTGGACAGGTACTGGTCTGTAACCAAAGCTGTTAGCTACAATCGGAAAAGGACGCCCAGGCGTATTAAGTGTATGATCACCGTGGTCTGGGTCATATCAGCAGTCATCTCTTTTCCACCGTTACTTATGACCAAACACGACGAGCATGAGTGCTTGCTCAACAACGAAACATGGTATATTCTCTCGTCTTGTCTGGTATCATTTTTCGCCCCGGGTCTAATCATGATTCTGGTGTATTGTAAAATATATAAAGTGGCCAAGCAGCGCGCATCAACCGTGTTTGCGGCAAAGAACGGGACGGAGAGACAGCCTTCGCAGTCGGAGACGTGCTTCGTGCCCAGGAGGAAGTTTGAGGTGGAGAGCCCTAGCAGCCCCAGTTTAGGTGGCCACATGCGGAAAGGAGAGCTCGATGATATTGACCTGGAGGAGAGCTGCGTGGCCGACAGCAAACCCAAGAACTGTCTCTTCTCCAAGAGAGTGAAAGTGGAGGGGGCAAACACTTTCCCAAAACAGAGTTGTCGCGTGTCATGGGCTTCAAACCGCAACGCGAAGCTCTCTCAGGAGCAAAAGATTAGACAGATGTCACTGTCAAAGACCAAACTGGCGCAGATGCGTGAAAAGCGCTTTACGTTTGTCCTTGCAGTGGTGATGGGGGTGTTTGTACTCTGCTGGTTCCCATTCTTTTTTACCTACAGTCTGCACGCAATATGCAGAGATTGTTGCCCAATTCCGGATGCTCTCTTTAATCTGTTTTTCTGGATTGGTTACTGTAACAGTTCAGTGAACCCTATCATTTATACAATATTTAATCGCGATTTTCGGAGATCTTTCAAGAAGATCATATGCCAGACATCACACACATAGGCTTACAATTTTTTTTTATCTCTCTCTATATGTGTGTGAGTGTGGGTAAGCTCTGTTGCGTTTAGTATCTGTACTTATGAGACGTGTAAAAAAGTGTTTGTAGAATACTGTGATGAGATTTTAAATAATAATAATTTAATGTCATGTAAAAAATGGACTTCAAAATGAGTGAGTTTGTAACCGTCAGATGGTGTTTCTGTGGATTTAAATGCATCAGGTTGCAAACCTGCATAATTGATTTAAAAACAAAGAATTCTGTATCCAATCTACATATTCGAGAAGCATGAGTCAGACTACACTGTTGTGTTTCTCCATGTTGTTAATCACATTTAGCAGTGTTATGTTATTAATACATTAAAGGGCTTTTGATGTAAAGAGGCAATTAATGACTTGTTACTGTCTGAGACATCTAACCTAATGTAGCAGGCATAAACAAGATATCTGCGATTAGATCCCCGACATACTGGTCTTGACGAGAATAAGAACCAAACTGTCATCGGTGGTTCTCTTCTGCATTGTTCAACCAATCCAGTAAATGTGGAGGATGAGTTAAGATGGCGTGTCGCCGTATTAAGGTCCAAAAGCAGAAGTCATGTCAAAGGATCTCTTTCCATTTCTCCTGAAGCGGAACATCCAAATTGTTGGACCCAGCAGATGCTAGAGACAAAGACAGTACAGTAAGAAGATAGGCAGAAGCTGCTTCTCCAAAATAAATCCCTGATCACAAAATCGAATCTAGGTTGTGCCTTTAGATTTTGAGAAAATTAACTACTAAGGAATACTTTTTCAATTCTCTCATTGACTTCTCAAACCCCAAACACCGGCCTGGTCGGATAGGTCTGTTTCGCAAGTGTTTCCAGAAGTCTCGCGACGTTGCGCCTCTAAGTTTGGAAACTCTGTACTAGAGACCATGTCTTAAGTAGGTGAACATGGTATTACACTTGTGAAAGAGACAAACTGATGCGTTTTTCATTTTTGTAAAACAACTTTATATCGAAGGAGTTCCTTTGGTTTGACAGCCTCTTCTGCCAACTTCTGTCTGTAACTTCCGGACAATTTGAGCTACAGACTAATATGACCCCTCTATGGAAACATGAGACTCATGTCGGTTGTTTTGCTCTAGGACGCCCACAAGCCTCAAGACTAATCTGAAGGTAGCCTGGTATCAGTTATGGAAGTATACAGTACTGGTCAAAAGTTTGGAAAGACCTACTCATTCAAGGGTTTTTCTTTATTTGTAATATTTTCTACATTGTAGAATAATAGTGAAGACATCAACTATGTAATAACAAATGGAATCATGTAGTAACCAAAAAAAGTGTTAAACAAAACAAAAATATATTATATTAAAGATTCTTCAAAGTAGCCACCCTTTGCCTTGATGACAGCTTGGCACACTCTTGTGGAGTCCCAGGAAAAGCCAGACTACAAAAGCTTGTTGGACACATATTTTGACTTATTTTCTTTAGCCTATTGGATGAATTATGCATGCTTGCTATTGCTTTCTGAATGTGAAATAGGCTACATCATTAAGAACGTTCGGGGAGTTGGAAGGGAGAAGCCCATATTTTCCTGTAGGCCAATCTTAACACTGGGTTACATCCTGACATAATACCCCCTATGAGTGGCCTGCTAATGTACCTTTCTGGACCTTCAGAACTGTCAAGAATAGACCCAAACTGATTCAAATGGTTGCATAATCAGGCCTGGGCTGTAGGACTATGCAGTTGTTTCGGCCTGAAACAAAACAGGAAGTTTGAGCGGTTATTCTCAATGATCGGCTATGAAAAGCCAACTGACATTTCCTCCTGAGGTGCTGACTTGCTGCACCCTCGACAACTACTGTGATAATTATTATTTGACCACGCTGGTAATTTATGGACATTTGAACATCTTGGCCATGTTTTGTTATAATCTCCACCTGGCACAGCCAGAAGAGGACTGGCCACTCCTCATAGCCTGGTTCCTCTCTAGGTTTCTTCCTAGGTTCCTTTCTAGGGAGTTTTTCCTAGCCACCGTGCTTCTACACCTGCATTGCTTGCTGTTTGGGGTTTTAGGCTGGGTTTCTGTACAGCACTTGGAGATATCAGCTGATGTACGAAGGGCCATATAAATACATTTGATTTGATTTGATTTATGCTGATTTATGAAAATGTTGTTTGAGGCGTCGTATGACACATTTGCGGAGCCTCTGAAGACATGCAGAAGTCAAATGAGCTCCGTAGCGCATCGCCTGCGACTTGCAAATTGTGTAACAATTAGGAGGGCTCCATATAGCTCTGCATTGACATGATTGGTTGACGGAAGGTGAGGGCGGGAAGTCCTGTATAAACACACTCACAACCTTGACAACTTCCTTCACAAAAGCGAAGCGCCCCAAAAAGCGCCCCAAAAAATATTTGCTCATCTGCGTAGGCCGCGTTGCAGTAAATGTAGAATGATTTGATTTATTAGGATCCCCATTAGCTGAAGCTAATGGTGACAGCTAGTCTTACCGGGTTCAGACACATAATAAAAAAGACATTACTCACCCCAAAAAAAGGACTTTACAATTTACTTATACACACATTCATGTTTTTAAGTGTGTGTGTGTGTGTGTGTGTGTGTGTGTGTGTGTGTGTGTGTGTGTGTGTGTGTGTGTCTCTATCAGTTACACATACATGTCAGTACATACACACAACAAGTAAGTCACATCATACTACATTGTCTCTGACGCTCGTCGGATGTTTTATTTTTATTTTTTATTTTTTATTTAACCAGGTAGGCTAGTTGAGAACACCTTTATTTAACCAGGTAGGCTAGTTGAGAACACCTTTATTTAACCAGGTAGGCTAGTTGAGAACACCTTTATTTAACCAGGTAGGCTAGTTGAGAACACCTTTATTTAACCAGGTAGGCTAGTTGAGAACAAGTTCTCATTTACAACTGCGACCTGGCCAAGATAAAGCATAGCATGTGAACAGACAACAACACAGAGTTAGTTACACATGGAGTAAACAATTAACAAGTCAATAACACAGTAGAAAAAAAGAAAAAAAGAGTCTATATACATTGTGTGCAAAAGGCATGAGGAGGTAGGCAAATAATTACAATTTTGCAGATTAACACTGGAGTGATAAATGATCAGATGGTTATGTACAGGTAGAGATATTGGTGTGCAAAAGAGCAGAAAAATAAATAAATAAAAACAGTATGGGGATGAGGTAGGTGAAAATGGGTGGGCTATTTACCAATAGACTATGTACAGCTGCAGCGATCGGTTAGCTGCTCAGATAGCAGATGTTTGAAGTTGGTGAGGGAGATAAAAGTCTCCAACTTCAGCAATTTTTGCAATTCGTTCCAGTCACAGGCAGCAGAGAACTGGAAGGAAAGGCGGCCAAATGAGGTGTTGGCTTTAGGGATGATCAGTGAGATACACTTGCTGGAGCGCGTGCTATGGGTGGGTGTTGCCATCGTGACCAGTGAACTGAGATAAGGCGGAGCTTTACTTAGCATGTACTTATAGATGACCTGGAGCCAGTGGGTCTGGCGACGAATATGTAGCGAGGGCCAGCCGACTAGAGCATACAGGTTGCAGTGGTGGGTGGTATAAGGTGCTTTAGTAACAAAACAGATGGCACTGTGATAAACTGCATCCAGTTTGCTGAGTAGAGTATTGGAAGCTATTTTGTAGATGACATCGCCAAAGTCGAGGATCGGTAGGATAGTCAGTTTTACTAGGGTAAGTTTGGCGGCGTGAGTGAAGGAGGCTTTGTTGCGGAATAGAAAGCCGACTCTAGATTTGATTTTAGATTGGAGATGTTTGATATGAGTCTGGAAGGAGAGTTTACAGTCAAGCCAGACACCTAGGTACTTATAGATGTCCACATATTCTAGGTCGGAACCATCCAGGGTGGTGATGCTAGTCGGGCGTGCGGGTGCAGGCAGCGAACGGTTGAAAAGCATGCATTTGGTTTTACTAGCGTTTAAGAGCAGTTGGAGGCCACGGAAGGAGTGTTGTATGGCATTGAAGCTCATTTGGAGGTTAGATAGCACAGTGTCCAAGGAAGGGCCAGAAGTATACAGAATGGTGTCGTCTGCGTAGAGGTGGATCAGGGAATCGCCCGCAGCAAGAGCAACATCATTGATATATACAGAGAAAAGAGTCAGCCCGAGAATTGAACCCTGTGGCACCCCCATGGAGACTGCCAGAGGACCGGACAACATGCCCTCCGATTTGACACACTGAACTCTGTCTGCAAAGTAGTTGGTGAACCAGGCAAGGCAGTCATTAGAAAAACCGAGGCTACTGAGTCTGCCGATGTGGCAGGGCTTGCAAACTATTAAAGACTACAAAGGGAAGAACAGCCGAGAGCTGCCTAGTGACACGAGCTAAACTACTTCTATGCTCGCTTTGAGGCAAATAACACTGAAACATGCATGAGAGCACTAGATGTTCCGGACGACTGTGTGATCACTCTTTGCCGCCAATGTGAGTAAGACCTTTAAACAGGTCAACATTCACAAGGCCGCAGGGCCAGATGGTTTATCAGGACGTGTATTCCGAGCATGCACTGACCAAATGGCAAGTGTCTTCACTGACATTTTCAATCTCTCCCTGTCTGAGTCTGTAATACCAACATGTTTCAAGCAGACCACCATAGTCTCTGTGCCTAAGAACACTAAGGTATCCTGCCTAAATGACTACCGATCCGTAGCACTCACGTCTGTATCCATGAAGTGCTTTTGAAAGGGTGGTCATGATTCACATCAACACAATTATCGCAGAAACTTAAGACCCACACCAATTTGCATACCGTCCAAACAGATCCACAGATGATGCAATCTCTATTGCACTCCATACTGCCCTTTCACACTTGGACAAAAGGAACACTTCCAGGCGAAGTCGGAAGTTTAAATACACTTAAGTTGGAGTCATTTACACTTGTTTTTCAACCACTTCACGAATTTCTTGTTAACAAACTATAGTTTTGGCAAGTCGATTAGGACATCTACTTTGTGCATGACACAAGTCATTTTCCCAACAATTGCTTACAGACAGACTATTTCACTTATAATTCACTGTATCACAATTCCAGTGGGTCAGAGGTTAACATGCACTAAGTTGACTGTGCCTTTAAACAGCTTGCAAAATTCCAGAAAATGATGTCATGGCTTTAGATGCTTCTGATAGGCTAATTGACATCATTAGAATCAATTGGAGGTGTACCTGTGGATGTATTTCAAGGTCTACCTTCAAACTTAGTGCCTCTTTGCTTGACATCATGGGAAAATCAAAAGAAATCAGCCAAGACCTCTGACAAAAAAAATGTAGACCTCCACAAGTCTGGTTCATCCTTGGGAGCGAATTCCAAGGTATGTTAAGGGATTTTTTTTTATCAATAATGACTAATTATGTATACATTTCAATCAGGACTGACTAATCAAAATACTATTATATTACTGTATAGATGTATGAATTTTATTTTAATCCTAGTACTGAATATAATGCTTGTAATTATAATCAAGAATTAGAACAATGACTGTCTGTTCCTTGGTAGAAACTAATGAACTTATCGTCAGACTGGCTAGAATGCTTTTCTACACAGGAAGACCTTGGCCTGGTCAGAAATTATCTATACTAGTGGGGGGTCGATGAAGGAAGGCTTGAGAACTATACTGCCATTGTACCGGAGTGGAGGAGGGACGGGACAGTTTGAAACCTAATGATGTCATTTTCAGTTTATAACCTGTTGTAAATCGTATATGTTCAGTACTCTCGAGAATAAACGCTAGTGCTTGATTTTGAGACTGGTCTCCACCCATTTTATGCAAATACGTTTCTTAAAAATCCTTAGAAATGGGCTGAGTGTATTAATTGAATTGGGTAATAAACATATAGGAAATTAATTATTCTAGCAAGGTACCACGTTCATCTGTAAAAACAGTAGTACGCAAGTATAAACACTATGGGACCACGCAGCCGTCATACCGCTCAGGAAGGAGAGGCTTTCTGTGTCCTAGAGATGAACGTACTTTGGTGCGAAAAGTGCAAATCAATCCCAGAACAACAGCAAAGGACCTTGTGAAGATGCTGGAGGAAACAGGTACAACAATATCTATATCCACAGTAAAACAAGTCCTATATCGATACAACCTGAAAGGTCACTCAGCAAGGAAGAAGCCACTGCTCCAAAA
Organism: Oncorhynchus clarkii lewisi; assembly: GCF_045791955.1. Lineage (NCBI taxonomy): Eukaryota > Metazoa > Chordata > Actinopteri > Salmoniformes > Salmonidae > Oncorhynchus > Oncorhynchus clarkii. The sequence continues at coordinate 36,056,303 of NC_092175.1, read as the reverse complement.
CCACCATAAAAAAGCCAGACTACGGTTTGTAACTACACATGGGGACAAAGATCATACACCCCCCCCCCCCCCCCCCCCCCCCCCCCCCCTGGTATTATGAAACAGAAATGGAACTGTTTGGCCATAATGACCATCGTTATATTTGGAGGAAAAGGGGGAGGCTTGCAAGGTGAAGAACACCCTCCCAACCGAGAAGCACATGGTACTTCGAAATGGACAATGACACCAAGCATACTTCCAAAGTTGTGGCAAAATTGCTTAAGGACAACAAAGTCAAGGTATTGGAGTGGTTAATCACAAAGCCCTGACCTCAATCCCATAGAAAATTTGTGGGCAGAACTGAAAAAGTGTGTGAGAGCAAGGAGGCCTACCAACCTGCCTCAGTTACACAAGCTCAGTCAGGAGGAATGGGCCAAAATTCACCCGACTTATTGTGGGAAGCTTGTGGAATGCTACCCGAAACGTTTGACCCAAGTTAAACAATTTAAAGGAAATGCTACCAAATACTAATTGAGTGTATGTAAACTTCTGACCCACTGGGAATGTGATGAAAGAAATAAAAGCTGAAATAAATCACTCTCTACTATTATTCTGACATTTCACATTATTAAAATAAAGTGTTGATCCTAACTGACCTAAGAAAGGGAATTTTTACTAGGATTAAATGTCAGGAATTGTGAAAAACTGAGTTTAAAAGTATTTGGCTAAGGTGTATGTAAACTTCCGACTTCAACTGTATGTGAGAATGCTATTCATTGACTACAGCTCAGCTTTCCACACCATAGTGCCCTTAAAGCTCACCACTAAGCTAAGGACAAAACGCCTCCCTCTGCAACTGGATCCTGGACTTCCTGATGGGCCACCCCCAGGTGGAAAGGGTAGATAACAACACATCTGCCCAACTGATCCTTAACACAGGGGCCCCTCAGGGGTGCGTGCTCAGTCCCCTCATGTACTCCCTATTCACTCATGACTGCACGGACATGCACAACTCCAACACCATCATTTTGCAGACGACACAACAGTGGTAGGCCTGATCACCAACAACGACGAGACAGCATATAGGGAGGAGGTCATAGACCTGCATGTGTGGTGCCAGGACAACAACCTCTCCCTCAGCATGATCAAGACTAAGGAGATGATTGTGGACTACAGGAAAAAGAGGACCGAGCACACCCGTTCTCATCGACGGGGCTGTAGTGATCCAATACATCACCGGGGCCAAGCTTCCTGCCGTCCAAGACCTCTATACCAGGCGGTGTCAGAGGAAGCGGTACCGGAGCGCCAAGTCTAGGTCCAAGAGGCTTCTACCCCCAAGCCATAAGACTACTGAACACCTAATCAAATGGTTACCAAGACTACTTGCATTGCTCCCCCCCCCCCTTTACGCTGCTGCTACTCTGTTATTATCTATGCATAAGTCACTTTAATACCCACATGTATATATTACCTCGACTAACCAGTGTCCCCATACATTGACTCTGTACTGGTACCCCCTGTATATAGCCTCCACATTGACTCTGTACTGGTACCTCCTGTATATAGCCTCCACATTGACTCTGTACTGGTACCCCCTGTATATAGCCTCCACATTGACTCTGTACTGGTACCCCCTGTATATAGCCTGCACATTGACTCTGTACTGGTGCCCCCTGTATATAGCCTCCACATTGACTCTGTACTGGTACCCACTGTATAAAGCCTCCACATTGACTCTGTACTGGTACCCCCTGTATATAGACCCGCACATTGACTCTGTACTGGTACCCCCTGTATATAGATCCGCACATTGACACTGTACTGGTACCCCCTGCATATAGACCCGCACATTGACTCTGTACTGGTACCCCATGTATATAGCCTCCACATTGACTCTGTACTGGTACCCCCTGTATATAGACCCGCACATTGACTCTGTACTGGTACCCCCTGTATATAGCCTCCACATTGACTCTGTACTGGTACCCCCTGTATATAGCCTCCACATTGACTCTGTACTGGTACCCCCTGTATATAGCCTCCACATTGACTCTGTACTGGTACCCCCTGTATATATCCTGCACATTGACTCTGTGCTGGTACCCCCTGTATATAGCCTCCACATTAACTCTGTACGGGTACATACGGGTACATACGGGTATATAGCCTGCACATTGACTCTGTACTGGTACCGCCTGTATATAGCCTGCACATTGACTCTGTACTGGTACCCCCTGTATATAGCCTGCACATTGACTCTGTACTGGTACCCCCTGTATATAGCCTCCACATTGACTCTGTACTGGTACCCCCTGTATATAGACCCGCACATTGACTCTGTACTGGTACCCCCTGTATATAGCCTCCACATTGACTCTGTACTGGTACCCCCTGTATAAAGACTCCACATTGACTCTGTACTGGTACCCCCTGTATATAGATCCGCACATTGACACTGTACTGGTACCCCCTGTATATAGCCTCCACATTGACTCTGTACTGGTACCCCCTGTATATAGCCTCTACATTGACTCTGTACTGGTACCCCCTGTATATAGCCTCCACATTGACTCTGTACTGGTACCCCCTGTATATAGCCTCTACATTGACTCTGTACTGGTACCCCCTGCATATAGACCCGCACATTGACTCTGTACTGGTACCCCATGTATATAGCCTCCACATTGACTCTGTACTGGTACCCCCTGTATATAGACCCGCACATTGACTCTGTACTGGTACCCCCTGTATATAGCCTCCACATTGACTCTGTACTGGTACCCCCTGTATATAGCCTCCACATTGACTCTGTACTGGTACCCCCTGTATATAGCCTCCACATTGACTCTGTACTGGTACCCCCTGTATATATCCTGCACATTGACTCTGTGCTGGTACCCCCTGTATATAGCCTCCACATTAACTCTGTACGGGTACCCCCTGTATATAGCCTGCACATTGACTCTGTACTGGTACCCCCTGTATATAGCCTGCACATTGACTCTGTACTGGTACCCCCTGTACATAGCCTGCACATTGACTCTGTACTGGTACCCCCTGTATATAGCCTCCACATTGACTCTGTACTGGTACCCCCTGTATATAGCCTGCACATTGACTCTGTACTGGTACCCCCTGTATATAGCCTGCACATTGACTCTGTACTGGTACCCCCTGTATATAGCCTCCACATTGACTCTGTACTGGTACCCCCTGTATATAGCCTGCACATTGACTCTGTACTGGTACCCCCTGTACATAGCCTGCACATTGACTCTGTACTGGTACCCCCTGTATATAGCCTCCACATTGACTCTGTACTGGTACCCCCTGTATATAGCCTGCACATTGACTCTGTACTGGTACCCCCTGTATATAGCCTGCACATTGACTCTGTACTGGTACCCCCTGTATATAGCCTCCACATTGACTCTGTACTGGTACCCCCTGTATATAGCCTGCACATTGACTCTGTACTGGTACCGCCTGTATATAGCCTGCACATTGACTCTGTACTGGTACCCCCTGTATATAGCCTGCACATTGACTCTGTACTGGTACCCCCTGTATATAGCCTCTACATTGACTCTGTACTGGTACCGCCTGTATATAGCCTCCACATTGTCTCTGTACTGGTACCCCCTGTATATAGCCTCCACATTGACTCTGTACTGGTACCCCTTGCATATAGACCCGCACATTGACTCTGTACTGGTACCCCCTGTATATAGCCTCCACATTGACTCTCTACTGGTACCCCCTGTATATAGCCTCCACATTGACTCTGTACTGGTACCCCCTGTATATAGCCTCCACATTGACTCTGTACTGGTACCCCCTGTATATAGCCTCCACATTGACTCTGTACTGGTACCCCCTGTATATAGCCTCCACATTGACTCTGTACTGGTACCCCCTGTATATAGCCTCCACATTGACTCTGTACTGGTACCCCCTGTATATAGCCTGGCTATTGTTATTTTACTGCTGCTCTTTAATTATTTGTTACTTTAGTTCTTCTTTTTTTGTATTTTTCTTAACTGCATTGTTGTTTCAGGGCTTGTGAGTAAGCATTTCACTGTTGTATTCGGCGCATGTGACATACAGTTTGATTTGACACGGGGAGAGGCGTTGTGGCGTGAGGTGTTGCTTTATTTGTTTTTTGGAACCAGGTTTGCTGTTCACTTGCGCTATATTAGATGTAAGGCAGTTTCATGCACTAATGACTCTGGATAATACTGTACGTTTCCTTGAATTTGTTCTGAATCTGGGGACTGTGAAAACACCCCTGGTGTCATGTCTGGTGGGGTAAGTGTGTTTGTCAGTGCTGCGTGTAAGTTAACTATGCAAACAATTTAGAATTTCCAACACATGAATGTTTCTTATAAAAACAAGAAGGGATGCAGTCAGTCTTTCCTCAACTCTCAGCCAAAAGAGACTGGCAGCATAGAGTTAATATTAGCCCTCTGATTACAATGAAGTGCAAGATGTGTGGCTCTGGCCAATGCAGACACCATATTGACATGCAGCGCCTTTAACAGGCAGCGTGCAGTACGATGTATTAATCAGCTAATTGACAGGTGTAGGACTACAGAAAGATAAATGACCAACTTTCCTCTAGTGTGGATGCTCACCAACATTTTATAGTTCCGTGGCAAGCCTACGTATCACTATAGTTATTGGCTTTGGATGTGCCCACAGCAACATTAAAAAATTAGGTGGATAGGACAGACACTTGGAAGCAAACTTCCTTTGATTTTTTTGACTGTTTTTCCATGCATGAATCTGTTATTCAATTAATTTCTATGGGCTAATAGCAGTCAGGCCAAATATAATGTTTAATTGAATTATATATTTTTTATATACCTAAAGGGGTTCTCAAATTATAAATCAAATAGCTAAATATTATCCTTGGTCAGTGTTAACATAAGAAAATAAAACATTCTTGGCCTAAACAAAACATAGGCAAAAATGCAGTTAATGTAAAATAATGTGCTTGTTCTTTTTATTTATTTATTTATCAAAACTATGAAATGACACACAAAGAATCATGTAGTAACCAAAAAAGTGTTAAACAAATCAAAACATATTTGAGATTCTTCAATGTAGCCACTGGGTTTACTTGATAGCTACCTACACAAATAGCTAGCTAGAACAAAGTGTTAATAAGATAAATTCATTTAAAAAGGATTAAAAGCAATACAAATAAGTTATCCAGTAGGCCATCGTAGTCCGAAACATCAATCTTTTAAACTTGTCTAAAACTTTGCCTTGATGACAGCTTTGCACACTCTTGGTATTATCTCAACCTGTATCTATGTAGTGACTGGGTGTATTGATACAGCATACAAAGTATAATTAACTTCACCATGCTCAAAGGGATATTCAATGTCTGCGTTTTTATTTTGACCCATCTACCAATAGGTTCTCTTCTTTGCGAGGCATTGGAAAACCTCCCTGGTATTTTTGGTTGAATCTGTGTTTGAAATTCTCTGCTCGACTGATGAACCTTACAGATAGTTGTACTGTATGTGTGGAGTACAGAGATGAGGTAGTTATTTAAACATATTGTTAAACACTATTGTGACTTGTTAAGCACATTTTTTTTCTTCTCCTGAACTTATTTAGGCTTGCCATAACAAAGGGGTTGAATGCTTATTGACACAAGACATTTCAGCTTTTCATTTTTAATAATATATTTTAAAAAACAACATAATTCCACTTTGACATTATGGGGTATTGTGTGTAGGCTAGTGACAAACACATCTGAATGTAATCCATTTTAAATTCAGGCTGTAACATGTGGAAAAGTAAAGTGGTGTGAATACTTTCTGAAGGCACTAAGTTGAAAACATCATTTAAAAGCACTGTTTGTAACGTGTTCCACATTATTCTTTTTAGCTAAGATGTCCAAATAATAACTTACAGTATAGTTGAACATATGAGAGAATTTGCACAAACACATCATTTTAAGTAGGATTAAATGTCAGGAATTGTGAAAAACTGTGTTTAAATGTATTTGACTAAGGTGTATGTAAACTTCCGACTTCAACTGTAGGTCTAATATCATCATGGTTTGACACATCTCATTGAAAAAAATAAATAATAATCTAACCAAACATTGTACCAGACCTGCCTATTTACACTGCATCAATTGTTTGCAATTGCAAATTGAACCCGCACAGGATATTTAATAACATTTATATTTACTAGCATTAATTGTCTCCCCATGCCCTATATGAACTTGTCCATTCCCTTTGTGATTATTCTGAAAGCCATCGTAGTCCGAAACATCAATCTTTTAAACTTGTCTAATAAAACTACACATTTAATGGTGAGTGAGCGTTGCACCTCTTCCTGTCTAACATTAATTGAGAAAATACTTAACTTCACTTGCAATATTCACAGAGGCAGTGTTTTTGAGACCCTACTTTAGTTCATCCATCCGTTGACATTTCTCTCTGCATTAAATGACAATAACTTCTAAAGGTAATGTTGTGTCCCTGAATCCCATTGTTTTCACATCTCCTCCTTCCATACTCAGACATTCCTGCACTCTCTATTCTCCTTTCAAATCAAATGTATTTATAAATCCCCTTTTACATCAGCAGATGTCAAAGTGTCAGCCAGTCAACCAGCCAATCAGTCAGACATTCAGTCAACCATCCAGTTAACAAGTCAGTCAGTCAGTCAGCCAGTCAACCATAGTCAGCCAGCTAGTCAGACAGCGAGTCAGTCAACCAGGTAGCCAGTCAGTCAACCATCCAGTCAACAAGTCAGACAGCTAGTCAGTCAGTCAACTTGTCGGTCAGCCAGTTAGTCAGCCAGTGGGTGAGTCAGTGAGCCAGTCAGTCAGCCAGAGAGTCAGTCATCTTACCAGTCAGCCAATCAGTCAGGTAGTTGTCTCTTTACTTCCTGCAGTTCATGGTTGCCAGCTAGAGTAAAGCTAAACATGATAGCAGACCGACAGCAGAGATGAAGCTTCCTGCACCTGACCATAACCAGGTCACTTTTTGTGTTCCCAAGGTCTCCAATATGCCTGAAATAACGCAGAAAGATCCAATGTGCTCATCTCTTCAATCCAGGCACATAAATGGTGTTTGTATAGAGAAATATGAACAAGAAGGATCAGATTTCCCATCTGAATAATGATTTATTCAAAGTTTGGAACTGTTGTCAGTTGATATGTAGTGACATCATGCCGTTTCTAGGGACAACAAGCTCACTAAACGGAAACAGAGGAAACAGATGGGACAGGACCAATGAAAGGGGAAAAGATCCAACAAACTTTAATTGGTAAAACCTCAATGGCATCCAGAGAGACAGAGCGTGACAGAGCGAGACAGAGCGAGAGAGAGAGAACAATGTAAATTGAGATATTGTGTAAGTAATAAAAACATGTTGGTAAGGAAACAGTTGGAGAAATTAATAACAACAAGCAGATTTTTTTGATGCCCTCAATATCATTTTTAGTCCGCCCCTGACGACACAGTTGAATGATATGTCACTGTTCAGTGTTTGAAAATCAAAGACCTTTAAATAACAAATATTAAATATACAGCATCTGTGGAAATATATTCAACCTCAAATGAAAAATGCTTGATATTACCTGCCAACTGTTCTTCTTTGTGCCAAAGAAATGACCCAACCAGCTCTGCCATGTTACAGCATATTCTGACAACATATGGTATCAGTTGTTTGATCAAATCAAACATTTCGGTGTGGATAAAGCCCGTATATCCCCTAAGACATACATATTCTTCACAAATAATATATATGCAAAGTCATACGACAAATGTAATATAAAAGGTCCTTATATTGTGCTTTACCAAATGTGGCTTTTGCAGTAGCATGACATTATCTTATGAATGATTTCTGAAGCCTCCATAGGCTTTACAAAGGGTTTACGAAGCCTCCATAGGCTTTACAAAGGGTTTATGGAGGCTTCATAAGCCTCAACATTTCCTTCCGTCTATCCATTCTGTCTTCTCCCTCTCAATCCAACCCTTTGTTTGGATGAAGAGAGAGGCTTTCACATAATTATTTTATGAGCTCCAATATAATACGATGAAGCTAAGAAATTTGAGCTGGGTCCCGTATTCTCCTTTTCCTTCTATGCTTGACTTCATCAGAAAATGAAAGGTTTATCCAAAGCGTAATTTAATCACCTAGTCAGTACACTAGCCAACCAAGAGCCCACTCCACAACTACCCAACAGCTAATGCAATGCACTAGACTCCTATAGCTAGAATGCTGGCACCCCATGACTCTAGGTACAGTGGGGCAAAAAAGTATTTAGTCAGCCACCATCTCCCACTTAAAAAGATGAGAGAGGCCTGTAATTTGCTGGGCAACACGGACTTTCAACTCCCTCCAAAGATTTTCTATGGGGTTGAGATCTGGAGACTGGCTAGGCCACTCCAGGACCTTGAAATGCTTCTTACAAAGCCACTTCTTCGTTGCCCGGGCGGTGTGTTTGGGATCATTGTCATGCTGAAAGACCCAGCCACGTTTCATCTTTAATGCCCTTGCTGATGGAAGGAGGTTTTCACTCAAAATCTCACGATACATGGCTCCATTCATTCTTTCCTTTACACGGATCAGTCGTCCCTTTGCAGAAAAACAGCCCCAAAGCATGATGTTTCCACCCCTATGCTTCAGAGTAGGTATGGTGTTCTATGGATGCAACTCAGCATTCTTTGTCCTCCAAACACGACGAGTTGAGTTTTTACCAAAAAGTTATATTTTGGTTTCATCTGACCATATGACATTCTCCCAATATTCTTCTGGATCATCCAAATGCTCTCTAGCAAACTTCAGACGGGCCTGGACATGTACTGGCTTAAGCAAGGGGACACGTCTGGTACTGCAGGATTTGAGTCCCTGGCGGCGTAGTGTGTTACTGATGGTAGCCTTTGTTACTTTGGTCCCAGCTCTCTGCAGGTCATTCACTAGGTCCCCCCGTGTGGTTCTGGGATTTTTGCTCACCGTTCTTGTGATCATTTTGACCCCACGGGGTGAGATCTTGCGTGGAGCCCCAGATCGAGGAAGATTATCAGTGGTCTTGTATGTCTTCCATTTCCTAATAATTGCTCCCACAGTTGATTTCTTCAAACCAAGCTACTTACATATTGCAGATTCAGTCTTCCCAGCCTGGTGCAGGTCTACAATTTTGTTTCTGGTGTCTTTTGACAGCTCTTTGGTCTTGGCCATAGTGGAGTTTGGAGTGTGACTGTTTGAGGTTGTGGACAGGTGTCTTTTATACTGATAACAAGTTCAAACAGGTGTCATTAATACAGGTAACGAGTGGAGGACAGAGGATCCTCTAAAAGAAGAAGGTCTGTGAGAGCCAGAAATCTTGCTTGTTTGTAGGTGATCAAATACTTGTTTTCCACCATAATTTGCAAATAAATAGTTTGCATATGAAGGTATGTCAATTGGTATGTTATGCTGAACGTATTTACCATCCCCCTTCCTTACCTCTTCAATGAATATCCCTTAGGCCTCTACATTATGGACAATGTGTGTGTATGAAAACCATTATCAAAACAGTTTTTTTCATTCACATTTACCACAAAAACCAAGGTATGAATATTGTTGGGTGCATGTTTTGTTAATCATCTGTATAATTAAAAGTTTTATTTATTTATCGACTTCACCCTCCCTTGTACCTCTGATGAAAATAACAAGAAGCCTGTTAGATCACCATGCACTGCAAAATTATTATGGCGATGGATACGGAGAACATTAACATCAACAGGCCAGAGGATATACCCATTATACTTGGGGCTCTGCTGGGAGTTTACCTCATATTTGGATTTTTTAAATTCTGCTCTGCCACTAAAATCATAATAAACCTCTGACAACTAAAATATTTTGTTATTGTTGTTATCGTTATGTGTATTATTATTACTAATGGCGGGGGGGGGGGGGGGGGGGGGTAGTTAAGAAATGTACCCCAAAAGATTCTTCAGGGATCCATTAAAAGGGGTTCTTTGAAGAACCCTTTTAAATGGCTATTCAAAGAACATATAGGGGTTCCCACACAGTTTTAATTAGAAAAACTCCTACAGGATACTCCAGGAACCATTTTATTTTTAGAGTGCAGATGGGTTCTACCTGAGAAAACATGACCCATCAAATGAGGACTGACAAATCTGTCATGTCTGTGTTATTTCAAGGTCTCATAACACCACAAAATAATGCAGGGAAAAGGCTGCTTTTTTTGTCTCAGCACATTCATTTTTAATTGACAGAATGCTCCACCAGAGTGCCAGAGGGTGTTTGTTTGTCTGTTTTTGTGAGTTGAATCAGCCACCAGTGAGATACAGTACACAGTCAGTCAGCCTTAGTTTCAGCCAAAGCATGTATGATAATTGTGCATAGACTCTGTGCTGTCCTCAGAGGCCGGTAATCTCAGAGTGCGAATTACGAGGGGGCTCAGGGGGGTCTCAGACCCTCTGAATGAGAAATGAGTCCCCCTAAAATGCAAAAGATTGCTAAGTTAACACCATTTTCCTATTTGTTAAAAATGCCATTTGCACTGCTACAGTGGTAAATCTGAAAATAAAAGCTTATTCCAAATTAAACTAACCCCCTCACACACACACACCTCTGTGTCATGGTTTAAACCATGTTTTCCATGTAGCTACACTTATCATCCCAGGACAGTCCCGTATCTCAGCCCCTTTTCAGGTGTCCCAACTTTTGTTTCTACAAAAAAGTCATTTTGTCAGCAAGACGGACCAATTAATTCAGGCTACAAGAGTGCAGACCCAATGACAATCATTACACTTGTTGATGTTTTATAACATATGTCTCTTTCTATTCATCAAATGGCATGCTGGAATTTGGATGCTGTATTATTTTGGAGTGGGGGAACATGCACAGGTAGCCTACTTTTATAAGTGATTTTGTTTGATAATAAGATGAAAACATCACGACTGGTTGTATCGTTAAATTATGTCTTTATGTGGGTGCGCGTACACATATAGGAGGTAGCTAAAAACTAAAATAGAGACCCCCAAATGTCACGTTATAATTCACACTCTGGGAAAGCTAGTTGTGATCCAAGAGCCCATTCCACAACACTCCCACTGAATCACAGCTCCCTCCGCTCTCTCAATGATAGAAATCCTTCTCTCTTTACCAGGAAACTGTGGAGTGGGAGGCTGGCTTGCCTTGCTGTGGGCACCAGCCAGGTTGATCAAATCTACTTTGAGAGAAGAGGACGGGTACACACTGCACTCTACCTTTTGAAGGTTTCGGTTTCCAGGAAAAATAGACTGTACCAAGAGACTGATTTCATCTCCACCAGAGAGGTTAAGGGTTAGACTCAACTTTCAAAACTAATTTCTTGAGAGAACAGGAGCTGAGCTTGTTTTTCCCTTTCCATTTTATGCTATTTGTTATCGTTAACCTTTGATATTGTTGACCTATTCTACTCTCTTGCAAACAACATAAAAACACTACATCTTGGCACCTGATTAGGTTGCACTGGATGGACTAATTTTATGTAAAATCCTGCCTACTGTAGGTAGGCAGTTGAAAGGGGGCATAGTGACTCACCGTTATGCAACACATTTTCATTTGGAAATATAAAATGCTTGTGTAGGCTTTATGATAATAATAAATGTCCCCAACAAAAGTGTTACCGTATACGCCAATGGAGCACTTTGCTAGCTAATCTGCCTGTAAGGAGCCTTACCTGGGGAAGCATCCTGATTGATCAGCCTCTGAGGCTGAAATTGAATCTGATCGGCCTGTCAGGGATGGGCAGGTTTCCATTGACCAAGGTTTATTAAAAAAAGCAACATAAAATAAAATCATTGCGGCGTGTGTAATGGAAATGGTACATTTTTATCTCTGTGGTGGATTTTACAGAAGTCCAGAGAGGACATATGAATAAATAAAAAATCCCTTGTTGTCTTGTTAGGTAGATAGCTAGCTTGTTACAGTGGCTTGCGAAAGTATTCACCCCCTTGTCATTTTTCCTATTTTGTTGCCTTACAATCGGGAATTAAAATAGATTTTGGGGGGGTTGTATCATTTGATTTACACAACATGCCTACCACTTTGAAGATACAAAATATTTTGGGGTGTGAAACAAACAACAAATAAGACAAAAAACAGAAAACTTTAGCGTGCATAGCTATTCATCCCCTCAAAGTCAATTATTTGTAGAGTCACCTTTTGCAATAATTACAGCTGCAAGTCTCTTGGGGTATGTCTCTATGAGCTTGGCACATCTAGCCATTGGGATTTTTGCCCATTCTTCAAGGCAAAACTGCTCCAACTCCTTCAAGTTGGATGGGTTTCGCTGGTGTGCAGCAATCTTTAAGTCATACCACAGATTCTCAGTTGGATTGAGGTCTGGGCTTTGACTAGGCAATTCCAAGACAATTAAATGTTGCCCTGTATTTAGCGCCATCAATCATTCCTTCAATTCTGACCAGTTTCCCAGTCCCTGGTGATGAAAAACATCCCCACTGTCACACCCTGACCATAGTTTGCTTTGTATGTTTCTATGTTTTGGTTGGTCAGGGTGTGATCTGAGTGGGCATTCTATGTTGGATGTCTTGTTTGTCTATTTCTATGTCTGGCCTGATATGGTTCTCAATCAGAGGCAGGTGTTAGTCATTGTCTCAGATTGGGAACCATATTTAGGTAGCCTGGGTTTCACTGTGTGTTTGTGGGTGATTGTTCCTGTGTCTGTGTTTTGCACCAGATAGGACTGGTTTAGGTTTTTGCACGTTTGTTGTTTTGTTAGTTTATTCATGTACAGTTTCTTTATTAAAGTACAATGAATAACAACCACGCTGCATTTTGGTCCGCCTCTACTTCACCTAAAGAAAACCGTTACAGAATCACCCACCACAACAGGACCAAGCGGCGTGGTAACGGGCAACAGCAGGAGAGGCAGCAATGTCTGGACTATACTACTTGGGAGGAAATAGACAGGTGGGCGGTCGACCCAGGAGGAGTGCCGGAGCCCGACTGGGATTCGCTGGAGCAGTGCGAAGAGGGGTATAGAAGAATGGAGTTGGAGAAGCAAGCATGGCGGCGCGGTAGGAAGCCCGAGAGTCAGCCCCAAAAATGTATTGGGGGGAGGCACACAGGAAGTGTTAGTGTTAGTTTATTTGTGTACAGTTTATTAAAGTACAATGACTAACAACCACGCTGCATTTTGGTCCGCCTCTACTTCACCTATAAGTACTTCATCTATAAGTACCTAGGTGTCTGGCTAGACTCTAAACTCTCCTTCCAGACCCATATCAAACATCTCCAATCGAAAATCAAATCAAGAGTCGGCTTTCTATTCCGCAACAAAGCCTCCTTCACTCACGCCGCCAAACTTACCCTAGTAAAACTGACTATCCTACCGATCCTCGACTTCGGCGATGTCATCTACAAAATTGCTTCCAACACTCTACTCAGCAAACTGGATGCAGTTTATCACAGTGCCATCCGTTTTGTCACTAAAGCACCTTATACCACCCACCACTGCGACTTGTATGCTCTAATCGGCTGGCCCTCGCTACATATTCGTCGCCAGACCCACTGGCTCCAGCTCATCTACAAGTCCATGCTAGGTAAAGCTCCGCCTTATCTCAGTTCACTGGTTACGATGGCAACACCCATCCGTAGCACGCGCTCCAGCAGGTGTATCTCACTGATCATCCCTAAAGCCAACACCTCATTTGGCCGCCTTTCGTTCCAGTTCTCTGCTGCCTGTGATTGGAACGAATTGCAAAAATCACTGAAGTTGGAGACTTTTATCTCCCTCACCAACTTCAAACATCTGCTATCTGAGCAGCTAACCGATCGTTGCAGCTGTACATAGTCTATTGGTAAATAGCCCACCCATTTTCACCTACCTCATCCCCATACTGTTTTTATTTATTTATTTTTCTGCTCTTTTGCACACCAATATCTCTACCTTTACATAACCATCTGATCATTTATCACTCCAGTGTTAATCTGCATAATTGTAATTATTTGCCTACCTTCTCATGCCTTTTGCACACAATGTATATATAGACTCCCCTTTTTTCTACTGTGTTATTGACTTGTTAATTGTTTACTCCATGTGTAACTCTGTGTTGTCTGTTCACACTGCTATGCCTTATCTTGGCCAGGTCGCAGTTGCAAATGAGAACTTGTTCTCAACTAGCCTACCTGGTTAAATAAAGGTGAAATAAAAAAATAAAAAAAACCTAAAGAAAACCGTTACACCCACAGCATGATGCTGCCACCACCATGGGGATGATGTTCTCGGGGTGATGAGAGGTGTTGGGTTTGCGCCAGACATAGTGTTTTCCTTGATGGCCAAAAAGCTCGATTTTAGTCTCATCTGACCAGAGTACCTTCATCCATATGTTTGGGGAGTCTCCCACATGCCTTTTGGTGAACACCAAACATGTTTGCTTACTTTTTTCTTTAAGCAATGGCTTTTTTCTGGCCATTCTTCTTTAAAGCCCAGCTCTGTGGAGTGTACGGCTTAAAGTGGTCCTATGGACAGATACTGCAATCTCTGCTGTGAAGGTTTGCAGCTCCTTCAGGGTTATCTTTGGTCTCTTTATTGAGACTCTGGTGAATTCCCTCCTTGCCTGGTCTGTGAGTTTTGGTGGGCGGCCCTCTCTTGTCAGGTTTGTTGTGGTGCCATATTCTTTACATTTTTTAATAATGGATTTAATGGTGCTATGTGGTATGTTCATAGTTTCTGATCTTTTTTTATATACAACCCTGATCTGTACTTCTTCAACTTTGTCCCTGACCTGTTTGGAGAGCTCCTTGGTCTTCACGGTGCCACTTGCTTGGTGGGGCCCCTTAATTAGTTGTGTTCCAGACTCTGGGGCCTTTCAAAACAGGTGAATATATACTGAGATCATGTGACAGATCATGTGACACTTAGATTGCACACAGGTTGACTTTAATTAACCAATTATATGACTTCTGAAGGTAATTGCACCAGATCTTATTTTTTTTTAAATATTTGTTATTTATTTCACCTTTATTTAACCAGGTAGGCTAGTTGAGAACAAGTTCTCATTTACAACTGCGACCTGGCCAAGATAAAGCATAGCAGTGTGAACAGACAACACAGAGTTACACATGGAGTAAACAATTAACAAGTCAATAACACAGTAGAAAAAAAATAGATTCTATATACATTGTGCAAAAGGCATGAGGAGGTAGGCGAATAATGACAATTTTGCAGATTAACACTGGAGTGATAAATGATCAAATGGTCATGTACAGGTAGAGATACTGGTGTGCAAAAGAGCAGAAAAGTAAATCAATATAAACAGTATGGGGATGAGGTAGGTAAAATTGAGTGGGCTATTTACCGATGGACTATGTACAGCTGCAGTGATCGGTTAGCTGCTCAGATAGCAGATGTTTGAAGTTGGTGAGGGAGATAAAAGTCTCCAACTTCAGCAATTTTTGCAATTCGTTCCAGTCACAGGCAGCAGAGAACTGGAAGGAAAGGCGGCCAAATGAGGTGTTGGCTTTAGGGATGATCAGTGAGATACACTTGCTGGAGCGCGTGCTATGGGTGGGTGTTGCCATCGTGACCAGTGAACTGAGATAAGGCGGAGCTTTACTTAGCATGTACTTATAGATGACCTGGAGCCAGTGGGTCTGGCGACGAATATGTAGCGAGGGCCAGCCGACTAGAGCATACAGGTCGCAGTGGTGGGTGGTATAAGGTGCTTTAGTAACAAAACGGATGGCACTGTGATAAACTGCATCCAGTTTGCTGAGTAGAGTATTGGAAGTTATTTTGTAGATGACATCGCCGAAGTCGAGGATCGGTAGGATAGTCAGTTTTACTAGGGTAAGTTTGGCGGCGTGAGTGAAGGAGGCTTTGTTCGCAAAGGGGGTGAAAGGGGCTTCATCGCAAAGGGGGTGAATACATATGCACACACCACTTTTACGTTTTTTTGCTTTTTTTAAACAAGTTATTTTTTCATTTCACTTCACCAATTTGGACTATTTTGTGTATGTCCATTACATGAAATCCAAATAAAAATCAATTTAAATTACAGGTTGTAATGCAACAAAATAGGAAAAATGCCAAGAGGGATGAATACTTTTGCAAGGCACTGTATCTTTGCTGGTTGTTAGCTTGCATAACTGATATGTGTATAATTACAAGGGACACATGTTTTGTGGATAATATTACATTTACAGTGGGTGAACTCTGTTGCTGACAGGCTGATCAGATTCAATAGCAGCCCCAGAGACTGATAAATCAGGATACTGCCTTTCAGAATGGATGGCAAGGAATAAGTTAGCCCTAAATCATTCACTAAACCCTAAACCTCAACTACATCTCACAATGAATCATGTGGAAATTGAGCAGGTCGAGCACGACTGGCCCTTAAAAGTACACGGAGAGCTAACATTAATGATATGCATGTCAATCTTTCATGCCTGAAAGTGGAAGAGAGATTGACTTCATCACTACTTGTTTTTATAAGAAGTGTTGACAAGCTGAATGTACCGAGCTGTCTGTTTAAACTACTAGCACACAGCTCAGACACCCATGCATACCCCACAAGACATGCCACCAGAGGTCTCTTCACAATCCCCAAGTCTAGAACAGACTATGGGAGGCGCACAGTACTACATAGAGCCATGCATTGGTGTAAATAACTTAATAAAAAGTACTGATTAAGTACTTTTACTTCACTACATTCCTAAAGAAAATGTTATTTTTACTCCATATATTTTCCGTGACACTCAAAAGTACATTTTGAATGCTTAGCAGGACAGGACAAGGCTCAAATTCACACACTTATAGAGAGAACATCCCTGTTCATCCCTACTGCCTCTGATCTAGCGGACTCACTAAACACAAATGCTTCATTTGTAAATGATGTCTAAGTGTTGGCGTGTGCCCCTGGCTATCCGTAAATTTAAAAAACAAGAAAATGGTGCTGTATGGTTTGCTTAATATAAGGAAGAATTTATACTTTTACTTTTGCTACTTAAGTATGTTTTAGCAATTGCATTTACTTTTGATAATTAAGTATATTTAAAACCTAATACTTTTAGACTTTTACTCAAATAGTATTTTACTGGGTGACTTTGACTTGAGTAATTTTCTATTAATATATCTTTACTTTTACTCATGTATGAAAATTGGGTACTTTTTCCACCACTGGAGCCATGACTCCTTGGATCTCAGATAACTGATGCAAGCAGTAGAATCAGATTTAAAAAACAGGTAAAAATACACCTTATGGAACAACAGGGATTGTGAAGAGACACACACAAAGGTACAGACACACATGCATTGTAATATTGTTGTATGGTGATATTATACATTTTGTAATGTACATTTTGTTTTGTAGATATGCAGTGGTGTAATAATGTTATCTGATGTACTGTTTAATCTTTTGTTTTATATGTAAGTGCTTTAATGTGTTTGGACCCCAGGAAGAGTAGCTGGGAATCTAATGGGAATCCAAAATAAATACAAATACCCCACAATGTCAAAGTGGAATTATGTTTTTCTACATTTTTACTAATTAATAAAAATGAAAAGCTCAAACATCTTGAGTCAATAAGTATTCAACCCCTTTGTCACGGCAAGCCTAAATAAGTTCAGGAGTAAAAATGTGCTTAACATCTCACATAATAAGTTGCATGGACTCAATGTGTGTGCAATAACATTTACATTTTTACCCCTTTTTTTTGTGATATCCAATTGGTAGTGTCGTGTCTTTACTATCATTAAACTGAAGATTAATCTTTGTGAAATAACTCTCTGTAATTATTATTACACGATTAAACTGATTAATCATGTAACTGTAATTAACTAGGAAGTCGGGGCACCAAGGAAAATATTCAGATTACAAAGTTATAATGTTCCTAATATAACTTTTCAGATATTTTTATATCTGATCAATAGTCTTCTGAATTATTTATTTTACCTCACGTTAGTCTCCTTCCAAACATCGTAAATTGTTGGTTATCTGCACGAACCCAGTCTTCATCCATACATCAATTGTCTTAAATTATTTATTTACTAACTAAGTAATTCACAGAAATGCATAAACAAACAGTAGATAGTTACAAGGAAATGATAACGGAGTTTCCCTAGTGGGATAAACCGGCATCGTGGCTTGGTGTACAAAAGGGAAGTGGGGGTCGACTGAGATAAGACAACACACAGTTGATAATTATAACAATTGAAATGCTAATCCTTTGCCCATGAACGCTCACTCATTCGGGAACAGATGCAATCATTATATATATTTACGTTCAGTGTGTCGTCGGGGTGTCTGTTGAAAAGTTTGTTTCTGTTGGAGAGTTTGTCTGCCCTCTCTGGCATTGTTAGAATGGATAGTTCAGAGTGACATTCATTCATGTCGTTATGGATAAATGTTTCGGCGGTTGTTGGTCTTTGCGTTCAATTATACCGAATTCCTAGCTGCAGACTAGTAATTACTATCAAAGACTTGTTCCTATTCTGTCGGTAGTCTAAGAGTTTAACCACGTGGTATGGTTAAAAGATTCAGCCAACTACTCAAACCTTAGCCCTCTCGTTTTCGAGGTAAGCTGGTCTGCAACCTTTGTCCTCTCGTAATTAAGGGAAACATGGTCTGTTGAGAAATTCTCAAAGTGGAGGTTTAATTCGGGAGAGCAGAAAAAGGCTGTCTCATGACGCCAGGTCCGCACTGGGCTCATGAGCGGTCCTCTGATTTAGTTAAACTCAAAAGGGAATTGGAGTTTCCTTCATTAACTTCTTAAGGTATAGGGGGCAGCATTTTCAACTTCCTGCTACTCATGCCAAGAATATAAGATATGCATATTATTAGTATATTTGGATAGAAAACACTCTGAAGTTTCAAAAACTGTTTGAATCATGTTTGTGAGTATAACAGAACTTATGTCGCAGGCAAAACCCAGAGGACTAACCTTTCAGATTTTTTTTTGAGGTCTCTGTCTGTTCAGTGACTTCTCATTGGGAAACGATATTTCTTAGGAACTTGTTTTCAGTTCCTACCGCTTCCACTGGATGTCACCAGTCTTTGAAATTTGGTTGAGGTTATTCCTTTGTGCAATGAAGAAGTACGGCCATCTAGGAACTGCGTAACACTGTTGAGAGTTGTGCAAGACTTGAAAAGTAGCTTGGTTTGTTGTCTTCCTGTATTGAACACAGATAGACCCGTCTTCAATTTGATCGATTATTAAAGTTTAAAAATACCTAAAGTTGTATTACAAAAGTAGTTTGAAATGTTTTGGCAAAGTTTACAGGCAACTTTTGAAATATTTTGTAGTGACTTTGCGCAATTTGGAAGCTGTTTTTTTCTGGATCAAACGCGCCAAATAAATGGACATTTTGGATATATATGGACGGAATTAATCGAACAAAAGGACCAATTGTGATGTTTATGGGACATATTGGAGTGCCAAAAAAAGAAGCTTGTCAAAGGTAAGGCATGTTTTATATTTTATTTCTGCGTTTTGTATAGCGCCTGCAGGGTTGAAATATGCTACTCTCTTTGTTTACTGCTGGTGCTATCATCAGATAATAGCTTCTTATGCTTTCGCCGAAAAGCCGTTTTAAAATCTGACTTGTTGGCTGGATTCACGGGTGTAGCTTTAATTTAGTATCTTACATGTGTGATTTAATGAAAGTTTGATTTTTATATCATTTTATTTGAATTTGCATTTTCCCTGGCTTTTGGCCAAGTGGGACGCAAGCGTCCCCTATACCATAAGAAGTTAAACAGTCCAAAATCACATTACACAATTACACAATTTTACAAACATCTTCACTAATTCATCTTATACAGCAATTAGATGTAAACCTCATATCTGAGGCTATTACAGTGCCTTGCGAAAGTATTAGGCCCCCTTGAACTTTGCGACCTTTTGCCACATTTCAGGCTTCAAACATAAAGATATAAAACTGTATTTTTTTGTGAAGAATCAACAACAAGTGGGACACAATCATGAAGTGGAACGACATTTATTGGATATTTCAAACTTTTTTAACAAATCAAAAACTGAAAAATTGGGCGTGCAAAATTATTCAGCCCCTTTAAAGGCCAGATTTGTGCAATATTGATTGTTGTGCAGCAAACTCTCTCAGAGTGATCATGGGCCTCTTGGCTGCAAGTTCAGTGAGGATCTCTGAATGATCCAATGTTGACCTAAATGACTAATGATGACCTCTGAGACTATAAATACAATCCACCTGTGTGTAATCAATAAAGTTCAAGGGGGCAAAAAAAATACAGTTTTATATCTTTATGTTTGAAGCCTGAAATGTGGCAAGGCACTGTATATAAACAGCGTTATGGTAATGTGGCCGTATTGTCTCCCATGAGTGTCACAAAATGGTACCAAATGGACCAGTTCGTAGCTGGATTCTTCACCTATCTTCTTCACATATACCTTCTCCAGAACATAAATGTTTTCATGGCATTGCAAGTTCCGTGAGGTGGAAGAAATTCCTTTGTTCTCTATGAAAATTCACTCTCTATACTGTGGCCATGAGGAGATCATCTCCTCCAGGAATTTACGACCTCTCTCTGACCACAGCAGCCTGTGTGTAGGAGACAGGGAGAGGGGGACGGGGCTTGTTGTTCCCAAAAAGGGCAACGTCATGACATGATCTTGTTTGTCTTGCAAGTTACAAATCAACATAAAATCATGACCACATTATGTCCTGTTTGTAGATCATCGTTGCAGTCCCCTCTGGTGGTTGAACTTGGTAGGCCTCTCTGAGAGCGGAGCAGTCTACCACAAGAATGGGCAGTTGATGTCCGGTTGGTGAAAGCTGTTGCGGTCCCCTCTAGTGGTTTATCTTGGTAGGTTCCCTGGAAGCTGCAAAGTACCCCAGGAAGGGGGGGTGTCCTGGTTGGTGATCGCCGTTGCGGTCTCCCCCTCTGGTGGTTTACCTTGGTAGGCTCTCTGACAGTGGGGCATGCCGCCACAAGGATAGGCCGTGGGTGTCCGGATTTGGGGTCGCCGTTCCAGACCCGTCGTCTGATCGTCGTCCAGACTGGAAGATCTGGGCAGTAACTTAGGCAGATGTTAACAACGCACGCACACACACTCATGAAATATATACATTCCCCAATGTGCCACAATGCTGCTCTAAGTGATGGTTGTATGGGGACTTTATTTATGGCTCTATCACTTCCGAAGTGTCAAAGGAACTGAACCGAAAAGGAATGAAAGCATTAACAAAAGATATACAAATTATAGTTCTCACACAAATATCATCTAATTGGACTGTATTCTATATACGTCCAATGTTCTTGCAAAATGACTATCATGGCATTGTCTATAATGCCATATCTAGGGTTTTCCTACTTGGTGTGTTGCTTAGGCACTATCCTAAGTTGATAACTATATGATAAGTTTACAGCCGTAAGGCACTAGTTTTGGGCAGTCTACAGGGATGACCTTTGGACTTCTGGGGAAAAAAACTGGTGAGTGCTGTAGAGACAAAGGCCTATAGAAGTAAATGTTCAACTTTACTAAGGCTGGTATTTTACTCCTGAATGGAGGATTCTATTTATTAGTGACATGTGTGTTAACCATTGGAAGAGTGCACTGGAGATTCCCTTCCACGTGTTGCACTCTGAGTGACTCCTATGTCGCTATTGTCAAGGGTAATTTGATTGGTTAGGTCTCTAACCTTCTTACTGATTGTAGCTAGACTGACTGTCGCTGGTATTGGTACTGGTGCTCAAAGTTGCTTATTCACAGAGACAGCTGGCTCGAAATCATGAAAAGAATGGTCAGTCAGGTTGGCTGATGGAATGTGTTGAGGTATCGTAATATCTCCTTGGATCGGATTCTGTCCCAAGAGGTTTCTAAACATATTTTTCCCAAGGGGTGCTTTTGACAGATACCCCTCGTGAATGACTGCATTGCAGCTAGCGTTAGGGGAAGACAGTGTAGAAGGCACTGTGGCCTGTGACCATACCTGGTTGGTTTTCCAATTCATCAATGGGAGTAACCGATCCATTAAGTCTTCTCCAAGTAGCAGGGGTACAGTTTTGAGGCTGGTAACATACACAGGGTGAACGAGCGATACGTCCTTGAAGTGTAGTTTCAGCATGACTCTCAATGTGAGAGGCGAGGTAGTCTGAGGGACCCCTCGAAGAGTAGTGTCGCATCGTCCCACTTCTAACCAACGTTTAGTTGGCTTCAAAGTCCTTTTGAGATCATCGAACAATGTTTGAGAGATGAGTGATATTGTCGCACCCGAATCAATTAGCTCATGACAAGTTAAGCAGTCCTCCAGGACTGTTTCCAGGTATGGCTGTTTAAATTCGTGGTTAGTGGACATATTCCCCACAAAGTGGAGTGGTCGTTCGCAACAATGTGATGTGCCATTTCTATTCAAGGTGGAAGCAGATTGACTTTTCCGATTTTGAGTGGCTTTAACGAAGCGTTTGACCCTTTTCTTTGCAACCTTTGTATCAGAGTCTATAGACAAAGCCCGGGGGCTTGTTCCTTGATCAAGCGGGCCCTGGATAGGGTCTTGAAAGAGAGCGGGAGAAATTTGAACTTTAATGTCCTTGCTATGGGTGTTAATTCCTGCAGACCTGGTGTCCGGTAATTCCTCGTCTAGTCCTTGTGACTTATCTTTTACACTTTTCTCAAATTGTTCTCGCTTTAGTTCTTCCCGTAGTGGAACTTCTGTAGAACATTGGTCTACGTTTTGATCGTCCTTCACCCCTTTGTTACCCTTGTGCTCTGACACTTTTTGTGGGCTGGGTGCAGGAACATAGCGAACAGGTCGATTGTAGCGGTAGTCATGTTGATGGCGACGTACTTTACAGTTATTTAGACCGCGGAGGTTATTGGAATCATGGTTTCGTGGTAGAAACTGTTGTTGTGCGTCATCTCTCAACGCTCCAATACCTGATAATGCACCCTCTGACTGGAGTGAGTGCTGGGCAGTGATTGGGGAAATTACCCTGTGTAGGGTGCTGTCTTTCGGATGGGATATTAAACGGGTGTCCTGACTCTCTGTGGTCACTAAAGATCCCATGGCACTTATCGTAACATTAGGGTGTTAACCCTGGTGTCCTGACTAAATTCCCAATCTGATCCTCATACCATCTGGCCAGCTAATCATCATCTCACGTTTCCAATTGGCTCATTCATCCCCCATTCCCTCCCCTGTAACTATTCCCCAGGTTGTTGCTGTAAATGAGAATGTGTCCTCAGTCAACATACCTGGTAAAATTAGGATGAAATAAAACATTGTAGTTACTCCATAAAACTAACCTAATTGACAGAGTGAAAAGAAGGAAGCCTGAAAAGAAGGAATCCAAATATTCCAAAACATGCATCCTATTTGCAACAAGGCACTAAAGTAATACTGCAAAAAATGGGGCAAAGCAATTCACTTTTTGTCATGAATAAAAAGTGTTTTATTTGGGGCAAATCCAAAACAACACATTACTGAGTACCACTATCAATATTTTGACGCATAGTGGTGGCTGCATCGTGTTATGGGTATTCTTGTAATCGATAAGGACTGGGGAGTTTTTCCAGGATAAAAAAGAAACGGAATGGAGCTACATGCAGTGCCTTCGGAAAGTATTCAGACCCCTTGACTTTTTCCACATTTTGTTACGTTACAGCGTTATTCTGAAATGGATTAAATAAATAAACATTCTCAAAAATCTACACAATACCTCATAATGGCAAAGTGAGAACAGGTTTTCAGAAATAAAAGACAGAAATATCTGATTTAGATAAGTATTCAGACCCTTTGCTATGAGACTTGAAATTGAGCTCAGGTGCATCCTGTTTCCGTTGATCATCCTTGAGCTGTTTCTACAACTTGGAGTCCACCCGTGGTAATTTCAATTGATTGGACATGATTTGGAAAGGCACACACCTGTCTATATAGGGTCCCACAGTTGACAGTGCATGTCAGAGCAAAAACCAAGCCATGAGGTCGAGAGGCACAGATCTGGGGAAGGGTACCAAAACATTTCTGAATTATTGAAGGTCCCCAAGAACACTGTTTGTAACCACCAAGATTCTTCCTAGAACTGTCCACCTGGCCAAACTGAGCAATCGGGGAGAAGGGCCTTGGTCAGGGAGGTGACCAAGAACCCTGACAGAGTCACTCTGACAGAGCTCCAGAGTTCCTCTGTGGAGATGGGAGAACCTTCCAGAAGGACAACTACTTCTGCAGCACTTCACCAATCAGGCCTTAAATGGTAGAGTGGCCAGACGGATGCCACTCCTCAGTAAAAGGCACATGACAGCCCACTTGGAGTTTTCCAAAAAGACACCCAAGACTCTCAGACCATGAGAACAAGATTCTCTGGTCTGAGGAGAACAAGATTCTGTGGTCTGAGGAAACCAAGATTGAACTCTTTGGCCTGAATGCCAAGCATCACGTCTAGAGGAAACCTGGCACCATCCCTACGGTGAATCTAACCCCACCCACTTTGCCAAAACACAGCTACACACCACTAGAGGGATATCTTCAAACCACCAACTTACTACCCTGAGACAAGGCCGAGTATAGCCCACAAAGGTCTCCCCCACGGCACGAACCTAAGGGGGGCGGGTTCTTATTTTCTGGAAGTTTCTTATGACAAAATGTTTTTAGGGTATTACGCAAGGTTGGATTTAGATTTAGTTCCTCAGTTAGGTGGTTCATCGATTTTCGTACTCTTGGGTAGGTGGAGGGAGTCTGGAAGGGCATCAAAGAATCTTTGGGTTGCCCGAGAATTTATAGCACAGCATTTGATGATCCTAGTTGGGGTCTTAACAGATTATATGTTGTGATTGGAAATGGTGGTCCGATAGTCCAGGATTATGAGGAAAAACATTAAGATTTTTTCCACAGGACAAAACTAGGTCCAGAGTATGACTGTGGCAGTGAGTAGGTCTGGAGACATGTTGGATTTAACCCACTGAGTTGATGATGGCTCCGAATGCCTTTTCGATTGGGTGTGTGGACTTTTCCATGTGAATATTAAAGTTACCAAAATGTTTTATATTATCTGCCATGACTACAAGGTCCGATAGGAATTCAGGGAACACAGTGAGAAACGCTGTATATGACCCAGGAGGCCTGTAAACAGTCGCTATAAAAAGTGATTCAGTAGGCTGCATAGATTTCATGACTAGAAGCTCAAAAGACGAAAATGCTGTCTTTTTCTTGTAAATTGAAATTTGCTATCATAAAGGTTAGCATCACCTCCGCCTTTGCGGGATACGTGGGGGATAAATTCACTAGTGTAACTAGGAGGAGAGGCGTCATTTACACAGTAAATTCATCAGGTTGAAGCCGTGTTTCAGTCAGGCCAATCGCATCAAGATTATGATCAGTGATTAGTTAATTTACTATAACTGCCTTGGAAGTGAGGGATCTAACATTAAGTAGCCCTATTTTGAGATGTGAGATATCACAATCTCTTTCAATAATGACAGGAATGGATGAGGTCTTTATTAAAGTGAGATTGCTGGAGCGAACACCGCAATGTTTAGTTTTGCCCATCCTAGATCGAGGCACAGACAGCTATCTCAATGGTGATAGCTGAGCTGACTCCACTGACTGTGCTAGTGGCAGACTCCACTAAGCTGGCAGGCTGGCTAACAGCCTGTTGCCTGGCCTGCACCCTATTTCACTGTGGAGCTAGAGGAGTTAGAGCCCTGTCTATGATCATAGATAAGATGAGAGCACCCCTCCAGCTAGGATGGAGTCCGTCACTCCTCAGCAGGCCAGGCTTGGTCCTGTTTGTGGGTGAGTCCCAGAAAGAGGGCCAATTATCTACAAATTCTATCTTTTGGGAGGGGCAGAAAACAATTTTCTACCAGCGATTGAGTTGTGAGACTGCTGTAGCGCTCATCACTCCCCCTAACTGGGAGGGGGCCAGAGACAATTACTCGATGCCGACACATCTTTCTAGTTGATTTACACAATGAAGCTATGTTGCGTGCGCTTGGTGACCTCTGACTGTTTCATCCTGACATCGTTGATGCCGACGTGGATTACAATATCCCTATACTCTCTACACTCGCCAGTCATCAATGCGTCTAATCCTATTTTTAGACTTTTTTTGTTGTTGTGTCGTGATCATGAGAAAAATAAATTGATCTCGGCATAATTTAGGATTTTTGTCTTCTCTGGACTTCGAACATTCCTTATAAGCGACAAATGATGGAAAATGTGTTTTTCGAAAAGATTAGGATTGCCAAATAATTTTGAAGGTAGCTGGGGAAATGTGATGTCATGGCCCCAGTTGCATTTTTATTTTTTATTTTCTCTGTTCAAAATCCGTAGCCTAATCTCTAGCGTAAACAGAGGGTGACAATTGACATTGAGCTGAGAGCAAAATAACCAGACGGGAAGTTGACAATTACTTATTAATAGACATGAATACATTGTATTTCTATGGTTGCAGTCTTCAAAGATTGAAGTGCATTGAATCAAATTAATCAGATCCAATGATGTCACTATTTTAATTCTAAACGCCTATTGCTTGCAAAATAAAAATGTTAAAATATAAAAAATTATGTTTCTTTGCAGGACAAGGATTGTCCTGACTCAAGAATGCTTGAATTGCTTTTCTAGTTTTACAATCCAATTATTTTAGATCTACATTTATTCCATTCTATCCATGCTGGATTTTGCGGGATACCTGAGACATGAAACAGATAGGTGGGTAGGCATACAGGCTGTCACCAATTTATTAATGCACAATTTGCCATTTTTTGGTTTTATGAAGTGCAGATGTTTTTAAATAGAAACGCATTGTAATGTTGCATCTATTTTTCTAAACAAACTTTCTAAATGTCAACCAAAAATCACTGGCAAGTTAATGGAAACATAGCTAGCTACTGATGCTCAATATTTTTTAAATGCAACTGTAGCTGTTGTATACCTCTGTTGTATACCTCTGTCTATGGCTGAAACATAACCCTGGTTACATTATGGAGATGAGGGCTTTGCATCAAATTATTCTGCAAGCTGTGAAATAATTCCACATTTAAATCATTTTTGCATAAATTATATAATTCCCTCTGATCTATGATTTAATTTCAGAGGGTCATGTGACCTTTCAGAAGCAGAAATTTTTACTTTGACCCAGCCTGACTTAGTTAATACAGAATAGCCTTGCATATTATTGGACTATTAAATTGATAATGAGCCATGTAATGAGTATTGAGATTGAAGTCCGAAAATGTGTGTGTGTGTGTGTGTGTGTGTGTGTATGATGCTACGAGCTTGGCACACCTGTATTTGGGCAGTTTCTCCCATTCTTCTCTGCAGATCCTCTCTGGCTCTATCAGGTTGGATGGGGAGCGTTGTTGCACAGCTATTGTGTGTGTGTGTGTGTGTGTGTGTGTGTGTGTGTGTGTGTGTGTGTGTGTGTGTGTGTGTGTGTGTGTGTGTGTGTGTGTGTGTGTGTGTGTGTGTGTGTGTGTGTGTGTGTGTGTGTGTGCGTGTGTGCATGCAGGCAGGTACGTACGTACAAGCATGCGTGCATACGTGTCTGGTTTGGTTTCTGAAAGCTGTCTATACCTCCAGACTGCTATGTAAGATGGTTTGGTTTCTGAAAGCTGTCTATACCTCCAGACTGCTATGTAAGATGGTTTGGTTTCTGAAAGATGACTGTTTCTATTGGGCACTGCAGCTCTGACAGTTTCTATTGGGAGCAGCACCCCAGAGAGTATTGGCTAATCCTGGACTGTTGTCTCACAGTTGTCTGTCTTGGGGATATGTTTGATGTTGTGGTTGAACTGTCCTCAGCATTCTAAAGAGACAAAAAATACTCTGTTAAAATCTTTTGCTCACTCCCCTCATGAAAAACACAATATACTTGCTCCTCCTATTCTTCCCTCTATTAAACTGGTAAAGAGTAGCGAGATGCCCATGATAGAACCTATCCTAGATATTGTACTTTCGAAAAGGTTACAACTGTCAACTGTACTGTTTCACCTGTCCTCAATCAATCAAATGTATTGATAAAGCCCTTCTTACATCAGCTGATGTCTCAAAGTGCTGTACAGAAACCCAGCCTAAAACCCCAAACAGCAAGCAATGCAGGTGTAGAAGCACAGTGGATAGGAAAATCTCCCTAGAAAGGCCAGAATCTAGGAAGAAACATAGAGGACTCAGCCTGGTTCCACTCTATCTGTGAATGTAACTTCACAGGCCACCAGGCAGGAAGCCATACATTAAAATAAAAATGTATTACTCATGCACCACGTGAATCACAAAAAAAACATTTTGTTTGAGTAATACAGTGACATATAAAAACACATTCATCAAAGGGAGCAAAACCTTAGGGAAGGGGTTGGTGTTGGACCATCACACTCAAGGTGTCTCAAGATACATTAACAAATGCCTTTATTTCAACCTCAATGAAACCAATCTACCAAGAGGTATTAAACAACCAGCAGGAAGTGGAATGTCTCATCATGTCAAACACATGCCCATCAGTCCCTAGCTGATCCTCAGATGAACACATTTACACACCCAGCTGTGGAGCCTAATCCCCACCAGCTCCCCCACCACTACAGAGCTAATTTCCAGCTGTGTCTACTTCCAACAGCCATGCTGTCAGAGTGGAGGGATGCTGCAGAGGCCTCCGGAGATACTGGACCACCTCCCTGCACCACATCTCTCTACACTGACCCCGGTTAGGAGTGGATCTCCGCGCACCTCATCTCTGCTGTCACATCCAACCTGGATTGATATTTGTTTTCAATGCAGATGAGAGCACTGAATCCAGATTCACACAGATATGAGCTGGTGAAGAGTACTATTAGTTTTATGGTGCTTTTCAAACTGGGAACTATGACAAATATGAGGTAAAATCATGATGTCAGTGATCTTCAGGTCAGAAAGTCAGAGCTCTAGAAAGAGGCCTGAGTTCCTGAGTTGGAATTCCCAGTCTGAGCTCGTTTTCTTCTCTCAGGTTCCCAGTTGACTTGAACGCACTGAAGTCAGAAGTCTGAGATTTCCAAGTTCCCAGTTGTTTTGAACGCGGCATTAATGCTTCCCTTTGAGTCATGAACCAAAACTCCTCCGTAGTGACCCATAAATGCGTTGTCTGCAGCATGCGGTCACATGACAGCTCAGGCAGATGTTCGATTTCACTTAAGCCAGAATCACAATCAAATGGATTGGTAGGCCCCAAAGTGCTCTTCCAACCGTTGGAGGTGTGCTCTTCCAACCGTTACTGATGCTGTTCTCTGTGAGAAACATGCATTGCCTAGGGAAGGGGACATGGTTCGCTTTTGAAAGACTCTCCAATAAGAATTATTTCCTCTGAATCCACTCGTTTGGTCACTCATCTGTAGAATGATTTTGTATTTCCCCTGCATGCTTGAGTTCAGTTCGCTCAGTTTCTCAAATATGTCTGTTACATTGACAACAAGACATTTTATTTTCATTACACAAAAAATCAACCAAGTCTGTTATTTTTTTTTTATACATCCATTGTAAATGACAACAGTTCCTCTCTCAATGCACATAATATTTCCAACACTCCCACTAGATAACCACCAGGCCTTGGTGTGAAATAGAACATTGTCCTGCTCTGATCCCATGTCTCCACATAGTTTTTGTGAACAGGCGTGTGAGCGCAGTGGATGTGGTTTGATGTAGTTTACAATCGAAGTTACCTGCTGCAGTATATTTCAGAGTTCTGTGCTCAGCTCTTGTGCTGCCAGTGGCTCTCGGTGTATCACACAATGCCTCCATATAGCAGAGGGAGACACATTCATAACTAGAGTTTTTGAGTGGTTCAGTCAGTTTCTTCTTGCATACATTCGTTTAACAGTGTTATCTGACAAAGGTATTGATGTAAGTTTCTCTGCCTCCCTACATAGTGTTTTATCCAAATCAATTTCTGCAGGTAATATCAAAGTCGCTGCAATAGTGTGTTGTTTCACAGCATAGCGGGCCTAGCCATTCACCATGGGAATGATTCAAGTGCAAAGGTCAAGTGGGGCCTTTTCCCATGACCTAAGGGGGCTCTCTGGTAGAACTGTATATTTTAGATATTAATCCTTTTCATTTAGATTTTTAAGGTTAACCACATTACAATGAGTTTGAGATATTATAACATTTTTTTATGTTGTATATATTTATTTTTCTTCAGGATTTTTATCATTCTCCCATGACCGCATTTTCATATCAGGCGACCCCATATGGGATTGAGACCCCTAGTTTGGGAACCTCTGCAGTACTCATACATATAGTACAGATACAGTTGAAGTCGGAAGTTTACATACACCTACATAGACTTAAACTCAGTTTTTCACAATTCCTGACATTTAAACCTAGTAAAAAGTCCCCGTCTTAGGTCAGCTAGGATCAACACTTTATTTTAAGAATGTGAAATGTGAGAATAATAGTAGAGAGAATTATTTATTTCAGCTTTTATTTCTTTCATCACATTCCCAGTGGGTCAGAAGTTTACATACACTTAATTAGTATTTGGTAGCGTTGCCTTTAAATTGTTTAACTTGGATCAAATGTTTCAGGTAGCCTTCCATAAGCTTCCCACAATAAGTTGGGTGAATTTTGGCCCATTCTTCCTGACAGAGCTATTGTAACTGAGTCAGGTTTGTAGGCCTCCTTGCTCGCACACGCTTTTTTCCTACCTCATGATGCCATCTATTTTGTGAAGTGCACCAGTCCCTCCTGCAGCAAAGCACCCCCACAACAAGATGCTGCCACCCCAATGCTTCATGGTTGGGATGGTATTCTTCGGCTTGCAAGCATCCCCCTTTTCCTCCAAACAGATCGATGGTCATTATGGCCAAACAGTTCTATTTTTGTATCATCAGACCAGACATCAGACATTGTCTCCATGTGCAGTTGCAAACCATAGTCTGGCTTTTTTATGGCGGTTTTGGAGCGTTGGCTTCTTCCTTGTTTAGCGGCCTTTCAGGTTATGTCGATATAGGACTTGTTTTACTGTGGATATAGATACTTTTGTACCTGTTTCCTCCAGCATCTTCACAAGGGCCTTTGCTGTTGTTCTGAGGTTGATTTGCACTTTTCGCACCAAAGTATGTTCATCTCTAGGAGACAGAATGCGTCTCCTTCCTGAGCGGTATGATAGCTGCGTGGGCCCATGGTGTTTATACTTGCGTACTATTGTTTGTACAGATGCACGTGGTACCTTCAGGCGTTTGAAAATTGCTCGCAAGGATGAACCAGACTTGTTGAGGTCTGCAATTTATTTTCTGATGTCTTGGTTGATTTCTTTTGATTTTCCCATGATGTCAAGCGAAGAGGCACTGAGTCTGAAGGTAGGCCTTGAAATACAGCCACAGGTACACCTCCAATTGACTCAAATGATGTCAATTAACTTCTAAAGCCATGACATAATTTTCTGGAATTTTCCAAGCTGTTTAAAGGCACTGTCAATTTAGTGTATGTTAACTTCTGACCCATTGGAATTGTGATACAGTGAATTATAAGTGAAACAATCTGTCTGTAAACAATTGTTAGGAAAATTTATTGTGTCATGCACAAAGGAGATGTCCTAACCGACTTGCCAAAACTATAGTTTGATAGAAGAAATTTGTGGAGTGGTTGAAAAACGAGTTTTAATGACTCCTACCTAAGTATATGTAAACTTCCAACTTCAACTGCGCATACAGTACACAGCAAGGGTCTCCTTCCATGCATGTTCTATAAAAGCAGTAAGTATACACAGATTTGAAGAATACATGTTGGCGTACTCAGACTTTAGATGATGTGGGGGGTGGGGTATATTTACAGCTCAGGTATGAAAAAATGCAAGATGTTCAGTACAATTTCAGTTAAAAACTATGAATTACTTATTGTTGGGTTTGGACATCGACTAGGTTTGTCTACCCAAGTGGACCATTGTGCTACTGTGGAATGAGAAATGCCTGAGCACATCCCATGGTCAAGTAGACTGCTGGCAGTGTGCATGATGTTTTAATGCATAAATTCCAAATAACAAATATAATTTTCTCTGACTGAAATGAACATTGCATTGAATCAGGCCCCTTAGGGCTGAGACTGATTCTTCTGGCTACTTTCACAGTCACATGGCTGGGCTCTTGTTGTGGAGTTACCCTTCCCTCTGTATAATGATGAGACATTTACCTCTGTTTCTTCATTCCCCCAGAGAATTTCACCAAATCCATAAATATCTTCTCTGTCTCCCACGTCTGAAAACATGAACTATACAAAGAGCTTGCACCACTGTTAATCTCAAATCTCTCCCTTCCCCTCCTTCTTTATCTCTCTCTCTCTCTCTCTCTCTCTCTCTCTCTCTCTCTCTCTCTCTCTCTCTCTCTCTCTCTGTCTCTCTCTCTCTTTCTGTCTCTCTCTTTCTGTCTCTCTCTCTCTCTCTCTCTTCCTCTCTCTCTCTCTCCCCTTTCTCTGCAAGCTGAGATATTTCCGGCCACACTTAAATACATTTAATGTTCATATAATATTCCCTGTTATTCTGGCAATGACCAAGTCATTAAAGGCCACCAAAGCGAACAGACTCTCAAATAAAATGAACTGTACAGTCGTGGCCAAAGGTTTTGAGAATGACACAAATATTAATTTTCACAAAGTCTGCTGCCTCAGTTTGTATGATGGCAATTTGCATATACTCCAGAATGTTATGAAGAGTGATCAGATGAATTGCAATTAATTGCAAAGTCCCTCTTTGCCATGCAAATTAACTGAATCCTCCAAAATAATTTCCACACAAAAGGACCAGCTGACATCATGTCAGTGATTCTCTCGTTAACACAGGTGTGAGTGTTGACGAGGACAAGGCTGTAGATCACTCTGTCATGCTGATTGAGTTCGAAAAACAGACTGGAAGCTTCAAAAGGAGGTGGTGTTTGGAATCATTGTTCTTCCTCTGTCAATCATGGTTCCCTGCAAGGAAACACGTGCCGTCATCATTGCTTTGCACAAAAAGGGCTTCACAGGCAAAGATATTGCTGCCAGTAAGATTGCACCTAAATCAACCATTTATCGGATCATCAAGAACTTCAAGGAGAGACGTTAAATTGTTGTGAAGAAGGCTTCAGGGCGCCCAAGAAAGTCCAGCAAGCACCAGGACCGTCTCCTAAAGTTGATTCAGCTGCGGGATCAGGGCACCACCAGTACAGAGCTTGCTCAGGAACGGCAGCAGGCCGGTGTGAGTGCATTTGCACGCACAGTGAGGCGAAGACTTTTGGAGGATGGTCTGGTGCCAAGAAGGTCAGCAAAGAAGCCACTTCTCTCCAGGAAAAACTGGAGGCTGATATTCTGCGAAAGGTACAGGGATTTGACTGCTGAGGACTGGGGTAAAGTCATTTTCTCTGATGAATCCCCTTTCCGATTGTTTGGGGCATCCGGAAAAAAGCTTGTCCAGAGAAGACCAGATGAGCGCTACCATCAGTCCTGTGTCATGCCAACAGTAAAGCATCCTGAGACCATTCATGTGTGGGGTTGCTTCTCAGCTAAGGGAGTGGGCTCACTCACAATTTAGCCTAAAGACACAGCCATAAATAAAGAATGGTACCAACACATCCTCCGAGAGCAACTTCTCCCAACCATCCAGGAACTGTTTGGTGAATAACAATGCCTTTTCCAGCATGATGGAGCACCTTGCCATAAGGCAAAAGTGATAACTAAGTGGCTCGGGGAACAAAACATCGATATTTTGGGTCCATGGCCAGGAAACTCCTCAGACCTTAATCCCATTGAGAACTTGTGGTCAATCTTCAAGAGGCGGGTGGACAAACAAAAACTCACAAATTCTTTATTAAAAAAAAAAAAATTAATGATTTTCTACCCCCTTTTTCTCCCCAATTTCATGGTATCCAATTGTTTAGTAGCTACTATCTTGTCTCATCGCTACAACTCCTGTACGGGCTCGGGAGAGACGAAGGTTGAAAGTCATGCGTCTTCCGATACACAACCCAACCAAGCCGCACTGCTTCTTAACACAGCGCCATCCAACCCGGAAGCCAGCCGCACCAATGTGTCGGAGGAAACACCGTGCACCTGGCAACCTTGGTTAGCATGCACTGCGCCCGGCCCGCCACAGGAGTCGCTGGTGCGCGATGAGACAAGTATTTCCCTTCCGGCCAAACCCTCCCTAACCCGGACGACGCTAGGCCAATTGTGCGTTGCCCCACGGACCTCCCTGTCGCGGCCGGTTACGACAGAGCCTGGGCGCGAACCCAGAGTCTCTGGTGGCACAGCTGGCGCTGCAGTACAGTGGCCTTAACCACTGCACCACCCGGGAGGCAAAACCTACAAATTCTGACAAACTCCAAGCATTGATTATGCA
This sequence comes from Oncorhynchus clarkii lewisi, assembly GCF_045791955.1. Classification (NCBI taxonomy): domain Eukaryota; kingdom Metazoa; phylum Chordata; class Actinopteri; order Salmoniformes; family Salmonidae; genus Oncorhynchus; species Oncorhynchus clarkii. The sequence continues at coordinate 36,022,029 of NC_092175.1, read as the reverse complement.
AGAATGGGCTGCCATCAGTCAGGATGTGGCCCAGAAGTTAATTGACAGCATGCCAGGGCGGATTGCAGAGGTCTTGAAAAAGAAGGGTCAACACTGCAAATATTGACTCTTTGCATCAACTTCATGTTTGTGAAACTTTGTGAAAATTAAATATTTGTGTCATTCTCAACACTTTTGGCCACGACTGTAGATGGAAACGTGATCTGTAGTGTACCTGGCTGCTTTTTAAGGCATTTCCTGACCTTGTTTCTGGACTATACATATATTTAATTTGTACTCGTTTCAGTCACTATTACTGTGCTTACGAAACAGTGGAAATAAATGATCCTTCAACACCACAGTAGCTGTACCTAGTTTATCTATCTGCTAAGCCTAAGAAGTGGACTCTTTAGCGAGGGCAGAATAACTATGCCTGCACAATGACCACATTTTTAACAAAGAAACAACTTTTCTCCTATCATGAGCAGAGCTAGGCTCTCTATTTATATTTTATTGCGGATCCTCATTAGCAGCAGCTACTCTTCCTGGGATCCAATCACAGTTTCATACAATACAACACAACACATTAGCACACACTACTCTACCATAAAATATCTACAATACAAAATCAATAAAACAGAAATATAACAATATTAAAATGTGTGTGTGTGTTAGCATGTGTTTGAGAATGCTGTGCGAGTGTGTGTGTGTGTGTGTGTGTGTGTGTGTGTGTGTGTGTCTCTTCAAAGTCTGCGCTGTTCCATAAGGTCTGTTTTTAAATAAGATTTTACTTCTTGACTGAGTTACATGATGTGGAATAGAGTTCCGTGTAGTCACGACTCTATGTAGTAATGAGTGTTTTCCAGAGTCTGTTCTGGACTTGGGGAATGTGAAGAGACCTCTGGTGGAATGTCTTCTGGGGTATGTATGGGTGTCTGGAGCTGTGCGCTAGTCACTTAAACAGCTCGTAATTTCAACATGTCAATACCACTTCCAAAGACAAGCAGTGATGCAGTCAATCTCTCCTCCACCCTGAGCCAGGAGAGACAATTATCAGTCATCAGTCATCTATGTTGAATGCCCTTCCCTATAAGCATGCTGAATGTTAGTTGTTAATTTGTTTACTGTGAAATAGCATTGTATCTGGTCAAATACAACTTTTCCCAAAAGTTTACTAAGGGTTGGTAACATGCTGATTGGTCAGCTGTTTGAGCCAGTAAAGGGGGCTTTGTTATTCTTGAGTAACGGAAGGACTTTTGCTTCCCTCCAGGTCTGAGTGAGATTCACTTTCCTGTAGGCTTAGATTGAAGAGGTGACAAATAGGATTGGTAGTATAGTCCACTATCATCCTCAGTCATTTTCAATCCAAGTTGTCAGACCCAGCTGCCTTGTCATTGTTTCGCACTCACTTTACGGAATTCAAAATCAAAGTGCTTGCCTTTCATAATTTGGTCAGTTATGGATGTGTACAGTATGTTCAGAATTTGTTGTTGTCAATCATGCCTAAGTTTGCTAATCTTGCCCAATAAAAAAATCTATAAAGTCGTTTTGTGGGCTTTGTGATGAATGAGCCATCTGATTCAATGAATGATGGAGCCGAGTTCGCCTTTTTGTCCAAAATGTCGTTTAAGGAGCTCCAAAGCTTTTTACTATCATTCTTTATTGTCCCACCCTGATCTATTTCACCTGTCTTGTGATTGTCTCCACACCCCTCCAGGTGTCGCCCATCTTCCCCATTATCCCCTGTATATTTATACCTGTGTTCTCTGTTTGTCTGTTGCCAGTTTGTCTTGTTTGTTCAAGTCAACCAGCATTTTGTGGCTCAGCTCCTGCTTTTTCCAGTCTCTCTTTTTTCGCCCTCCTGGTTTTAACCTTTGCCTGTCTTGACTCCGAGCCCGACTGCCTGACCACTCTGCCTGACCCTGAGCCTGCCTGCCAACCTGTACCTTTGCCCCCTTCTGAATTTCAGACCTCTGCCTTTCCCTGACCCTGAGCCTGCTTGCCGCACAGTACCGTTGCCCCACCTCTGGTTTACTGACCCCCGCCTGCCTTAGCCTGTCTGTTGCTGTCACGACTTCTACCGAAGGTGGCTCCTCTCTCTGTTCGGGCGGCGCTCGGCGGTTGGCGTCGCCGGTCTACTAGCCATCACCGATCCCTTTTTCCTTTTCTGATTGTTTTGCCTATGGTTCTTTTTCACACCTGGTTTCATTTGCGTTAATTTATTCGACGTGGTCTGCATCTGAGTCTTACCTTCATACCTGATATGTTATATAATTTATCTTTGTTTCATAGTACAGTTTATTTTTTTTTGTTAAGTTTAGTCACATGATTTATCCATTTATTTATTTGCCAATCAGTTGTGCAGCCAGACTTATTTGCCATTCCTTTTGCGACATCTCTCTCAACCATAAAATGATTGAATTCCTTATCAATCCACGGGGATTTAACTGTTTTTACAGTCATTTTCTTAATGGTGCGTGCTTATTTGTAACTGGAATAAGCCATTTCATAAATGTGTCAAGTGCAGCGTCTGTTTGATCCTCATTACACACCACATACCAGCAAATATTATTTACATCTTAAACACAGGAATCACTACAAATTCTCTTGTATGACCTCTTATACACTATATTAGGCCCAGCCTTTGGAACTTTGGTTTTCCTAGATATGTCTATTATATTATTATCAGACATTTGATGGATTTGGATACTGCTTTAGAGCAGATCAATCAATCAATCAAAGCCCTTCTTACATCAGCTGATGTCAGAAAGTGCTGTACAGAAACCCAGCCTAAAACCCCAAACAGCAAGCAATGCAGGTGTAGAAGCAGCATTAGTAAAGATGTGGCAAATGCAGATGCTTTAGTTCCTGTTCTGTTTGTAAATACCCTGGTAGGTTGACTGATAACCTGAACCAGGTTGCAGGCACTGGTTACAGTTTGAAGCGTTTCCATGAGTGGACAGCTATTAAGCCAGTCAATATTAGGTCCCCAAGGAAATATACCTCTCTGTTGAGATCATATACTGTACATTATCATGCATTTCACACATATTACCCAGATACTTACTGATAGCACTTCGTGGTCTATAGCAGCTCCCACACAAATGGGATTTAAGTGAGGCAGATGAACCAGTAGCCATATTACTTCAACAGCATTTGACATGAGATCCTCTAAGCTTTACAGGAATATGACTTTGAATATAAACAGCAACACCTCCCCCATTTACATTCCTGCCTCTTCTGTAGATATTATAACCATGTATTGCTACCACTGTATCAAATTAATTATCTAAGTGAGTTTCAGAGATAGAAAATGATTGTCATTTGTTACTAGCAAGTTATCGATTTCATGAACCTTGTTTTTTGGGCTACATATGTAGTATAGGGTAGGCTATTTCTTGCACATTTCTGGGATTCTTGATAGTTTTATTGCTTTACTGGGAGGCTTATCAGAGGTAGACATGACAGTCAAATCAAATAAAAATAAAATAAAATGTATTTATATAGCCCTTCGTACATCAGCTGATATCTCAAAGTGCTGTACAGAAACCCAGCCTAAAACCCCAAACAGCAAGCAATGCAGGTGTTGAAGCACGTTGGCTAGGAAAAACTCCCTAGAAAGGCCAAAACCTAGGAAGAAACCTAGAGAGGAACCAGGCTATGAGGGGTGGCCAGTCCTCTTCTGGCTGTGCCGGGTGGAGATTATAACAGAACATGGCTAAGATGTTCAAATGTTCATAAATTACCAGCATGGTCAAATAATAGGTCTGGGACAGGTCAGGATTTTTTTTATTTTTTTTTATTTTACCTTTATTTAACCAGGCAAGTCAGTTAAGAACAAATTCTTATTTTCAATGACGGCCTGGGAACAGTGGGTTAACTGCCTGTTCAGGGGCAGAACGACAGATTTGTACCTTGTCAGCTCGGGGGTTTGAACTCGCAACCTTCCGGTTACTAGTCCAACGCTCTAACCACTAGGCTACCCTGCCGATTCCATAGCCGCAGGCAGAACAGTTGAAACTGGAGCAGCAGCACAGCCAGGTGGACTGGAGACAGCAAGAAGTCATCATGCCAGGTAGTCCTGAGGCATGGTCCTAGGGCTCAGGTCCTCCAAGAGAGAGAAAGAAAGAGAGAATTAGAGAGAGCATACTTAAATTCACACAGGACACTGGATAAGACAGGAGAAGTACTCCAGATATAACAAACTGACCCTAGCCCCTCGACACATAAACTACTGCAGCATAAATACTGGAGGCTGAGACAGGAGGGGTCAGGAGACACTGTGGCCCCATCCGATGATACCCCCGGACAGGGCCAAACAGGAAGGATATAACCCCACCCACTTTGCCAAAGTACAGCCCCCACACCACTAGAGGGATGTCTTCAACCACCAACTTACCATCCTGAGACAAGGCCGAGTATAGCCCACAAAGATCTCCGCCACGGCACAACCCAAGGGGGGGTGCCAACCCAGACAGGAAGATCACATCAGTGACTCAACCCACTCAAGTGACGCACCCCCTCCTAGGGACGGCATGAAAGAGCACCAGTAAGCCAGTAACTCAGTCCCTGTAATAGGGTTAGAGGCAGAGAATCCCAGTGAAAAGAGTGGACCCGGCCAGGCAGAGACAGCAAGTTCAGTTCGTTGCTCCAGAGCCTTTCCGTTCACCTTCACACTCCCGGGCCAGACTACACTCAATCATGTGACCCACTGAAGAGATGAGTCTTCTGTAAGACTTAAAGGTTGAGACCAAGTTTGCGTCTCTCACATGGGTAGGCAGACCATTCCATAAAAATTGAGCTCTATAGTAGAAAGCCCTGCCTCCAGCTGTTTGCTTAGAAATTCTAGGGACAATTAGGAGGCCTGCGTCTTGTGACCGTAGCGTATGTGTAGGTATGTACGGCAGGATCAAATCAGAGAGATAGGTAGGAGCAAGCCCATGTAATGCTTTGTAGGTTAGCAGTAAAACCTTGATATCAGCCCTTGCCTTGACAGGAAGCCAGTGTAGGGAGGCTAGCACTGGAGTAATATGGTCAATCTTTTTGGTTCTAGTCATGATTCTAGCAGCCATATTTAGCACTAACTGAAGTTTATTTAATGCTTTATCCGGGTAGCCGGAAAGTAGAGCATTGCAGTAGTCTAACCTAGAAGTAACAAAAGCATGGATACATTTTTCTGCATTTTTGAACAGAAAGTTTCTGATTTTTGCAATGTTACGTAGATGGAAAAAAGCTGTCCTTGAAACAGAGATAAAGTACTAAAACACTTGAGTGTCTCTCTTGATCCTAGGTCCTGGCAGAGTTGTGCAGACTCAGGACAACTGAGCTTTGAAGGAATACGCAGATTTAAAGAGGAGTCCGTAATTTGCTTTCTATTAATCATGATCTTTTCCTCAAAGAAGTTCATGAATTTATTACTGCTGAAGTGAAAGCCATCCTCACTTGGGGAATGACGCTTTTTAGTTACTGTAGCTTTGTGACAGTATCAAAAATACATTTTGGATTGTACTTATTTTCGTCAAATAAGTTGGAAAAATAGGATGATCGAGCAGCAGTAAGGGCTCTTCGATACTGCACGGTACTGTCTTTCCAAGCTAGTTGGAAGACTTCCACTTTGGTGTGGCGCCATTTTCGTTCCAATTTTCTGGAAGCTTGCTTCAGAGCTCGGGTATTTTCTGTATACCAGGGAGCTAGTTTCTTGTGGGAAATGTTTTTAGTTTTTAGGGGTCCAACTGCATCTAGGGTATTGTGCAAGGTTAAATTGAGTCCCTCAGTTAGGTGGTTAACTCAGTTTTGTCCTCTGACGTCTTTGGGTAGGCATAGGGAGTCTGGAAGGGCATCAAGGAATCTTTGTGTTGTCTGTGAATTTATAGCACGACTTTTGATGCTCCTTGGTTTGGGTCTGAGCAGATTATTTGTTGCAATTGCAAACATAATAAAATGGTGGTCCGATAGTCCAGGATTATGAGGGAAAACATTAAGATCCATAACATTTATTCCATTGGACAAAACTAGGTCCAGAGTACGACTGTGACAGTGAGTAGGTCCAGAGACATGTTGGACAAACTCACTGAGTCGATGATGGCTCCGAAAGCCTTTTGGAGTGTGTCTGTGGACTTTTCCATGTGAATATTAAAGTCACCAAAAATGTGAATATTATCTGCTATGACGACAAGGTCCGATAGGAATTCAGGTAACTCAATGAGGAACGACGTACAAGGCCCAGGAGGCCTGTAAACAGTAGCTATAAAAAGTGATTGAGTAGGCTGCATAGATTTCATGACTAGAAGCTCAAAAGACGAAAACATTTTTTTTTGTTGGTAAATTTAAATTTGCTATCGTAAATGTTAGCAACACCTCCGTCTTTGCGGGACACATTGGGGATATGGTCACTAGTGTAACCAGGAGGTGAGGCCTCATTTAACACAGTCAATTCATCAGGCTTAAGCCCTGTTTCAGTCAGGCCAATCACATCAAGATTATGATCAGTGATTAGTTCATTGACTATAATTGCCTTTGAAGTAAGGGATCTAACATTAAGTAGCCCTATTTTGAGATGTGAGGTATCACAATCTCTTTCAATAATGACAGGAATGGAGGAGGTCTTTATCCTAGTGAGATTTCTCAGGCGAACACCGCCATGTTTAGTTTTGCTAGAGGAGTTAGAGCCCTGTCTATGTTGGTAGATAAGATGAGAGTACCCCTGCAGCTAGGATGGAGTCCGTCACTCCTCAGCAGGCCAGGCTTGGTCCTGTTTGTGGGTGAGTCCCAGAAAGAGGGCCAATTATCTACAAATTCTATCTTTTGGGAGGGGCAGAAAACAATTTTCAACCAGCGATTGAGTTGTGAGACTCTGCTGTAGCGCTCATCACTCCCCCTAACTGGGAGGGGGCCAGAGACAATTACTTGATGCCAACACATCTTTCTAGCTGATTTACACGCTGAAGCTATGTTGCACTAGGTGACCTCTGGCTGTTTCATCCTAACATTGTTGGTGCCGACATGGATAACAATATCTCTATACTCTCTACACTCGCCAGTTTTAGCTTTAGCCAGCACCATCTTCAGATTAGCCTTAACGTCAGTAGCCCTGCCCCCTGGTAAACAGTGTATGATCACTGGATGATTCGTTTTAAGTCTAATACTGCGGGTAATGGAGTCACCAATGACTAGGGTTTTCAATTTGTCAGAGCTAATGGTGGGAAGCTTCGGCGTCTCAGACCCCGTAACGGGAGGAGTAGAGACAAGAGAAGGCTCGGCCTCAGACTCCGACTAGCTGCTTAATGGGGAAAACGGGTTGAAAGTTTCTGTCGGCTGAATGAGCGACACCGGTTGAGAATTCCTACAGCATTTCCCTCCAGAAACCATGAGAAAGTTGTACAGCTGCGGGGACCGTGCGAGGGGATTTATACTAACGTTACTATCTGTACTTACTGGTGGCACAGACGCTGTTTCATCCTTTCCTACACTGAAATTACCCTTGCCTAACGATTGCGTCTGAAGCTGGGCTTGCAACACAGCTATCTTCGCCGTAAGGCGATCGTTCTTCTGTATATTATGAGTACAGCGACTGCAATTAGAAGGCATCATGTTAATGTTACTACTTGGCTTCGGCTGTTGGAGGTCCTGACGAACCACGTCCAGATAAAGCGTCCGGAGTGAAAAAGTTGAATGAAAAAAAGTTGAGTGAAGGAAAAACCAAAAATATAAACGGTAATTAAAAAGTAAAAACCGTAAAGTTGTCAGGTAGCAAAGTAAGGTTGGCAACAAAACGCACAAAACGCACATCAACACGTAAACAAGTCTGCAAGTTGTGACCGGAAATGAGTGATATTTATGTTTGAGCTGATAGTGCAGGTTGCACTGCTCACAGTGGGCTTCCTACTAGGACAAAACGTCTCAGTGCTAACAGTATAACTCAGGTTCATCAGCATATGTTACTGCTGACAATAGCTGTAGGATTGACAGATGCATTTAGAGGAACATAAATCAGGTTACTTACAGTATGACTGCCAACGCCCCTGGGACAACGTGCATTTGCAGCAGCACTACGACAACTCAGCGTCACAATGGTGGGGATTATCTGAGCAGGGTCACTGATAGGTCATTGTCTCAACACAGCTTTGAAATGCAAGGACAGGATCCAGGTACCAAGATGATTTAGATGGACTCCGTCATTCCTGTTCAGCATCTTCTGTTTCCAAAATGTATCTATATAAATTATGCCAACAGAGTGTGCTAGTCTATGTCAGTTTCAGAGACTTTACTTCCAAATCACTTTGATTAAATCATAGTCAAGTTTATACATCCAGATAACCTTGGCATGACACTGTCCTGAGGGGATTTGCATTCCAGACACACAGCATGTCATCACTAAGATATTTTCACTAGAAAGTTTAGTGTTTCATTCTGCTATCATCAATTAAAGCACAGTCCAACAATGCTGACAGGCTGACAGTGCAGTAAAATGTATTATCATAAGAAGGGAGAGATGAGGAGAAGCATTTGTGATGATTCTACTGATTGATATATTTCAGTGTGAAGAACAAAATAGCCTATCAATCAACCCTGTAGAAGAGAAAGTTGACCCCCATGATTGACAGTCCAGAATGGTCAGGAAAGGCCTCAGGCCTAATGTGAGAGTAGAAAATATGGTCCTAGTGAGCCAGCACAGAGTCACCCAGCGCCGCATGAGTTATGTTGCCTGCTGTAGTCTGACACACAGCCCAATACATTTCTGTGCTTTTTCAGAGAAAAATACATTTATTTTACATAGGCGTGATCGGTTCCAGTGGTGACCATGGAAACGGCTGGGATACTCTCTGCAGACTCAAGTCATGCAGACGATAGCTAGGTGCCCCCGCGCCTCAAGGTTTCACATTGATTTAACACACATCAAACCTCCACAATAAAAGCCTTTGATTTGCTGAGGAGGAATCCGAGATGAAAGATTCAGTTGCATTTGCATTTCAATGGTATCATCTTTTCATTTTAGGCTCTGAAACATATCAGATGACAATAGGAAACATTTTACGGTAACCTCTCTCTCTCTCTCTCTCTCTCTCTCTCTCTCTCTCTCTCTCTCTCTCTCTCTCTCTCTCTCTCTCTCTCTCTCTCTCTCTCTCTCTCTCTCTCTCTCTCTCCAGTATTCTATATGAGCTACAGGAAACTGAACCTGGAGCCTGTGGTCCACTATAGTCATGGAAAAAGCACGGTTGTACTTCTCGCACACAAACCCCAAGCGTTTCTAGTCCCGGGAGAGCTGTAGAAATCTGGGGAAAGGAGGGTGAGAATGAAACTGAGAGAATGAAACTACTGAAAGGCACTGTTCAGATTTAAAATGTTAAACATATCAGCTGAGTGAGATTTTTTTGAACGGGGTATTGTAGTAGGTGCCATGCACCGGTTTGTGTCAAGAACTGCAACGCTGCTGGGTTTTTCATGCTCAACAGTTTCCCGTGTGAATCAAGAACAATCCACCACCCAAAGGACATCCAGTCAATTAACACAACTGTGGGAAACATTGGAGTCAACATGGACCAGCATCCCTGTGGAACGCTTTCGACACCTTGCAGAGTCCATGCCTTGACAAATTGAGGCTGTTCAACTCAATATTAGGTCATTCTTAATGTTTTGTACACTCAGTGTACATTGTATTCCCAGAGCACTAATAATTTATTAAAATAATAGTTTCCAAAGTGTTCCTTGATCACAGTACAGATAATTAAATATTGTACGCTGCGTGATAAGAAGTAGCAGGACAGAACTGGCTGATAGAGAACATGAGGAGGAACATGAGGAGGATGGATGGTTTGGAGGAGGATGTCACGATCGTTGTTGTAATAAACGGACCAAGGCGCAGCGTGCGTAGAGTTCCACATGTTTATTTAAATGAAACTCACAGAAAACAATCAAGCGCAAACCGAAACGTGAAGCTAATGTAGTGCTCGCAGGCAACTATACATAGACAAGATCCCACACCAAACAGGTGGGAAAAGGCTGCCTAAATATGATCCCCAATCAGAGACAACGATAGACAGCTGCCTGATTGGGAACCATACCAAGCCAACCTAGAAATAAATAAACTAGAATGCCCACCGTAGTCACACCCCGACCTAACCCAAAATAGAGAATAAAGGATCTCTAAGGTCAGGGCGTGACAGAGAATGGATGGTTTGGAGGATGGATGGATGGTTTGGAGGAGAATGGATGGATGGATGGTTTGGAGGATGGATGGATGGTTGGTTTGGAGGATGGATGGATGGATGGTTTGGAGGAGGATGGATGGGTGGATGGTTTGGAGGACGGATGGATGATTTGGATGATTTGGAGGACGGATGGATGATTTGGAGGATGGATGGATGATTTGGAGGAGGACGGATGGTTTGGAGGAGGATTAATGGTTTTGAGGATGGGTGGATGGTTTAGAGATTGTGCTGCCCCATACACCATTCACAAATAGCAATAGCCAAAGGCAAAGCATCCTGTGTGTAATTAATGAATTATGCAAGTTAAGAAAAATAACAAAATCTGTTTAGCGTGTCATTTAAGTGGGTAACATCACTAATCCATCCAACAAATATTTTTGAGTTAGGAGCAGAGGATGCAGGCGTGATTGCAGTATTAGAATATTTTCCTCCAATCTCTAATCTTCATGATTATGTTGTCATTTAGGGCTGTCCAATCTGGTGCTTTGTGGATAAGTATGTTTATCAAATGAGTGACAACATAACAAATATTTAAACACATACAGTATGATGATGTGGCCAGTGACACTTTGCTTCTAAAAGTCCAATAGCTTGAAAACTAGACTGCTGACAATGCATAATTTTTTAGGACTGTAACAACAGTGAATGAATGAAAAAATATATATATATATTGTTTTTGAGTGGAGTTTCCCTTTAAATCATAGACAGTATAGGGGGTGTAGTGAACAATTATGAGCACTAGCCTTCTGAGTGTTGGTTTCTAAAAACAAATCCACTGGGCCACTAATACGAGTAGGAGGAATCTCATTACGGTCGAGGATGCTTGAACAAACAGCACAAACCACAAAGGTTACCTCAGTAATTACAGTGGATTATGGAGGACAGCATGCTAAATAAAGTGTTCAGTTCTGTATCAAGATACGTGAGATTATTATAGGTTAATTACAACTGTAGAACCAGAGAAGTGGAAAGACAGTTGAGAAAGGTTCATCTAATTATGTCGACAGAGTCATAATAAAAGGTCATACAGACTGAGACCCTTCTAGATTGGAGGTTTTAATTAATATATACAGTGTATAAAGCCATTGAGTCACATTCGACATGTTTTGAGTGTCCATTCAGTGACCTTTGAATATGTTTGCACGCATGACTGACTGTAAGTCGCTTTGGCCACTAAATGGACACTCAACATGTTGAATGCGACTCAATGGCTTTATTTTGGCCTGCCTTTCAGTCAACTGAACGGCAGGCACAGCAGTGAGAACGCTTCATGCAAACTGTATCAAACCTTGAAATCAGCATCGCTTCATTCATATGGGATCATCTTCTTGAAAGATTTTACATTCTGGGGCTAGGCAGGCTAAAAAAATCATGCTCTGAAACGTGCAACAGGAACTGCACAGAGATCTGTCTCTATGGGAAATCAACAGTATTAATCTGTGACTGGGTCTATGACTGGGTCTATAGACTTCAATTCAAGGGCAGGGACAGTTTCCCCCTCGTGTGCAATTACTGGTTTTTGCTTCCATAGCATTGCTCTGACTCCACGGAAGGCATAGCTTCATACCATGATGGGCACAGGATTATTTTGCATTACAATTAATGGCACCACCTAACAGTTGAGAGTTGTGATAGGTAACTGTATATGTGTTGCGTGTAGAAGCTCTATCGTTGTAGCCATAAACGGCCATAAACAATGGACAGCCATTGTGCCTTGACATTTAAAGTCAAATTCTCTGACAAAATGGCTTTTCATTCTTAGAAATGCTAAATTCCCTTCTTAACACAATGCAAAAAGCTGTTGGCTCCGTGGGATGGAAAGGTACGCTTGAATAATAGAATCATGGTATGTGGGCTTTAGAAAGCCTCTTAAATAACCAGAAGGAATAGAATGGATAGATGACTGCAGATACCTTTTCAACCCGGCAGCCAGAAGAGGACTGGCCTCCCCTCAGAGCTTGGTTCCTCTGTAGGTTTCTTCCTGGGTCCTGTCTTTCTAGGGATTTCCTCCCACTGTGCTTCTGCCTCTACATTGCTTTCTCTTTTGGGGTTTAAGGCTGCGTATCTGTAAAGCACTTTGTGACAACTGCTGATGTAAATTGTGCTTGATTGATTGATTGGACCTGTCAGTCACCCCCACTGATATGTCCCCTGAGTTCTGTTATGGGTTATCAGAAGGACATACCTTTATTAATCCTCCTCATGTCCTCCCCTCCTGCAGCTAACTCTTCTCACTCACTATCAGACAGACATAGTTGACCCAGGCAGGTTTAATAAAGGCTGAATGGAGACCAATTCCCTGGTGGAGCTCAGTTGCCATTGGCCAGCAGGAGGACTCTTCATTAACACACATCACATATAACCAGCAATTTAACCACCACTCGCCACGGTTACTGAACCTGCTTGGGCACAAATTATATGCAAAGCCCAAAAGCCTTGACAACAAATGGATGATCCCAATTTGCTGTTGAGGACTGTCAAGCCTTTTTGACAGTAAAAGGGAACTTGTCCAAGAGAGTCACATGGTCAGCTGCTTCTTTGATTCAAGGATCAGAATATTCTCTGAGTGTGTCTTGAGTTGTTCTTGCTGGCAGCGTCTGCGTTACCAAGTCTCAACCAGGTGGGATTGAAAAGCACTTATCAAGCCTTCTCAATATGACTGGAACAGAGTAAAGGTGAAGGCACACATTCTGCAACAATTTATTTAGCTAATAAATAGTTCTTTCAAAAAAAGAGAGACGACTAAATGCATTGTCATACTTTCTCTTTGGCGACTCAATAGTAGAAAAACGAGACGACCGGAGTTAAAACGAGACGACCTGAGTTAATGTACCATAGCCCTGGTTTTAACGAGACACTGCCTATTCACACCGCTACCATCCAGAAGGTGAGTTCAGTATAGGTACATCAAAGCTGGGACCGAGAGACTGAAAAACAGCTTCTATCTCAAGGCCATCAGACTGCTAAACAACAATCACTAACTCAGAGGGAACTTGTCCTTCTGTCTACGTTGAGACCCAATCACTGGCCACTTCAACAAATGTATCACTAGTCACTTTAAACAATGGCACTTTATATAATGCCACTTTAATAATGTTTACATATCTTACATTACATTACTCATGCCATATGTATACTGTATGTTTATACCATCTATTGCACCCTGCCTATGACACTCGGCCATCGCTCATCCATATATATGTTCATATTCTCATTCACCCCTTTAGATTTGTGTGTATTGGGTAGTTGTTGGGGAGTTGTTAGATTACTTGTTAGATATTACTGCACTGTCGGAACCAGAAGCACAAACATTTTTCTACACTAGCATTAACATCTGCTAACCATGTGTATGTGACCAATAAAATTTGATTTGATTTGAAACCTGGAGCAGTCTGAATTAGAGTATTTTATAATGATGTTTAAATCTATTCATAGCTCGCAATGGCTAATGACCAGTGAAAGAGGAATTCATTTTTTATTTTTATATTTTTATCTACAGACAGAATAGATGATTTGCATGTCAAACGGAAAGTTCTTAGGTCAATGTAATTTTCAATCGCTGGGGGCATTGTAATATATTCTATGAAGGAGTGACTATTGTTGTGTGGGAGAGTATGACGACCAGTCCTCATAGATATTGTATTCTATACCAGTTAGTACTTCAATTGAGGACTCCTAAATAGGTGAAGCGAATTGACACGAAGGATATACTGCTTTCTCGGGAACGGGCCCAAATCCCCTTCATTTACATGAAGAAAAGACAGAGAAAAAGGGTGCAGAGGTCTTCTGAAAATTCGTAGACGATTGTGTAAACCCCCACTGCCATCCGTTCTATTGGCTAACGTGCTACCATTGGAAAATAAAATAAAATATTATACTACCAACGGGACATTAAAAACTGTAATGTTTTTATGTTTTACTGAGTCGTGGCTGAACGACGACACAGATAATATTTGCATTTATATTTGTACTTATTATGGATCCCCATTAGCCAAGGCAGCAGCTACTCTTCCTGGGGTTTATTATGGATCCCCATTAGCCAAGGCAGCAGCTACTCTTCCTGGGGTTTATTATGGATCCCCATTAGCCAAAGCAGCAGCTACTCTTCCTGGGGTTTATTATGGATCCCCATTAGCCAAGGCAGCAGCTACTCTTCCTGGGGTTTATTATGGATCCCCATTAGCCAAAGCAGCAGCTACTCTTCCTGGGGTTTATTATGGATCCCCATTAGCCAAAGCAGCAGCTACTCTTCCTGGGGTTTATTATGGATCCCCATTAGCCAAGGCAGCAGCTCCTCTTCCTGGGGTTTATTATGGATCCCCATTAGACAAAGCAGCAGCTACTCTTCCTGGGGTTTATTATGGATCCCCATTAGACAAAGCAGCAGCTACTCTTCCTGGGGTTTATTATGGATCCCCATTAGCCAAGGCAGCAGCTCCTCTTCCTGGGGTTTATTATGGATCCCCATTAGACAAAGCAGCAGCTACTCTTCCTGGGGTTTATTATGGATCCCCATTAGCCAAGGCAGCAGCTCCTCTTCCTGGGGTTTATTATGGATCCCCATTAGACAAAGCAGCAGCTACTCTTCCTGGGGTTTATTATGGATCCCCATTAGCCAAAGCAGCAGCTACTCTTCCTGGGGTTTATTATGGATCCCCATTAGACAAAGCAGCAGCTACTCTTCCTGGGGTTTATTATGGATCCCCATTAGACAAAGCAGCAGCTACTCTTCCTGGGGTTTATTATGGATCCCCATTAGCCAAAGCAGCAGCTACTCTTCCTGGGGTTTATTATGGATCCCCATTAGCCAAGGCAGCAGCTCCTCTTCCTGGGGTTTATTATGGATCCCCATTAGACAAAGCAGCAGCTACTCTTCCTGGGGTTTATTATGGATCCCCATTAGCCAAAGCAGCAGCTACTCTTCCTGGGGTTTATTATGGATCCCCATTAGCCAAAGCAGCAGCTACTCTTCCTGGGGTTTATTATGGATCCCCATTAGCCAAAGCAGCAGCTACTCTTCCTCGGGTTTATTATGGATCCCCATTAGCCAAAGCAGCAGCTACTCTTCCTGGGGTTTATTATGGATCCCCATTAGCCAAAGCAGCAGCAACTCTTCCTGGGGTTTATTATGGATCCCCATTAGCCAAAGCAGCAGCTACTCTTCCTGGGGTTTATTATGGATCCCCATTAGCCAAAGCAGCAGCTACTCTTCCTGGGGTTTATTATGGATCCCCATTAGCCAAAGCAGCAGCTACTCTTCCTGGGGTTTATTATGGATCCCCATTAGACAAAGCAGCAGCTCCTCTTCCTGGGGTTTATTATGGATCCCCATTAGCCAAAGCAGCAGCTACTCTTCCTGGGGTTTGTTATGGATCCCCATTAGCCAAAGCAGCAGCTACTCTTCCTGGGGTTTATTATGGATCCCCATTAGCCAAGGCAGCAGCTACTCTTCCTGGGGTTTATTATGGATCCCCATTAGCCAAAGCAGCAGCTACTCTTCCTGGGGTTTATTATGGATCCCCATTAGCCAAAGCAGCAGCTACTCTTCCTGGGGTTTATTATGGATCCCCATTAGCCAAAGCAGCAGCTACTCTTCCTGGGGTTTATTATGGATCCCCATTAGCCAAAGCAGCAGCTACTCTTCCTGGGGTTTATTATGGATCCCCATTAGCCAAAGCAGCAGCTACTCTTCCTGGGGTTTATTATGGATCCCCATTAGCCAAAGCAGCAGCTACTCTTCCTGGGGTTTATTATGGATCCCCATTAGCCAAAGCAGCAGCTACTCTTCCTGGGGTTTATTATGGATCCCCATTAGCCAAAGCAGCAGCTACTCTTCCTGGGGTTTATTATGGATCCCCATTAGACAAAGCAGCAGCTACTCTTCCTGGGGTTTATTATGGATCCCCATTAGACAAAGCAGCAGCTACTCTTCCTGGGGTTTATTATGGATCCCCATTAGCCAAAGCAGCAGCTACTCTTCCTGGGGTTTATTATGGATCCCCATTAGCCAAAGCAGCAGCTACTCTTCCTGGGGTTTATTATGGATCCCCATTAGACAAAGCAGCAGCTACTCTTCCTGGGGTTTATTATGGATCCCCATTAGCCAAAGCAGCAGCTACTCTTCCTGGGGTTTATTATGGATCCCCATTAGCTACTCTTCCAAAGCAGCAGCTAATCTTTCTGGGGTTTATTATGGATCCCCATTAGACAAAGCAGCAGCTACTCTTCCTTGGGTTTATTATGGATCCTCATTAGCCAAAGCAGCAGCTACTCTTCCTGGGGTTTATTATGGATCCCCATTAGACAAAGCAGCAGCTACTCTTCCTGGGGTTTATTATGGATCCCCATTAGCCAAAGCAGCAGCTACTCTTCCTGGGGTTTATTATGGATCCCCATTAGCCAAAGCAGCAGCTACTCTTCCTGGGGTTTATTATGGATCCCCATTAGCCAAAGCAGCAGCTACTCTTCCTGGGGTTTATTATGGATCCCCATTAGCCAAAGCAGCAGCTACTCTTCCTGGGGTCCAGAAAAATTAAGGCAGTTCATACAATTTTAAAAACATGACAATACATTCACAGATTTCACAACACACTGTGTGCTCTCAGGCCCATACTCCCCACCCAACCACATATCTACAGTACTAAATCCATGTGTATGTACACATGTTATTGTGTGTGTGTGTGTGTGTGTGTGTGCGCATGTGTCTGTGCCAATGTTTGTGTTGCTTCACACTGCCTGCTGTTCCATAAGATGTTTTTTAAGTCTAATTTTACTGCTGGCATGTCTTACTTGATGTGGAATAGAGTTCCATGTAGTCATGGCTCTATGTAGTACTGTGTGTCTCCCATAATCTGTTCTGGACTTGGGGACTGTGAAGAGACATCTTGTGGCATGTCTTGTGGGGTATGTGTGAGTGTCTGAGCTGTGTGCTAGTCATATAAAAAGAGAGCTCGGTGCATTCAACACCTCTCATAAATAAGAGTAGCGATGAAGTCAATCTCTCCTCCACTTTCAGCCAGGAAAGATTGACATGCATATTATTGATATTAGCTCTCTATGCACATCCAAGGGCCAGCCGTGCTGTCCTGTTCTGAGCCAATTGCAATTTTCCTAAGTCCTTTTTTGTGGCACCTGACCTCACGACTGAACAGTAGTCAAGGTGCGACAAAACTAGGGCCTGTAGGACCTGCCTTGTTGATAGTGTTGTTAAGAAGGCACAGCATCACTTTATTATAGACAGACATCTCCCCATCTTAGCTACTACTGCATCAATATCCAAGCAGTTTAGTCATCTCAACTTCCTCAATTTCCACATTATTTATCACAAGATTTAGTTGAGGTTTGGGGTTTAGTGAGTGTTTTGTTCCAAATACAAAGCTTTTAGTTTTAGAAATATTTAGTAAAGAGCTGGTGGGATTTGCCATGCACCGGCAGGACAGAGAAGCAACATCTGGTAAGACGAGGTGCAGGGGTGTGTGTACCTTATGATAAGCTGTAGACCACACTATCTACCAAGATAGTTCTCATCTATATTATTTGTGGCCGCCTATTTACCGCCTATTTACCACAGCAAACATGACTCACATCAAAAGCATCTTACAGGATACCCTAGACCCCCAACAGATCCACAGCTGACAATCGTACCTCAATCGCACCCCATACTGCCCTTTCCCACCTGGACAAAATGAAAACCTATGTGAGAATGCTGTTAATTGACTACAGCACAGCATTCAACACCATAGTGCCCACAAAGCTCATCACTAAGCTAAGGACCCTGGGACTAAACACCTCCCTCTGCAACTGGATCCTGGACTTCCTGATGGGCCACCCCCAGGTGGAAAGGGTAGGCAACACCACGTCTGCCACACTGATCTTCAATACTGGAGCCCCTCAAGGGTGTGTGCTTAGTCCCCTCGTGTACTCCAGCGACTGCGTGGTCAAACACGACTCCAACACCATCATTAAGTTTTCTGACAACACAACAGTGATAGGCCTGATCAACAACAACGATGAGACAGCCTATAGGGAGGAGGTCAGAGACCTGGCAGTGTGGTGCCAGGACAACAACCTCTCCCTCAATGTGAGCAAGACAAAGGAGCTGATTGTGGACTACAGGAAAAGGTGGGCTGAACAGGCCCCCATTAACATCAACGGGGATGTAGTGGAGCGGGTAGCGACTTTCAAGATCCTTGGTGTCCACATCATCAATGAACTATCATGGTCCAAAAACACCAAGACAGTCGTGAAGACGGCACAACAAAACGTTTCCCCCTCAGGAGACTGAAAAGACTTGTCATGGGTCCTCAGATCCTCAAAAAGTTCTACAGCTGCACCATCGACAGCAACCTGAACGGTTGCATCACAGCCTGGCATGGCAACTGCTCGGCATCTGACCGCAAGGCGCTACAGATGGTAATGCGTACGGCCCAGTACATCACTGGGGCCAAGCTTCCTGTCATCCAGGACCTATATGCTAGGCAGTGTCAGTGGAAAGCCCAAAAGATTGTCAAAGACTTCAGTCACCCAAGTCATAGACTGGACTGTTTTCTCTGCTACTGCACAGCAAGCGGCTCCTTATCAAATTCTACCCCCATGCCATAAGACTGCTGAACAATTAATCAAATGACCACTGGACTATTTACATTGACACCCCCCTTCCATTTGTTTTTTACACTGCTGCTACTCGCTTTTTATTATCTACGAATAGTCATTTCACACCTACCTTCATGTACAAATTACCTCAACTAACCTGTACCCCTGCACACTGACTAGGTACTGGTACCCCCTGTAACCGGAAGGCTGCAAATTCAAATCCCCGAGCTGACAAGGTACAAATCTGTCGTTCTGCCCCTGAACAGGCAGTTAACCCACTGTTCCTAGGCCGTCATTGAAAATAATAATTTGTTCTTAACTGACTTGCCTGGTAAAATAAAAGATAGCCTCTTTATTGTTATTTTATTGTATTACTTTTTATTATTTTTTACTAAATATTTTCTTAACTCTTTCTTGAACTGCACTGTTGATTAAGGGCTTGTAAAGTAAGCATTTCACGGTAAGGTTCACACATGTTGTATTCGGCGCATGTGACAAATGAAGTTTGATTTGATTCGGGGCGGCAGGTAGCCTACCAGTTAAGAGTGTTGGGCTGCTAACTGAAACGTCGCTGGTTTGAATCCCTGAGGTGAAAAATCTGTTGATGTGCCCTTGAGCAAGGCACTTAACCCTAATTGTTCCTGTAAGTAGCTCTGGATAAGAGAGTCTACTGAAATGTACATTTTGAAATATATTCACAGACAACGACGCTCTCACATTACTGTCAGTATGTGTGACATAAATCACAGTAATAAGATATAAAACAACAAATATAAGGTTTCCAACCCACATTTAAATGCTATCAGGTTAATCTGCTGTTCCAAAGTATACTAAAATATATTCCATAAGAGGGCATTAAGCCGCTAACAATACATTATCAGGGGCTGGATTGTACTACAAAGCCCCATGGTGAGAAAGCGTTATGTTCTGTTATGCCTGTTGCTGAGGGAGGGGCTTGTTGTTGCTGCATGTAGGTGGTTGGAGTGTACTAGACACTTCACCCTGGAGATTGAGGGGGAGGAGCTCATGGAAGCTCAGAAACAGCAAGCCTACTGATAAGACCAAGTTCAAAAAAAGGGCTAAAAGGTAGTGTATGACTCTGTTGAAATAGCATTGTTCAGTCAGAGCATCTGAAATGGAAACTGAATGCAAAGGGCTAAGTAAAGAGGAAATTGAATAATCCCACTGGGCACAAACGTCAGTTTAAGTCTGTTTTCGATTTTATACTTGGTTGAGTTGTCAACTGACGCGAAATCAACAAAATAATTCACAATGACATTGGATTTAGGTTAAAAGTTTGTGGGAAAAAATCCTTGATGTTGATGACTTTTTGCAAATTCAATCAATGTTCCATGCTGATTCAATATCATCACATTTACTTTTTTGGTTGATATTACGTGGAAACAACTTGATTCATGTCCAGTGGGATGGCTGTTTTGTTCGACATGTATAAATGTCCAGTCTGCATGTGGGTTTGAGTTTTTAGGGCACGATATCACGGCACTTGGTGTAAAACTACGCTTTGTCATTTTTGCTACAGTTTGCTGTGATATTGGCATTTAAACCCATGACTATTGACACAGGAATCAACCGGTTTCAACTAATCCAAGCTGACTGCATTGACTCCAGGTCCCATCTTCTCCTCCTCTGCTGTGACGGTTTGATGACAGGACGTGTGAGTGACAGAAGGAGGCCCAGTGACGCAGGCAGGAGAACATCCCTGGGCTGTGAGCAGAGGAGGCAGTGGCGGGAGTGTTTTGATTCCTTAGCAGTGGCGGGAGTGTTTTGATTCCTTAATCTGCAACTCGCTATAATCCAAAACTTGAGATGCTAATCCCTCAACCGTGCCTTTTTCAATTGGCGCATGATACAACTACCAGCTCCTCAAGGGATATGTGACAGTTTGAGGATATATTGTGTGTACTGTGTGTACTCCCTCAGCATACTGATGTGAATCATATCTATGCATATTTACTTTACCCCTACCTACAGTACATGTACAAATTACCAAGACTAACCTGTACCCCCACACATTGACTCGGTACCGGTACCTCCTGTATATAGCATCACTCCTAACCTGTACCCCTGCACATTGACTCGGTACCGGTACCTCCTGTATGTAGCCTCGTTATTGTTATTTTATTGTGCACCTTTTTATTATTTTTTACTTTAGTTTGGTTAAGGGCTTGTAAGTAAGCATTTCACAGTAAGGTCTACCTGTTGTATTTGGCGCATGTGACAAATAAAGTTTGATTTGACATGGTGAATGAGTAAAATAACACCTTTAATATATCCCCTGTATATATCCACAAAACTCCTGAGTGTGTGTCTAAGGCACTGCATCTCTGTGCAAGATGTGTCACTACAGTCCCTGGTTCAAATCCAGGCTGTATCGCATCCAGCTGTGATTTGGAGTCCCATAGGGTGGGGCACAATTGGCCCAGGATAGGCCATCATTGTAAATAAGACTTTTTTCTTAACTGACTTGCCTAGTAAAATAAAGAATAAACATAATAAAAAGCGTATCGGAGTAGGAGTGCTGATCTAGGATCAGGTCCCCATCCTTTCCATATAATCATATTCTTTATGATCTAAAAGGAAAAACTGATCTTAGATCAGAACTCCTACTCAGAGGCTTTGTGGATAAAACTCACCTGTATGTGCGACCCTGCTCCCCAGACGTCCAGGACAACAACAGAACCAGCCTGACAGACATTGGCATTCAATTAAGCAAAAATAATCAACAAAGTCGTTCATTTAATTTAATGTTACGTTCGTACCACAATTTTGGCACAGATTTAATAAAATCACAGAATTCAAGGCAAAGACTGCAATTAAGACTTAAATTACATTTGGGTTAAATATCACATCTTGTACATCTTTTACATACTCATGTAAAAATTATACGTTGTACAAGTGCTCACGTAAACTGTAGTCTAGGGCTCTGTACTGTAAGATGTAGTGTAGGGCACTGTACTGTAAGATGTAGTGTAGGGCTCTGTACTGTAAGATGTAGTGTAGGGCACTGTACTGTAAGAAGTAGCGTAGGGCTCTGTACTGGAAGCTGTAGCGTAGGGCTCTGTACTGGAAGCTGTAGTGTAGGGCTCTGTACTGTAAGATGTAGTGTAGGGCTCTGTACTGTAAGATGTAGTGTAGGGCTCTGTACTGTAAGATGTAGTGTAGGGCTCTGTACAGTAAGATGTAGTCTAGGGCTCTGTACTGTAAAATGTAGTCTAGGGCTCTTTACTGGAAGATGTAGTGTAGGGCTCTGTACTGGAAGATGTAGTGTAGGGCTCTGTACTGGAAGCTGTAGTCTAGGGCTCTGTACTGTAAGATGTAGTGTAGGGCTCTGTACTGTAAGATGTAGTGTAGGGCTCTGTACAGTAAGATGTAGTCTAGGGCTCTGTACTGTAAGATGTAGTCTAGGGCTCTTTACTGGAAGATGTAGTGTAGGGCTCTGTACTGGAAGATGTAGTGTAGGGCTCTGTACTGGAAGATGTAGTGTAGGGCTCTGTACTGTAAGATGTAGTGTAGGGCTCTGTACTGTAAGATGTAGTGTAGGGCTCTGTACTGGAAGCTGTAGTCTAGGGCTCTGTACTGGAAGATGTAGTCTAGGGCTCTGTACTGTAAGATGTAGTGTAGGGCTCTGTACTGTAAGATGTAGTCTAGGGCTCTGTACTGGAAGCTGTAGTCTAGGGCTCTGTACTGGAAGATGTAGTCTAGGGATCTGTACTGTAAGAAGTAGTGTAGGGCTCTTTACTGGAAGCTGTAGTCTAGGGCTATGTACTGTAAGATGTAGTGTAGGGCTCTGTACTGTAAGATGTAGTGTAGGGCTCTGTACAGTAAGATGTAGTCTAGGGCTCTGTACTGTAAGATGTAGTCTAGGGCTCTTTACTGGAAGATGTAGTGTAGGGCTCTGTACTGGAAGATGTAGTGTAGGGCTCTGTACTGGAAGATGTAGTGTAGGGCTCTGTACTGGAAGATGTAGTGTAGGGCTCTGTACTGGAAGCTGTAGTCTAGGGCTCTGTACTGGAAGCTGTAGTGTAGGGCTCTGTACTGTAAGATGTAGTGTAGGGCTCTGTACTGTAAGATGTAGTGTAGGGCTCTGTACTGGAAGATGTAGTGTAGGGCTCTGTACTGGAAGATGTAGTGTAGGGCTCTGTACTGGAAGATGTAGTGTAGGGCTCTGTACTGTAAGATGTAGTCTAGGGCTCTGTACTGGAAGATGTAGTGTAGGGCTCTGTACTGTAAGATGTAGTGTAGGTCTCTGTACTGTAAGATGTAGTGTAGGGCTCTGTACTGGAAGATGTAGTGTAGGGCTCTGTACTGTAAGATGTAGTCTAGGGCTCTGTTCTGGAATCTGTAGTGTAGGGCTCTGTACTGTAAGATGTAGTCTAGGGCTCTGTACTGTAAGCTGTAGTCTAGGGCTCTGTACTGGAAGCTGTAGTGTAGGGCTCTGTACTGTAAGATGTAGTCTAGGGCTCTGTACTGTAAGCTGTAGTCTAGGGCTCTGTACTGTAAGATGTAGTGTAGGGCTCTGTACTGTAAGATGTAGTGTAGGGCTCTGTACATGGAAGATGTAGTGTAGGGCTCTGTACTGTAAGATGTAGTGTAGGGCTCTGTACTGGAAGATGTAGTCTAGGTATCTGTACTGTAAGATGTAGTCTAGGGCTCTGTACTGGAAGATGTAGTCTAGGGCTCTGTACTGGAAGCTGTAGTCTAGGGATCTGTACTGTAAGATGTAGTGTAGGGCTCTGTACTGGAAGATGTAGTGTAGGGCTCTGTACTGGAAGATGTAGTCTAGGGCTCTGTACTGGAAGCTGTAGTCTAGGGATCTGTACTGTAAGATGTAGTGTAGGGCTCTGTACTGGAAGATGTAGTCTAGGGATCTGTACTGTAAGATGTAGTGTAGGGCTCTGTACTGGAAGATGTAGTCTAGGGCTCTGTACTGGAAGCTGTAGTCTAGGGATCTGTACTGTAAGATGTAGTGTAGGGCTCTGTACTGGAAGCTGTAGTCTAGGGATCTGTACTGGAAGATGTAGTGTAGGGCTCTGTACTGGAAGCTGTAGTCTAGGGATCTGTACTGGAAGCTGTAGTGTAGTGCTCTGTACTGGAAGCTGTAGTCTAGGGATCTGTACCGTAAGATGTAGTGTAGGGCTCTGTACTGTAAGGCTCTGTAGGCCTCTGTCACAAGAAAAGTAGTCTACACTTAAATAGGTCTGCCTCAAGAACTTCTTATGCAATAAAAACATGCCATCTCATGGCTGTTCTTCATCTATCGTCCTTGGCTATTATGGATGATATCAAACTCCCTTTCTGCCGACTGTTAGATGTGGTATATTCTGAATTATTACTCAATTCTATTCTAGCTTCTAGTTTCATGACACTGGCAATCTGTCTTGTCTGTCTCAGCTCGGTTGGAGAAACTGGTCTGGTGAAAAGCCCTGCTCTACTGTGTCTTTTAAACAGGAAAGACAGATGAATGTCTATCTGTGTTACACACAGTTGACTTGATACATTTAGCATATATAACAATTGCTTCCCATCTCATCCCAAATATGAAACTCCTACATGTACAATAATTGTGATTTTGAACAAAATGATCAAATCATCTCATTTTAACTCTCTGGAATATGCATGTGGTTAAAAGTACCAATTGTTCAAAGAGTAGCGAGGAGACGTTAAGCCTAAAATGTATTGAAACTGGGGAAATCACTTGCCATTATGCCACCAAATGGATGTTTAATCAACCATTCAGAGCCCCGCTGCGTTATAATTAGCGTGTGGAGGCGCCCATTCCCTACTATATAGCTTCAATTACGCAGCCATTCATATGCATAACTTGTATTCTTTTTTTTAAGGCCTTTTAATTGGCTGAGTGGTTTTTGTCGTTCTATTCAATCAGACTTCCTGCATTTTCAGCAGAGAGACAGACATTTACTAACCTCTCCTGACTGATAGCAAAGAGGAAGAAGTGTTTGTTTTGACAGAAAGTGAAATGCTATCCTGATTGTGGGAAATTATGATATAATACTGTAGGCGATAGGCCCAAACATTTGTCTGGAAAAAGAGTTACTGTGAATAAATAATAAACTCTCATTGATTCCGTGGCTTTGAAGTACAGTACATGACATAACTCAACTACAGTAAACATTGTTTTGTAGCTGCTGGCATCATGCATGATTTCCGCAATCCATAGAGGAACTGACTGTGAGTGGAGTCATGTTTTCATGCAACCATAAGCTTTCTGCTTCAGTCTCGTTGTTCCATAACATTAGATCATCACTGCTCATTTCTTGCAGTCCACAATGCTGCTTTCACAAGATATTCTGCTCTGTCTCCCTGTTGTTCCAGTGCCATAAGATCTACAGACGTGTGCTCCTGACCCTGTCCACCCCCTGGGCCCCCACTGTGGGGGCTTCGTCTGCCCCCTGGGACATTACCACTGTGGGGGCTTCGTCTGCCCCCTGGGACATTACCACTGTGGGGGCTTCGTCTGCCCCCTGGGACATTACTACTGTGGGGGCTTCGTCTGCCACCTGGGACATTACCACTGTGGTTGCTTCGTCTGCCCCCTGGGACATTACCACTGTGGGGGCTTCGTCTGCCCTCTGGGACATTACCACTGTGGGGGCTTCGTCTATGTAACACAGAACAAAGTTGTCCAAAGCCATGTGGCTCCTCTTCTGAGGACCATCATGGTCCATGGAGCACTGTATCAGACCAGGCTCGCTGGCTCCTTTAGTGCAGCACAGGGTCACCTTGGTGAGTAGGGTATCCAGGGGTTGAAGGGAATGCATCCAGACAGGCAGGAAGTCCCAGCTCTGCAGCCTCACTGGCAGACAGCCTGGCCTGTGTACCTGCAGCATGTTCACCACAGACACCAAGAGGAGGGCCGCAGCGAAGGGCACGCCCACCCCAGCCATTATCTGCCAGCCTGCCATGGAGAGGGCGAAGACAAGCGAGGGCAGGAGCAGGAAGCACAGAAGCAGGTAGAGTACAGCGAACCAGCGATACTTGGCCGTGCGCTGCCCCAGAGTCCTGGCCATTCGGATGGGCAGGCGGGTGGTGGGCACAGGGTACCACAGCAGAATGCCCAGTATGTTGAAGAAGAAATGACACAAGGCGACCTGTAGAACAGACCAGGGTAATGTAATGAGAGATATATGATGGAACAGAAGACCCTGTAAATAGACAAGCACCCCCGTGCTTCTACATCTGCATTGCTTGCTGTTTGGGTTTTTAGGCTGGGTTTATGTACAGCATTTTGTGACATCGGCTGATGTAAAAGGGGCTTTATAAATACATTGGATTGATTGATTGATTGGAAAGGATAACAAAAACAGTAATGTAAAGTTCCAGTGTAAAAGGATGAGATACCTGGAAAGCTGCGGCCAGCTTGTCCCCTGGGCTTGCCAATGCTGCCAGGATAGCTGTGGTGGTTGTACCAATGTTTGACCCCAGGGTCAAAGGGTAGGCACGTTCAATGCTGATAACACCAATACCTGAGAGCACAAAGTACAATGGCATCACAGAGCCATGTGATGGGGCTGCAATTCCATAGACTGAAGCTTTATTTAGTAGAGGAATCATATGGTTGGTGAGGAGACAGCATTATCTAGTTCCAGGTAAGGAACTGCTGGCTGGAGCAACAACACGTCTGATAAGTTGATCCTCAACACTGGGGCCCCTCAGGGGTGTGTACTTAGTCCCCTCCTGTACTCCCTGTTCACCAACGACTGCGTGGCCAAACACGACTCCAACACCATCATTACATTTTCTGATGACACAACAGTGTCCCCCACCCACATGTACATGTACCAAGAGGCTCCTCAACCTGATCACCGACAACGATGAGACAGCCTATAGGGAGGAGGTCAGAGACCTGGCAGTGGGGTGCCAGGACAACAACCTCTCCCTAAATGTGAGCAAGACTAAGGAGCTGATTGTGGACTACAGGAAAACGGTGGGCCGAACAGGCCCCCATTAACATCAACGTGGAGCGGGTAGAGACTTTCAAGTTCCTTGGTGTCCACAGCACCAACGAACTATCATGGTCCAAAAACACCAAGACAGTAGTGAAGAGGGCACGACAAAACCTTTCCCCCTCAGGAGACTGAAAAGACTTGGCATGGGTCCCCAGATCCTCAAAAGGTTCTACAGCTGCACCATCGAGAGCATCCTGACCGGTTGCACCTGATATGGCAAATGCTCGGCATCTGACCGCAAGGCGCTACAGAGGGTAGTGCGAACGGCCCAGTACATCACTAGGGCCAACCTTCCTGCCATCCAGGACCTATATAATAGGCGGTGTCAGAGGAAAGGCCATAAAATTGTCAGAGACTCCAGTCACCCAAGTTATAGACTGTTTTCTCTGCTACCCCAAGGCAAGCGGTACCGGAGCGCCAAGTCTAGGACCAAGAGGCTCCTCAACAGCTTCTACCCCCAAGCCATAAGACTGCTGAACAATTAATAAAATCGACACCAAACAATCCCCCCCCACCCCTCTTGTACACTGTTGCTACTGCTGCTCGCTGTTTATTATCTATGCATAGTCACTTCATCCCTACCTACATGTACAAATTACCTCAAACCTGTACCCCCGCACACTGACTCTGTACCGGTACCCCCTGTATATAGCCTCGTTGTTGTTAGAATATTGTGTTACTTTTTATAATTTTTTACTTTAGTTTATTTAGTAAATATTTACTTAACTCTTCTTGAACTGCACTGTTGGTTAAGGGCTTGTAAGTAAGCATTTCACAGTAAGGTCTACACGTTGTATTCGGTGCATGTGACCAAAAAAGTTTAATTTCATTTCATTTGAATAGCAGTAACTATTCTGTGTGAAAGACTTTGTCTCCGTGCCTGCACAGCAGATCTTAAACTCCAGGGGATTAACCATCCCAGAAATAAGGATTCCATGGAGCCACAGCTCACTCCCATGCTCCGTGGGAGAGTCCAGCCACTGTGCAGTTAATTATTGCTGATCTCAGAACACTGAGGTAGATCTATCCCCCAGAGAGTGCCGGGGATTAGACAGCATGAAACGGATCCTCCACTCTCTAGCAAATAATACACCTGGCTCTATCATCAGACACACATAATTCATTCCCAAACAAAACCAAACTTAATTCATATTAATATAACCTCTTGTTTCTCATGTAAGTGTTTCATCAACAAATAGAACAAAAACAAGCCCTGCATTATTCAATTGGGTTAATGCCCCCCCCACATAAAAAAAAGTGAAATTCATGAGAAAAGTAATACCTCACCAAGGCTTAAAGAGAAACTAGTGCCACCACCTCATGAACTCATATGTGTCACTATCACCACCAGAGGAATGAGTCATTTGATCTCCTGCTCAGGTCAGCTGGCTACAGAATACCTTCAGCTTGGAAGATTACAGGGCCCGTATTCTTAAGCGTCTCAGAGTAGGAGTGCTGATCTAGGATCAGTTTTGTATATTAGATTATGATGAATAAGGTTAGATAGACGGGGGGGCTGATTCTAGAGGATTCAATCAGATTCGCTCTAGCCGATTCCTTGTTGTTTAGCTGATTAGCTGTTGTTTTGACATGTCGGAGGTGGAACTGTTGAGCTGTCAAATCCAGAAGTGGCGTTATACCTAAAGCAGACATTGCCATTGGCTGCACGGAGTCACGTTAAAAGAAATCCCGTGCAGCCTTGTTTATAAATTCTAACCCTGGAAAAGAAGTAGTAGTTTATTACAGTTCTACAGGTGGGCCGTGCTTGGGAGCTAAAAAATTCAGACCCCTTGACTTTATGCACATTTTGTTACGTTACAGCCTTATTCTTAACTTGATTTTTTTTAAATCTCATCAATCTACACACTATACCCCATATTGACAAAGGAAAAACAGATTCCATTACATAAGTACCCAGAATCCTTTACTCTGTACTTTCTTTAAGCACTTTTTGGCAGCGATTACACCCTCAAGTCTTCTTGGGTAAGACACAACAAGCTTGGCACACCTGTATTTGGAGGGAGTTTCTCTCATTCTTCTCTGCCGATCCTCTCAAGCCCTGTCAGGTTGGATTGGGAGCGTTGCTGCACAGCTATTTTCAGGTCTCTCCAGAGATGTTCGATCAAGTTCAAGTCCGGGCTCTGGCTGGGCCACTCAAGGACATTCAGAGACAACTCCTTCAGAGACCACTCAACACAGAGGGCACTCCTGTGTTGTCTTGGCTGTGTGGTTAGGGTCGTTGTCCTGTTGGAGGGTGAACCTTCGCCCCCGTCTGAGGTCCTGAACGCTCTGGAGCAGGTTTTCATCAAGTATCTCTGTACTTTGCTCCGTTCATCTTTCCCTCGATCCTGACTAGTCTCCCAGTCCCTGCCGCTGGAATACATCCCCACAGCATGATGCTGCCACCACAAATGCTTTGCCGAAAGGATGGTGCCAGGTTTACTCCAGATGTGACGTTTGCCATTCAGGCCAAAGAGTTCAATCTTGGTTTCATCAGACCAGAGAATCTTGTTTCTCATGGTCTGAGAGACTATAGGTGCCTTTTGGCAAATTCCAAGCGGGATGTCATGTGCCTTTTACTGAGGAGTGGCTTCCGTCTAGCCACTCAACCATAAGGGCCTGATTGGTGGAGTGCTGCAGAGATGGTTGTCCCAACTCCACAGAGTAACTCTGGAGCTCTGTCAGAGTGACCATTGGGTTCACCTCCCTGGCCAAGGCCCTACTCCCCCGATTGCTCAGTTTAGCCCAGCGGCTAGCTCTAGGCTTGATGGTTCCAAACTTCTTCAATTTAAGAATGATGGAGGCCACTGTGTTCTTGGGGACCTTCAACACTGCAGAATATTTGTGGCACCCTTCCCCAGGTCTTTGCCTCAACACAATCCTGTCTCAGAGCTGTATGGACAATTCCTTCAATCTCATTGTCGCGACCTGATCGGTTTCACCTGTCCTTGTAATTGTGTCCACCACCCTCCAGGTGTCGCCCATATTCCCTATTATCCCCTGGGTACTTAGAGT
Source organism: Oncorhynchus clarkii lewisi (assembly GCF_045791955.1). Classification (NCBI taxonomy): domain Eukaryota; kingdom Metazoa; phylum Chordata; class Actinopteri; order Salmoniformes; family Salmonidae; genus Oncorhynchus; species Oncorhynchus clarkii. The sequence goes on along the minus strand of NC_092175.1, from coordinate 35,992,247 downwards.
TGAAGTTGGAAGTTGTCATACACCTTAGCCAAATACATTTAAACTCAGTTTTTCACAATTCCTGACATTTAAACGCAGTAAAATGTCCCTCTCTTAGGTCAGTTAGGATCACCACTATGTTTTAAGAAGGTGAAATGTCAGAATAACAGCTTTTATTTCTTTCATCACATTCCCAGTGGGTCATAAGTTTACATACTCAATTAGTATTTGGTAGCATTGCCTTCAAATGGTTTAACTTGGGTCAAACATTTCGGGTAGCCTTCCACAAGTTTCCCACAATAAGTTGGGTGAATTTTGGCCCATTCCTCCAGACAGAGCTGGTGTAACTAAGTCAAGTTTGTAGACCTCCTTGCTCGCACATGCTTTTCAGTTCTAACAACAAATTTTCTACAGGATTGAGGTCAGGGCTTTGTGATGGCCACTCCAATACCTTGACTTTGTTGTCCATAAGCCATTTTGCCAATACTTTGGAAGTATGCTTGGGGTTGCGACCAAGCTTCAACTTCCTGACTGATGTCTAGAGATGTTGCTTCAATATATCCACATAATTTTCCTGCCTCATGATGCCATCTATTTTGTGAAGTGCATCAGTCCCTCCTGCAGCAAAGCACCCCCACAGCATGATGCTGCCACCCCCGTGCTTCACGGTTGGGATGTTGTTCTTCAGCTTGCAAGCCTCCCCCTATTTCCTCCAAACATAATGATGGTCATTATGGCCAAACAGTTCTATTTTTGTTTCATCAGACCAAAGGACATTTCTCCAAAAAGTATGATCTTTGTCCCCATGTGCAGTTGCAAACCGTAGTCTGGCTTTTTATGGCGGTTTTGGAGCAGTGACTTCTTCCTTGCTGAGCAGCCTTTCAGGTTATGTCGATATAGGACTCATTTTACTGTGGATATAGATACTTTTGTACCTGTTTCCTCCAGCATCTTCACAAGGGCCTTTGCTGTTGTTCTGGGATTGATTTGCACTTTTCGCACCAAAGTACGTTCATCTCTAGGAGACATACCGTCTCCTTCCTGAGCGATATGGCGGCTGCGTGGTCCCATGGTGTTTATACGTGCGTACTATTGTTTGTACAGATGAGCGTGATACCTTCAGGCGTTTGGAAATTACTCCCAAGGATGAACCAGACTTGGGCTCTACAAAATAACATCTGAGGTATTGGCTAATTTGTCTGGATTTCTTTTGACTTTCCCATGATGCCAAGCAAAGAGGCACTGAGTTTGAAGGTAGGCCTTGAAATACATCCACAGGTACACCTCCAATTGACTCAAATGATGTCAATTAGCCTATCAGAAGCTTCTAAAGCCATGACATCATTTTCTGGAATTTTCCAAGCTGTTTAAAGGCACAGTCAACATAGTGTATGTAAACTTCTGACCTACTGGAATTGTAATACAGTGAATGATAAGTGAAATGTTCTGTCTGTCAACAATTGTTTGTAAAATGACTTGTGTCATGCACAAAGTAGATGTCCTAACCGACTTGCCAAAACTATAGTTTGTTAACAAGAAATGTGTGGAGTGGTAAAAAAAAAAACGAGTTCTAATATCTCCAAACTAAGTGTATGTAAACTTCCTATTTCAACTGTATACCTGTGTTCTCTTTTTGTCTGTTGCCAGTTAGTCTTGTTTGTCAACCTGTGTTTGTCTCAGCTCCTGCTTTTCCCCTGTCTCTTTGTTTCTTGCCCTCCTGGTTTTGACCCTTGCCTGTCCTGACTCTGAGCCCGCCTGCCTGACCTCTCTGCCCTGCCCTGACCCTAAGCCTGAATGCCGTCCTGTACCGTTGCCCTCTACTCTGGATTATCGACCACTTCCTGCCTTGACCTGTCGTGAGCTTGCCCCTGTTGCTGCAATAACCTTTGTTACTTCAACACAGTCTGCATTTGGGTCTTACCTGAAACCTGATACTCATGGATTGCTTTATTCTCTGACATGCACTGTCAACTGTGGGACCTTAAATAGACAGGTGTGTGCCTTTCCTAAATCATGTCCAACCAATTTAATTTACCACAGGCGGACTCCAATCAAGTTGTAGAAACATCTCAAGGATGATCAATGGAAACAGGATGCACCTGACAATTTCGAGTCTTATATCAAAGGGTTTTTATATTTATTTAATGTGCAAAATACATTTAAAACCTATTTTCCCTTTGTCATTATGGGATATTGTGTACAGTTTGCTGAGGATTTTTTTTAAATGTAATCCATTTTAGAATACGGCTGTAACATAACATGTGGAAAAAGTCAAAGGGTCTGAATGCTTTCTAAAGGCACTGTATGACCTAAATAAAAACAATGATCTGCTTTATAGGTCCCGGTAAAGGACTTTGAATCTAGTCCTAGATCAGCACTCCTATGAGCCCAGAACTTACAAAGTGATCTGCATGGTAAATAGTATTCGTAACACTCACCTATGAGAGGAGTGATGGCAGAGGTGAACACTGAGCTGCTCTGAACCACAAAGGTCATGCCAGCCCCCACTAGGATGGCCAGGTAACCTGCCAGCCAGCCAAACGGGTAGGGGAAGTCTGGAGGAGGGGAGAGAGGGGAGATTCATATTATTTACAGTATGTGGAGTTTCAGTAAAGAGCTTTCAAGGGAAATACAGTGGGGCAAACAAGTATTTAGTCAGCCACCAATTGTGCAAGTTCTCCCACTTAAAAAGATGAGAGAGGCCTGTAATTTTCATCATAGGTACACTTCAACTATGACAGACAAAATGAGAGAAGAAAATCCAGAAAATTACATTGTAGGATTTTTAATTAATTTATTTGCAAATTATGTCTGACTAAATACTTTTTTGCCTCACTGTATGTCAGATGCTGGGATTGTTATTTTATGCTGCCAAACATACCCTCGTAAAACTGACTATCCTACCGATCCTCGACTTCGGCGATGTCATTTACAAAATAGCCTCCGACACTCTACTCAGCAAATTGGATGCAGTCTACCACAGTGCCATCCATTTGGTCACCAAAGCCCCATATACAGTACTACCCACGACTGCAACCTGTATGCTCTCGTTGGCTGGCCCTCGTCGCCAAACCCACTGGCTCCAGGTCATCTACAAGTCTTTGCTAGGTAAAGCCCCTCCTTATCTCAGCTCAATGGTCACCATAGCAGCACCCACCCGCAGCACGTGCTCCAGCAGGTATATTTCACTGGTCACTCCCAAAGCCAATTCCTACTTTGGCCGCCATTCCTTCCAGTTCTCTGCTGTCAATGATTGGAAGGAACTGCACATCTCCCTCACTAGCTTTAAGCACCAGTTGTCAGAGTAGCTCACATACAGTGCCTTACGAAAGTATTCGGCCCCCTTGAACTTTGCGACCTTTTGCCACATTTCAGGCTTCAAACATAAAGATATAAAACTGTATTTTTTTGTGAAGAATCAACAACAAGTGAGACACAATCATGAAGTGGAACAACATTTATTGGATATTTCAAACTTTTTTAACAAATCAAAAACGGAAAAATTGGGCGTGCAAAATTATTCAGCCCCCTTAAGTTAATACTTTGTAGCGCCACCTTTTGCTGCGATTACAGCTGTAAGTCGCTTGGGGTATGTCTCTATCAGATTTGCACATCGAGAGACTGAAATTTTTTCCCATTCCTCCTTGCAAAACAGCTCGAGCTCAGTGAGGTTGGATGGAGAGCATTTGTGAACAGCAGTTTTCAGTTCTTTCCACAGATTCTCGATTGGATTCACGTCTGGACTTTGACTTGGCCATTCTAACACCTGGATATGTTTATTTTTGAACCATTCCATTGTAGATTTTGCTTTATGTTTTGGATCATTGTCTTGTTGGAAGACAAATCTCCATCCCAGTCTCAGGTCTTTTGCAGACTCCATCAGGTTTTCTTCCAGAATGGTCCTGTATTTGGCTCCATCCATCTTCCCATCAATTTTAACCATCTTCCCTGTCCCTGCTGAAGAAAAGCAGGCCCAAACCATGATGCTGCCACCACCATGTTTGACAGTGGGGATGGTGTGTTGCTTTTACGCCAAACATAACGTTTTGTATTGTTGCCAAAAAGTTCAATTTTGGTTTCATCTGACCAGAGCACCTTCTTCCACGTTTGGTGTGTCTCCCAGGTGGCTTGTGGCAAACTTTAACCGACACTTTTTATGGATATCTTTAAGAAATGGCTTTCTTCTTGCCACTCTTCCATAAAGGCCAGATTTGTGCAATATACGACTGATTGTTGTCCTATGGACAGAGTCTCCCACCTCAGCTGTAAATCTCTGCAGTTCATCCAGAGTGATCATGGGCCTCTTGGCTGCATCTCTGATCAGTCTTCTCCTTGTATGAGCTGAAAGTTTAGAGGGACGGCCAGGTCTTGGTAGATTTGCAGTGGTCTGATACTCCTTCCATTTCAATATTATCGCTTGCACAGTGCTCCTTGGGATGTTTAAAGCTTGGGAAATATTTTTGTATCCATATCGGGCTTTAAACTTCTTCACAACAGTATCTCGGACCTGCCTGGTGTGTTCCTTGTTCTTCATGATGCTCTCTGCGCTTTTAACGGACCTCTGAGACTATCACAGTGCAGGTGCATTTATACGGAGACTTGATTACACACAGGTGGATTGTATTTATCATCATTAGTCATTTAGGTCAACATTGGATCATTCAGAGATCCTCACTGAACTTCTGGAGAGAGTTTGCTGCACTGAAAGTAAAGGGGCTGAATAATTTTGCACGCCCAATTTTTCAGTTTTTGATTTGTTAAAAAAGTTTGAAATATCCAATAAATGTCGTTCCACTTCATGATTGTGTCCCACTTGTTGTTGATTCTTCACAAAAAATGCAGTTTTATATCTTTATGTTTGAAGCCTGAAATGTGGCAAAAGGTTGCAAAGTTCAAGGGGGCCGAATACTTTCGCAAGGCACTGTATCACTGCACCTGTAAATAGCTCATCTGTAAATAACCCATCCAACTACCTTATCCCCATACTGTTATTTATTTTGCTCCTTTGCACCCCAGTATCTCTACTTGCACACTCATCCTCTGCACATCTATCACTCCAGTGTTTTAATTGCTAAATTGTAATTATTTCGCCACTATGGCCTATTTATTGCCCTGCCTCCCTTATCCTACCTCATTTGCACACATTGTATATATATGTTTTTCTATTGTATTATTGACTGTATGTTTGTTTACTCCATGTGTAACTCTGTGTTGTTGTTTGTGTTGCACTGCTCTGCTTTATATTGGCCATTTCGCAGTTGTAAATGATAACTTGTTCTCAACTAGCCTACCTGGTTAAATAAAGGTGAAATTAAAAAAATAAAAATAAAAATATTTTACTGACTGCATAATCTACCTCTGTTTAATTACAGCTTTGTTTTCCTCACACAACCGAAGTGTATCTATGCTTACTAAATGGCTACGTAGTGCTTATGTAAAAGCTGTGCAGAGCCTATGGGCATCACCTCTAATAAGCTATGCAGAGCCTATGGACACCCCCTCAAATAAGCTATGCAGAGCCTATGGACACCCCTCAAATAAGCTATGCAGAGCCTATAATGGGCCCCACCTCTAATAAGCTATGCAAAGCCTATGGACACCCCCTCAAATAAGCTATGCAGAGCCTATAATGGGCCCCACCTCAAATAAGCTATACAGAGCCTATGGGCCCCACCTCTAATAAGCTATGCAGAGCCTATGGGCCCCACCTCTAATAAGCTATGCAGAGTCTATGGGCCCCACCTCTAATAAGCTATGCAGAGCCTGTGGGTCCCACCTCTAATAAGCTATGCAGAGCCTATGGACACCACCTCAAATATATATTATTTGCAATCATACACAACAGGGAGGGAAAAAATAAATCAGAACTAGGTTTTCTGATCTCAATCTTCCAGTCACATTTATATTACACCCACCTGTGTTGATGATCCTCTGGATGGCCTTAGCCACCTGGCCTTGGAGCAGGGAATTGAGCAGCTTGACCAGCAGCAACAAACAGGTGCACAGGAGCAGAAGAGAGCAGGCTAGCAGAATGAGGCCTACCGCCAGGTCGGGCAACCACGAGTCCACAAACAGATGGCTGCCTAGGGACATCAACAGAGGACTGGTTCAGTCTTTCTTTTATCTGTCAAGATGATCTGTCACTAAGGCCCCACTACGGGTCCAACTAGGGCCCGCAGCCCCAGGACTGTAGCAGAAGCAGTATGACTGTCACGTACTTCCCTGTGACAGTACTTTGACACTCCCTCAATTCCAAGAATGAAAATTACATTGATTTACATTTTTCTATATTTACAAGCAGAGTCATGTTCTGTGTTGTCCAGGTTGTTGCATTGCTTTGCCAGCAGGGTTGTACTGACGTACAGTTGAAGGAATCACCAACAGAAACATTCACAGAGGACTGCAGGGGGATGAGAGAGAAACATCTGTCTTTGAAAACACCAAACCAGTGACTCCAGATATTTTGCATATCAAGAGAGGCCTGTGGCATTTGGTCTTACCGTTAGGATGTGATTCTTACACCATACCCTCACCAGACTCCTGTTACTCGTGGCCTCATCTCCCATGGCGATGCCTGTGATGACAGACTTGTCCAACTGTAAGGAAAAACGGGAATAAAACATGATATCGCGAGGTGATCAAAGGAAGGATGAATGATCCAAAGACAAGCTCATAAGTCTTTCTACATTCCTGGACATGTGACTCGTGTTTGACCAAAGCCACACAGTGCAGACCCACATATTTTGCCCAACCCAGACAGTACCTTTTATGATGAGTTTGGTGAGTGGTTCAGTGCCTGAATGATGAGTTTTGTGAGTGGTTCAGTAGCTGAATGATGAGTCTGGTGAGTGGTTCAGTAACTGAATGATGATTTTGGTGAGTGGTTCAGTACCTGAATGATGAGTCTGGTGAGTGGTTCAGTACCTGAATGATGAGTCTGGTGAGTGTTTCAGTACCTGAATGATGAGTTTGGTGAGTGGTTCAGTAACTGAATGATGTGTCTAGTGATTGGTTCAGTACCTGAATGATGAGTCTGGTGAGTGGTTCAGTAACTGAATGATGAGTCTGGTGAGTGGTTCAGTACCTGAATGATGAGTCTGATGATTGGTTCAGTACCTGAATGATAATCATCTACATAACATACAGTGCCTTGCGAAAGTATTCGGCCCCCTTGAACTTTGCGACCTTTTGCCACATTTCAGGCTTCAAACATAAAGATATAAAACTGTATTTTTTTGTGAAGAATCAACAACAAGTGGGACACAATCATGAAGTGGAACGACATTTATTGGATATTTCAAACTTTTTTAACAAATCAAAAACTGAAAAATTGGGCGTGCAAAATTATTCAGCCCCTTTACTTTCAGTGCAGCAAACTCTCTCCAGAAGTTCAGCGAGGATCTCTGAATGATCCAATGTTGACCTAAATTACTAATGATGATAAATACAATCCACCTGTGTGTAATCAAGTCTCTATATAAATGCACCTGCACTGTGATAGTCTCAGAGGTCCGTTAAAAGCGCAGAGAGCATCATGAAGAACAAGGAACACACCAGGCAGGTCCGAGATACTGTTGTGAAGAAGTTTAAAGCCGGATTTGGATACAAAAAGATTTCCCAAGCTTTAAACATCCCAAGGAGCACTGTGCAAGCAATAATATTGAAATGGAAGGAGTATCAGACCACTGCAAATCTACCAAGACCTGGCCGTCCCTCTAAACTTTCAGCTCATACAAGGAGAAGACTGATCAGAGATGCAGCCAAGAGGCCCATGATCACTCTGGATG